>NW_005054324.1:1512439-1538079 GCF_000277835.1 Geospiza fortis
CTGGTGCCAGGATTCCAAGGGATAATTATTTCAGATCTTCACTTCTAGAATCTTTCCCAGTACATAGCTGCCTATTTGCTTAAATGTCTGTGGTTTTAAACCACATTAAAAACCCTCCTCCCATATGTAATTCTTGAGGGCTTCTTTATGCAAATTGATGCAGTGGAGTGAATCATAATACGATCATAATGCAGGAGTCCAAAGCAGAGCATTTTCTCTGAATTTTATTAAATATCTTCATAGAAACAAATGGAAATTAAAAATGTAGGAATTAACAGGGTGTACATATGTGTATGTGGTCTCTTTTTGTTTCCTCAGTGCTGAGAGTTGGCTTACTGCTAATATAAATGAACAGTATAGCATAACACAGAACAGATCAGAATGATCCTCTAGTCCAGCTGCCTGATGACTTCAGGGCTGACCAAAAGTTAAAACATGTTATTGAGGGCATTCTGCAAATGCCTCTTAAGCACTGACAGGCTTGGGGCATCCACCACCTGTCAAGGAATCCTGTTCCTGTGTTTGACCACTTTCTCAGTGAAGATATTCTTCCTAATGTTCAGTCTTATCCTCCCATCACAGCTTTGAACCATTCCCATGTGACCTGTCTCTAGATAGCCAGAAGAAGTGATCAGCCTCTCCCTCTCCACTTCCCCTCCTCAGGGAATGGTTGCCTTTGTTTTAGTCTTGTTTGTTCAAGTTGTACACTTTTAAAATCTGCTGGATACAAGCTGTAGACCGTCCCTCACCACACCAAACTAGGCATGTAACTGGGGACCAATGAGACCAAGTGTCAGCTGTTGTAGTGGTAAGTGGAAAGAGGAGCGAGAGAAACATGTCTAGAGGCTGGTTCACCCCAGATCTACTAATCTCAGAGAAACCTGAAAGCAGCTAGGATCCTAAGTGAATACTATCAGTTTGGTTTAGGAAATCCACATCTCTCACTTCCACATTGCCTGTAGCCTATGTAGATAAACAAATGGCGTCCTTGACTGCTTAAATGCCTGTGAGACTCTCATCACTTAGATGATTTCAGGTATTAAGCAGCAGGTGCACTGCTGCTGTGCCTTGCTCTGAGTTTCCTCATAGTGGAAGGCAATTACCTAATGTTTGCACCTTGGGCATTCATCAGTCTGGTATGGATTGAGCCCCAAAGCACTCTACAGAGCTCCAGAGAGATCAACAGAACTTTCAGAATATGAACAAGAGCCAGACCTGTAAGACTTGGATTCAGTTCAGCAGAACTCAGTCAAATGCACAGGAGGAAAATTAAGTTAGACGCAGCACTGTCACTCAGAAACAAGAAAATGCTGCGTGCCACCACCAAGATGAGAAGGATTGAGAGAAATAACATGGGTTTCAAAGACATGGTTCCATATTTGTTGCTACAGGGCGAAGACAGCAGGAGGAGGTGGCAAGACAAAGACAGTTTATTTTTTGCCCTATTGAATTACATTACAGAATCAAACAGGAATAAAAACTTTGAAGAGTGACTAATTTATGTGGAACTAAATTCATCATTGCAAATGTGGGTACATTTTATACTGTACTCTTGAAGGTAATTTCTGAGGAATGAGCTCAGCAGGCAACTTGTGAGCAAGACATTTCTAAGTGCTCTGTTTTGATGGGAAGTACAAGAAGGAAGTGGCAAGAAGTACTTAAGACTATGATATGGAGAAGGGGCACAAGGACACCAATAGAAACCTTCCACAAAAAAATCAGATTGAGCCTTAATCAAAAGAAATCACTTAGTATTACTTGAGAAAGTCCATTATGAACAAGTTGAAGAAACAGTGAGGTGATGGAGGTGTAGACACAGAAATCAGACTGAAAGCCTTTTTTTTTTTGTTTCTTTTTTGTGTCTGGACTACTGCCACCAGTTGTTTGCTGTTCATATGGCACCTTCCTAAATGTGAAAAATGTATATAGGCCAGACAGGTAACAGCCACGAACCTTAGATTGTGGGGACCACTGTCTGTGCTGAGAGGAACATGTTTTCTGTAGATTTGATAATGGCAAAAGAACAAAGCAGATGTGGTCATGGAAAGAAGAAAGTGCAAGTTGACCAGATCACACATCAGAAAAGATAGCTGATTAAGTTCTAGTGAGGTAGTGCTAGCTTGTCATTAGCCCAAGTGTGCTTCAGATTAAATATTTCTTAATCTTGCTGTTTACCAGTGGCCCAGTTTTACATGCTGTTTACCATGACCAGTAACATGGTGAATTGCCCACATTGCCACACACATCAGACTACACAGCATCATCAGTTCTAGAGGATTCTTAGTCCTGTTAATGGTATAAAGTGAAGTTCTTATATAAAATAAACATTCTCTTGTCAAATCTACATCACTGGGGTACTTTTTAGGCTAGATGTACTATTATTGCTTGGAATTTTCCACCATATGGGCTGTCAGATTTCTTTCTATTATCAGTTGGCTCCAGTTCCTAATCAGAAGGAGAAATCACAGCACCACAGGTTATGAAACAATGGAAAATTCCATCATTTCAGAAGTGTGGTAACTGATGGGAAAGTGATTGCTTTTCCTAACTCATGTTTGGGTCATGAAACAATGACTGCAAAGTTCAGTTTTGGGCAATTGAATACTACATTACTCCTTTGCAAAACACTACACTCCTCTCTTATTTTGTCTCATACTTTGTTTTAATTCTTTAGGTAAAATTCTGGCCTCACTGCAGGCAATGTGACTTAATTGAAGCAAGGATTTCAGACCTTTTTTCTTATAAGTCAGAACTGTGCAGAAAATACTTTTCTATCTCAAGCATTTTCCTTAACAATTACTTGACTACAGCACATAGTTAAAAATTAACAATTTGGCATATATTCACTTCATCCACACGCTGTTGGAAGCATCAAAAATAAGAAGATTTAGTCCACAGTTGCATTAGAAATACTGTATTGGAAACTTGGTTCCACCACAGTTACTGTTGATCCAGTAAAATACAGTGTGCTGTCCCACAGAATACAATGAGCTGCATTGTATTCAATGTCTGGGTGGTTGAGGTTTTCCACAGGGTAATAAAACTGTCACAAAACACACCTGACATCCAGTAAATGCTGTGAACTAGAACTATGCAAATGCCACTGAGATTTCTAAATAAAGCCAGATATTTAACATACAGTTATCACTAAAGTTGCTCAGCAAGCATGTGAGGCACTCGCACCGCAAACTGATAGAGTCTCAGTTCTAACAAAGCACAGGTAGAAGCGAACCTCAGACTTAAATCTCCACAAGAATTCCTCATTATTCTACTTCTGAGCTTGGGAGAGTAGTGTCTTCTGCTACACAATGAAAAAACATTCTGCAATGAGTAAATACCAGGTCTTTCAGATGCAAGAATTAGAAAGCCAGCCTACAGAGGTAGAGCATGAGTCTGGACACTGCCTAGCACTGAGCAGCTAGGCTGTTTGCTGCTACCCAAGTACATAGCAGGCTGTCAGAGTGACAGCCTTTTGTAACCAATGGTACCAGTACAGGAAGTCTGAGAGAGAACCCGAGTAACACAGGACTTATTTTCTGTAGCTACTCATTGTTTCACTACCTTTGTGTAGTCTGCAGCAGAGAGCCAGAAAGGTGGCTGAGTTCTGGGTGCTGCCACAGGCTCTGGGAAAGTCTGACAGTTGTGCAGGGACAGTCTTTGAGGGCTGAAAAGCAATACATGGTAACTGTTCAAAGTTTCTGTACTGCTCAGAGAAGGCTCAAGGTCAGGAAGGGCAGAGTCATTGTAGGGAGTTCCTAAGAAACTGGAAACACTTGCCAAGGAGCAGATGAGAGAGGAAGGGTCTATTGGAAGGCAGGCTGTAACCCAGTCCACAGACAAGAAAATGCTATCATAACTAGGTGGGGTCTACACAGTGTTGAGAGATGTAACACACTTAATCCAGGCAATATGTTATTTTCTTTTGAGTTTCTGTATTTCCAGAGGTGGATGAAGTAAATAGCTATTAATTCTGAATACGCTGCTCACTAGCACTGCAGGTATGTTCTCCTGCTAACTCTTTGAGATAAGACAAATGGAGGTTCAGTAACCAGGAGCAGAGTCTAGGAGGATGCTGAGTAGGTGTATTTAATTTAGAAGGAAAGGGGGTGCTTATCCTTCAAGGCTGTCATCAAGGACACTCAGCATGGTCAGAGGCATGCTGTTTTCCTAGATCCAAGATGGGCAGGACTGGAGGATCAGGAGCCACTGGCTACCCCTAACAGCTAAATAAAACAGACCAGCAGCTTGCTTTGTTGGAAGGCAAGTAGCATTGTATAGTCTTACTCATATGGATAAACACTCTTGCTTTCCAAAACATGGATGACCTTTTCCATAGTGTCTACTGGAATCAGCCCCTGGGCTGTAATACACCTGGAACATTTGCAGTCATTGCCTGGGAGAGTTGACACAGGCCAGGTAGTGTGCCAGCAAACAAACAGCATGGATTATTTGAGCCAAACCTGTGTTGTGGTCCCTTTTATTTATAAAATAGGCTTAACCATGGAATCAAGTCTTGCTAGCACTATGCGGTTCCTCCAGAGAGTAAGTTTCCTTGAAATCCATTAGATTGGTTAAAGAGTACTCCAGATCTAGCCATCTGAGACCTGAAAGTCTTATTGCAAGGCTGAAAGAGAAATCTGAGCTGTGGAAGTTGCTGGCAAATTAAATCCTTTAGTGCTTCTGTTGAAGACTCCATACACGTACACTAGGAGGGGATGTCTAAGAGACGATGCCTGTCTCAGATATGAGAAAGAGAAAAGCATAATTCAAATCATGGACAGACACTGCTCCTTGGTCCAGTGAGAACCACCACCAAAACCATCCCTTGTGAATTGATGCATATATAATGGAGTATCTGTTCTGAAAAACTGCAGGAAGATCAGATCTGATAGCCAAGTGATGTGGAAATAGATTCGTTGCTACAGAGCTAAATAAAATTATCTGGGATTGTTTGTATGTGAGAGCAGAGATAAGAAAGAGGATGACTATAACATTTTCATTGCACAAGGGAAGAGAAGTGCATTAAGAAGACAACGTTTCCAAAATCAAGTACTCTCACATTAAGCAATACCTATACCAGATTAAAAAATAAAAATTCTAAATTGCACTTCTTAATGCACAAAGCTGGAAATGTTCAGAACAGGGTTTTAACTTGGCCCTTGGGAACATTATGGTCCCAAAAATCCCTTGAGAGTTTGGAGATGTTTAACCCTGTTTCAATTTGAAAGCACCAACTAGAAAGATCCCCAAGAAGTTTGCCACTGCTGTGAAGGGGAGAGCTCTGAAGATGAGCTCCCGTCCCACTGTATGTATATGACAGAAATGAGGTGGCTTTTTCTTTCAGAGGTGGTGCAGAAATTACCTTTCTGATAAATTTCCTCTCTACTCCAGATCTCTGTCAGTGAGTAATTAATCCTTATAGTAATTTAGTCTATCAGATGATCTCGCATCTGCTGAACTGTTAAAAGATTGACATGTTGACTTCACATGGCTTTCAAACTACATGATGTGATGCAGTTAGAAGTCAAATTTGATTTATAGAAATCAGGTTTCAAACCAGGTGATGCTAAGATGCAAAAATTCTCTAAAAATAATTTATTGTTTTGACTTAAGTACCAAATTACTGATTTTACCTCTTCATACATGCTGAACAATTCACTCCAAGCAAAGGCTTGTGATGATGATGATGATGATGATGATTTATGGCTTTAATTTCTGAGAGACGGTATGGATTGAGATCTGGCTGATGTTTCCTGGCATTGGATTCCCTCAACATAGCAAATATTTTTCAAAGCTGCCTTAAACAATTTATGAGCTTTAATGCCATTTTTAAAAATAATTAATGTATTTTTAAGTCTAAGGAGGCAGACTTACAGCTGTGTCACATGTTTGAGCAAGTTTCTGTCACTCAGCTGAACTGTAGCCGAGACTACACTTATGTATATGTACGTTCTTTGTGATTGTCCCCTCAGTTTCATTGAAATTCAGTGTGACAGCTTCCCAGCTGGTATACATTTGTGCAGGACAAATGGGCTCAAGTGTGCTTTTGTGCTGCTCACTCCCTCTCTGGGTTTTACTGACCTCATCTAAAAGCTGATCATGACTGAACTAATGAGCAGGAATTTATTAGCACATTTTGCAAAACGTTTTTTATTTCCTCTCTTAGAGAAAGTAAAAAACTTGTTAGATATGGTCTGAGTTTCACACAGCCACTCTATCAGCTGTACCTGAGTCCCTGACTTAGGCTATAGTGAAATTCTTCCTGAGTGTCCCTTGCCTCAGTGCAAGACTATAATCCTTCATTCCTAGCACACTCTCCCTCTGAGGCTTTGGACAGGTAGAACTGTGGCTTTTGTGCCTTGCTTTGTTCCAAGGTTTTCAAAGACAGAACAGAAACATGTTCACAGCAGATCTATGACTGTATCTTACGATGTAGCCTTTCTCTTACAGTCAGCCACGTTTGTGATGCTCTCTTAAATCATAAGATATGAACTTTAACCCCTTTAAAAAGTGTGGTGTGCCTAAGAGCATGAGAACAGCTAAAAGCAAAGCTGACACATGTGTGCCAGTTCCCTGTCCACCATCTCTAGCATTCAGAGGCAGAGATGTGTGCCAGGGGAAGCCTATCAGCAGTGTGGAACAAGTGTTCAGTGACACTGCATCAGCATTCTCTCCTTGGCACTTGGCATTCCCACCTGGCTGCTGCTGCAGGCACATGCCAGTGGAACCAGAACAGTGACAAATGCACCTCAGACTCTGTGTAAGGAGGAACTGTCCAGGTTGTGTGGGTTTTTGGTGACTTGGGTGGGAAGGAATTCACAAAGATCTGAATATGTTAATGCTCTGGTTTCTCTGTGACCATGTGTTTATCTTCTCAAATGCTATGTGTTCACATAGTCCTTCTGTCTTCTTCCCATCAGACTGCTCCACTCTTTCTTGTTGATGTCTCCCAGAAATGCCATTACATTATTTTGGGAAGTGATCTCCAGAGCTGCCACACAATCTTGTGTGAACTCATCTCAAGTAGCCACCCTTGAGACAAGTTCACATATTCACACATTCATTCCCTTTCACTCCTGTGCAGATAGAGTCCTTCCCCATTAATGCTCTAGATGCTTTAACAACACATTTAAATCCAGGAGAAGCCTCAGTGCAGAATGTATTGGGAGCATCTTTTGGAGAGGAACATTTTCCTTCTATGTCAGAAAGTTTGTCTCCCACTTCTTTAAAAAAGGGGGTGGGGTAAAAAGTATGTCTTGTCTACAGACAATCCAATCTCATGGAGACAGAATTAATTTCAACTATATAAAGACGTCAAGAGAACGTAAAAATAAAAAAAAATTGAAGAAGGAAGTATGTGAAGCCTGGCCTGAACTTTTCTGGAGCAGGCAGACCCCAAAGAGGCCTTCCAGAGCCTGCTGTCTATTGACTGACCCAGCAAAACCTGCCCAACAGCACGCTGATGGTGACAAAGATGTGAACACAATCCTTTCCCGTATTGTTGTTTGTGCCTAGTAGGAAGAGATTTTATCAAAGCTTTCAGGACTGGTGTAAAACATGGAGATACTGAGGAAAATGGAGGGGCAGAAACTGTTCATTCCCAATTTTTAGTGCAATCACTATCGCAAAATCCTGCCAAATTTCTCAAAACTCCTTAGATTTGCTTTTGTTTCTTGTGCTGTGTAGATGTTTGGGTGATGATTCAAGTGCAACTTATCTATTCATTATAAGCATGTGTTTCTTTACAATTTTTACAGTCTAAACCTTTTCCATATTTATATGAATTATTCTTCATTTCCAGGTTTATGTGGTTTCCTGAAATATGTGTATTCTTACTGAGTAATATATTTTTTTTGTGAAAATACCACAGATACATGTTTATGTGTATAATTTCAATTACAAGGCTGTGAAATTATTTTCCAAATAGAGTTCTGTAAATAGTATTATTTTCGGATTTGCTAGCTCAACTAAATGCCTGAAAATAAAATTAATTCGCAGTCAGCCCAAGTCAGCCAAACAAAATAAAAACACCGTTCAGCTAGGGGGGAAAAAAATCCTAAAAGGAATAGGATTCAGCTTCCTGGAGTTTGTTTGGCATTTTTAACTTTTTTTTTTTTTTAATTAAACTCACTGGAAATCAAATTCAGTTTAAATTAAACTCTTTGGAAGCATGTACTGGGGAAACAAGCAAGCCTGCTTTTCCTCCCATTCCCTGGACTGCACAGGGAGTTGAGGCAAGGCGAGGCAGGCTCACCCCTGGCCGCAGCATCCATCCTATCGGCGTGGCTGCCATCGGGCCCACTGGGGGGTTGCGGGGGGAGCTGTATTATAGACGTAAATTTAAAGAAAGAGGCCTAACAGCTGAAATAATTTGAGATTAATGCGGTTATTTGGGTTAAAAAAACCCAAACATTGCGTTGACAAGATTTCGGATTTTTCCACCGAAACTTGGGTCACATTTAAATTTTCCGTGTGCTCGGGCAGGCAGGCCGCGGGGAGGAGGCCGCGTCCTCGCTTGTCGGGCTGCGGCACAGCGCTGAGGGGAGGAATGGACGGAGGAGCGGGCTGGAGTCGGGGCGGAGGAGGGGGCTGGAGTCGGGGCGGAGGCCGGCGGCCCTGACGGCGTGTGTGTGCCTTGCAGATCTTCGAGTGGTGGTACTTCCGCAAGTACGGCACCTCCTTCATCGAGCAGGTCTCGGTGAGCCGCCTGCGCCCCCTGCTGGGCGGGGTGGACAACAGCGCGCCCAGCGCCGCCAGCGCCGCGGGCGGGGACGCGGACTCGAACCGCCAGAGCGTCTCAGGTGAGCGGCGCCGGCCCGGCCCGGGCTCCTGCTGCCCCGGGGAAATGGCACTGCTGCCTCCTCGGTAGCTGCTAATTGCTTCCTTCCGAATTCACGCGGTGTGTTTTGTTCAGGCTGCGTGGTCAATGCATGTGTTTTATCCGCGTTGTGAGAACCCTGCGAAATTGCCCGTGCCTTTTCTGCAGTGTCCTTTGTCCAGCGGAGGGGCTGCAAAGATGATTAAGGGGATGGAGCATCTCTTACGGGGAAAGGCTGGGAGAGCTGGGCCTGTTCAGCCTCGAGAAGAGGCAGTGCGAGGGGACCTCATCCGTGTCTGTCCAAGGGGTGAGCTCGGTGGTGCCGAGCTGCAGGACAAAAGGCAGCGGGCAGAACCTGCTGCGCAGGAAGTTCCACCTGAATATGAGGAAGAACTTCCATGCTGTGCAGGTGACCATGCACTGGAACAGGTTGCCCAGAGAGGCTGTGGAGTCTCCTTCCCTAGAGATACTCTAGCACCGTCTGAATCCATGTTCTCTGCGATGGCCCTGTTTGAGCAGGGAGGTTGGATGAGGTCAGCCACTGTGGTCCCTTCCAACTCAACCAATTATCTGATTCTGTTATTCTAAAGGCAGGCTGTATTTTTAGTGAAATCATTTAAAGTAATAACAAAGTTATTTAAAAAAATAATCAGACAAAGAAGTTAGAAATGTTCATCTGGTTTTGCATCACTTTATTTTTTAGATAATAAAAACAGTAAATTTAAAAAAAAAAACTTACTTTTTGTAAGTAGTATCTAAACAACATTTGGATTTCACCTTAGTAAGTGGAAGCATGGTGGCTTTTAACAGCTTAAGGGCTTGTTACATTCCTGAGTCTGCTACAGATTTGCTTTGTGACTTCGGACAAGTCCTAACATAGTTAGGGTTTTTTAAAAGGCCCCCAGTTTAGGAGGCATGCATTCAGGCTTCTGTGGCCTGAGTTTTACAAGCTTCCAGGCATTCACATCCCCTTCAAGTTTCAGTGTGAGGAGTGAAGGCTGTGACCCTAAGTCATTCAGGCCTGAGGCACTTTGAGTCAGGTGCCTGGGCGATGGTCCCAGCCTGCTTAAAATGAATCAGCCCCTCAAGCACTGAAATTTGTGGACTGGAAGAGCCACAGAGAAACTTGTCTCCCTAATTGAGTGACTTAGCTGCCTGGGGTTTGAAAAATTAGCCCATGAGTGATGAAAATGCTGGTATGCTATTGCTTCTGGCTTGAGTGAGAGATACTCACTGTTAAAGTCAGGGCAGGAGCATCTGGGTTTGTGTTCCTCATCTGCAAAACGAAGCTTATGTGTCTCTGTCCTAGCTTGGCTTACAGGCTATAATCTTAGGGATGTGCCCCTAGAATCAACCAGAATTTTATTAAATTTATTTCATCTGCAGGCTTTTAGAATATATCAGAATTTACAGGTAAAGAAAAGTGAAAGAAAAGAAAAAAAATTCACTTATGGAGAAGACATTGTTCCACAGTTGAGCTCCCTATGTCTGTACCTGTCAGATTTTATCTCTACTCCTCAGTGTGCATGAAAACCTGCAAACAAGAATTAGCTCTGAATTTACATGTTAAATAATATAGATGGCTTCACAAAACCTTGTTATTTACTAAGTCTACTTAAGGAAGTTTCCATGTAGCACAGCAAATTCAGCTGTTGTCATTCTCATCTGAAGAGAGGCTGTGAATAGCAGCACTGCATGGTCCAGGATATTAGATTTAGGTGAACTGGCAGAAAGCGTGGGATGGCTTGGAACCACCTGTGTGCACTCATCAGTGGGCTCAGACACACTTCAGCAGCTCAAAATAACTCCTGTCATTTTAAAGCAAAGGCACAGTATTTTGACTAATAAGGTTCACACAAACATCTTGAATTTTCTGATACAAAGAAATAGTCAAGGTGTCTTTGCTTTCAGTGCACTGACACTGAGCTGGGACTCTCAGTGTCTCTGGACAGTGTGTCTGTATGGATAGCCTGTTATTTGTGCCTTCAGGTGGCAATAAAAGGCCTTCTTTACTTCCCCTTCTTGTTGCTCAGTTTAAGCTTTCCCTGCTAAGTTCCAAAATACTTCATACTTTGGGTGAAGTGTAACCACTTGAATTCAAATAAGATGAACAAAAAGTGTCATTGCAAGCAGATATTTGTTACCCAATCTCATTGGTTGCCAACAGAGCAGGTCAAGACACCTGGAACTGAGAAGTCTGATGTTGATTTAATATTTATAATGGTTTGAAAGTCATTTTATATAAAAACTGTGGGGTTGAAGCTTTTCAAATAGCCATACTCTCTGGCTGCACTACAGAGCACAGCAGAATGTCAATCAAGCACTTGTGCTGAGTAAACCAGTGGAACTTTCTAATATTAGTGCCTGCTGAAATGGGTACTTCAAATACACTCTTCCCTACAGTCTGCCTGTTGCTGTGTCTGCTCCATGCACTTGCTGGGTAGGCAGCAAACTGAGGGCCCCCTCCTATTCCACTTGAGTAGTTTCTGTGTTGCTGAGGGTGTCCTTCTGTTACTGTGAGTAATTTATGCAAAATGCTTTCTGTCTGTGCCACTGTAGCCCCATACTCAGATGTAGGGGCTGTGTCCATGAGAAAAGAGGAGGAGTTGACTTGCTGTTCAGTACTTCTTGTCCTAACAGAACAGGCATAAAGGGAACAGGCATATTGTTACCATAAGGATACCCCTCTGATTCAATATTCTACCAGAAAACTGTTGGTTTGATGTCTTCAGAAATTATGTCAGAAAAATTAATAGGGAGAAATATGCTGGTTAGCATTTTTAGTAGAAAGCACCTAGTGAAATGCTGGAGGGCCAGTGCTACTGGTGAGTTTTTGCAGAGCCCCATGTGAAGGCTCATCCAGTAGCAGACCTGAGGTGGAGTGACATCCTGCCTCTCAGTGAGTCCTTGTGCAAATAGTGGGGTTTATTCTGGTCTCACCTTCACTGGAGTGAATTGTCTCGGTTGAAAGTTAAGAAAATAAATGTGGTGTTAAATTAAAGGTAAAACCAGAATCAAGACATCACTGTTTCAAAGGCTGTACAAACAAATTGATTCAAGCATTTTTTTCAATTTTCCCTTTAAATTGCGTTGTTGATTTCCATATCTCTTACTTCTTGTAGTGTGAAAAATTCACGATTTTCCCCCCAAGGGAAATTTATAAAATGTTTCTAATATTCTGAAACCTTTGGAACACAATCAACTTTTCTCTGCCAATCAATTTCAGCATCTGCATCTATCTTAAGTAAGATCAGCAGATGTTTCCATGGATTTTTACTTCACAAACTAAGGAGGAATTAAATTTGGCAACTGTAGCTGAGATTCACAGTGATTTACAGCATTAACTGGACAGTGATGTTTTTCTGGAGAAATAACAAGTCCATAGGGACTGGGTTAATTGCTGCTTTTTCAGTGCAGTAACTCAGTATGATCCCTCTGCAGTTCTGCATTATGTTAAATGTGAGTCCTGGAACTAATCAGTATTATCTTTTCATGTGGCATTTGGGGCTTTGTTAGTGGTTATTTGTCTGGAATGATTGCATTTGTTGACACTAATTTATAATTAAATTATTATTTAAGAAAGGAAGAGCAGTCTGATTACCTTCATCTTGGTGCTCTTGATGGGTTTTTGCATTTGCACCTATAAAAAACAAGCCATTTGGTAAGGCTCATTGTATGGTAACTGATGTTTTTTATAAACCTCAAGTACCATTGTAATTTGGGAGAGATTCATTCTGTGTGTGTCTGCTTCTTACAGAGTGCAAAGTCTGGCGAAATCCCTTAAATCTGTTCAGAGGAGCTGAATATAATCGGTAGGTGCTACAAAATTACAGTTTTCAGGCATAGTACTGCCTTAAGGAGCTTAACTGTACTTTTCCATTAATCTAACTTAAGAGATGAAAAAACAAAATCAACTGTGGATAAATGCACTCATGTCAGGTTTTTCTGTAATTCATAAAATGTTCCTGAATTGAAAGGAATTTGAATTCATGCTGACGCACTTTCTTATTTCTCAAATATTTGATATTTCTCCAATTTTTGGCAACTTCATAAAAAAAGATCGAGTTACCTAAATGTGTTGTACCTGGTGTTAATGCAGCATTTCTGTTCAAATCCATTATAGCAAAAAACCTAATGAATTCCATATAGGTTTCATCGAGTCCTAATGTTTGGATATATGTGTTACCAGGTTCTAGTGTGTACTTTTCAACATCCTCATTAGCTTAGGCTCAGCTGCCATTGCTCCATCCCAGTATGGTGAAATGCAGTGTATATTGGTTAGAAGATTGGCCAGGTGAACTTACTTGGCTATCCCTATCTCAGAGGTCTGGGATTCTTTTCTGGATTTGTTTTGCCTAGTCTGACCTCATTAACCAAAATGTCTTCTTGTTGGCATGTTTGCAGGTACACATGGGTGACAGGAAGAGAACCTTTGACTTACTATGATATGAATCTTTCAGCACAGGACCATCAGACGTTCTTTACCTGTGACACAGATCATTTACGGCCTGCAGATGCTAGTAAGAGACCTTGTGAACGATTGGATTGATAATAGATTAATCATAGATTAATGGCTGATTTAAACTGATGCAAGAAAAATGCAGTGAGACATCAGCTTTTTCATGTAGATAAGAAAAGGCAAAAGTTTGATCATGAATTTATAGAATTTTAGGTCTGAACTAGTGTCTATATATGTAAACAATCTAATTTGTGTTGCTGTGTTGTTCTGCTGTGTTGCTGGAGTCATTCAAGGTCATTTAAAAGTGTAAAGGCTTGTTCCTTTCATCTTCTTTCTTGCAGTGGCTTCAAACATACATTTGCCTCCAGCTGCAGTGCAGTAGGTTGAGTTACACTGTCCAGGTTCCGTTTGGTCTACACTGACAGAAGAGAGAGAGAGAGCTGATGTAAAATTTGAGACCTATGTTTCATTCCCTGATGTAGTTAGGTCTGTAAGAAAAGGGGAACAGCACATTTACAACTGAATTTGTATAAGCAGCTTTAGTTGCGTTAAGCCTGTACTGTGAAGTCCATATACAGACTTTCATTCTACTAAAAATATACAACAATGATTTCAGTCATTAGAATTTGCCTCTGAAGAGATAAATCTTTGTCTCTTAGGAAAGGAGAGATACTAACAGTTGGGTGCTCCATTTTGAAGGCATAGTTACATAGGAGAGCATATTGTGGTTTTTTGGCACATGATAAATATGAGTCCTGTTTTCTGAACTCGGTGGTGTAATTATGAGGTGGTAATATTAGCCTGGAAGTTGTATCTGCTTAGCATTCACATAAATCAACAGCTCAATAAGGAGCTAGAGTAAGAACCCCAACTATCCCTTTATTGTTTTGTTCCCTGTGGAATCAACTACACCTCGAGGAAGTAGCTGCTTGTCACCTCTATACTTGGCAATGCAGACAGCCTGATCTCTCAGCCAGACTTTCTCCTAGAAAAAAGTTTAATTAAATGAACGAAGAAAAAACACTGAGTATCTGGGACAAAAGCTCCTGTTTGTTATGTGTCTTTTTGAATGATCACTGAGCTATATTAAGTGCTCTGTAGTGTGTTAAGCTGAGATCAATAAGTTCTTTTGTTATAGGGCAGTAGATTCTCCTTGTTAATCCTTTAATAACTGATATTTTTTTCTCCTTCTTTGTTTATTGAATAGTAATGCAAAAAGCCTGGAGAGAGAGAAACCCTCAAGCCCGAATTTCTGCAGCACATGAAGCTTTGGAATTGAATGAGTGAGTGACAACAACATTAACATTTATTTCCTGTCTTTTAAACATCCATTTGATGATATTTTAAGGCGGGGGTTTGCTGTAGTAATTTTTAACCACGATTACCGGCCTGTCAAAGGAAGGCCTGCAACAGAAGGAAACCAGCACAGCTGCATGTCGTGCTAGCTACCCAGAAGATCCTTAGGGTAGTGATGACAATGGGAGTCTTCCCATTGATGTCAGCAGGCTTTGGAACAGCATAGAAAAATGCTAATTAATTTACCTCCTGATGAGCATATGAAATATGCATTTACAGGATGGAGAGTTCGCTTCTGGATTTCTCAGTCATCAAGAACAGAAGCAAGAAAGAAGAGACTCATAAACACATTCTGAAATACTCATTTTATAATATGAGAGAACATGATGTAATTTGCTGTGACTTTTGGTCCTTGAGTCTGTTATTTATTTTTTTCAATGAGAAGTGAAGCATTTTGAGATCCCACAATAAACTCAGTGCTGTGACGATTTACTGGTATGGCAAACTGTATAACTGTTGCTAACATGCATAAAGGAATCCCTTAGGTTGCTGAAGTTAGATTGCTAGCTTCTAGAATTCCATAAACTGGTGTTTTAGAGATAGTCCTTCATGTGTTTCATCAGAAGAAAAGAAAGAATTTTTTCTTCTTGTATAATGATTTAACATGCAGCATAAAAGGGAAAAGCAATCTATAAGCCTGTTCTACTCCCATTTCACAGAATTACAGAATGGTTGAGGTTAACAGGGATCTCTGGAGGTCAGCATGCAACCTCTCCCTTCAAACAGGGCCACCTACAATGCATTGCACAGAAACATGTCCAGCAGGCTTTTCAATGTCTCCAAGGAGAGAGACTTGCCAGCTTCCTTGGACAGCTTGTACCAGTCCTCAGTCACCTTTACAGTAAAAGTGTTTCTGAGATTCAGGGGGAACATCCTGTGTGGTTTTTTGTACCCATTGCCTCTGATCCTTTCACTGGGAACCACTAAAAGGAGCCTGGTACTTTCCTCTTTGCACCCCCACTGCAGTATTTACGAACTTTGACAAATTCCCCCCAAAGCCTTTTCTTCCCCAGACTGAACAGTCCTAGGTCTCTCACACATTTCTCATATGTGAGATGTCCCAGTCCCTAATCACCTTCATTGGACTCTCTGCATGTCCATGTCCCCTGTACTGGGGAGCCCAGAGCTGGACACAGCACACCCACATGTGGCCTCATCAGGGCTCACTAGAGGGTAAGGATCACCTCCCTCAACCTGCTGGAAACACTTCTAGTGCAGCTCTGCTGCAAGGGCATGTTGCTGTTTTGGTTTTTGCTTGGTCTGGGTTGGGTTTTCTTTGTTGTTGTTGTTGTTTTATCTTTACAACTACATTTATAATCTGTTCTTTTTATATGGCAAGTGTTACAGTTCTGTTGATTCTTTTCATATCATTACAGTACGGGATATGGTTTATATTAAAACAGTAGTGCATAAAACTAGTCTTGATTTCCAGAAGGAGTTTTAGGCATGTAGGATTAGTGAGACAGCTGCTTTACTTTCTGGGACAGTTGTCAGTAGGTGTACTCAAGAGCTGAGTGATACAGGTCCTAAAAATGAGAGTCGTCGTGTTGTTGACAGAATATTTATTCATTGGAATAGTTCATCAGAAAAGTACATGGACAACATTTCCTTGCCTCTGTATTTAGTACATCCTTTCCAGTCTGCATGTCTTCAGTTTTTACATCAGGTACCTTTCTCATGGTTTTTCCTCTGATATTTTTGCAGGTGTGCTACTGCTTATATTCTCTTAGCTGAAGAGGAAGCAACAACAATTGTAGAGGCAGAGAAGCTGTTCAAACAGGCTCTGAAAGCTGGAGAGGGCTGTTACAGGCGCAGCCAGCAGCTGCAGCACCATGGTGCCCAATATGAAGCCCAACACAGTAAGTTTATTAGGAGGGAGAGAACTTCCAAAGTGTTCTTTGGATTTGGGGTTTGGAGGTTTTTTGTTTTCCCCCTAAGAACTATGCAGTCAGTGTTTGACATTGGCTGGAATGTGGTCCTAGAGCCTGACTATTCTGTTTTAGTATTTTTGCTTGATTATGTTGCTGAGATGTCAATGCTCAGATTACAGTTGCACCTTTATTTTGTCATGGCAGAAGATGCATAAGCATGTACTTAACAGAAGAAAAAAGGTATCAGAGTCAAAGAGATGTGACATTCAGAAAAAGCTGAACACCCTTTAAGGAAGTCGCCTTTTTGCAAACTGGGCTCATGTTGTGAAAAGGCAGTAGAGAATGGTGGAAACTGGAGTAAAGTGATGCTTTGCCTGCTTTTTTCCATCAGCTCTAGGGGTAAATGCTTACACTGTGTTGTTCTGTGTAAAAGTTATTGAGGCCCATTAGACAGTGGGACATTGGAAGTTAGTTGCATTCATTAAGAAAGGTCACAGAAACATAAAATTTAAAAAATGGAGTAATAAAGTGCTTTAATTGGAAGTCTAGATTTTTACTACTTTTCTAAAAAGTTTGAATAGGCAGGTTTATCTGATGTGCTATTTATTAGATACTCCTTAAATCTAAGAAAATACATTCACTGACAGTAAATTAGTAAAAAAGATAATAAAGCAAACAGTCAAGGTTATTTCTAGACTACAATGGATACCTTAGGCAAAAATAACACAAATTAATTACATAAATACAAGCACTAGCATACTTCTGGGCGTCTTCAGGTTTCTCAGGACCTGATTTCACAGCCTCTGGCTCTCCTCCTTAATTTGAAGATTACTGATAAAAATTGTACATAGTAAAATTGTCTGTGATCCCTGGTTTCAAATGTGTATGCAAGTCTATACCTGAAAACCCGAGGTTTCCTAAAGCTTGGGGATAGTGTTTAAATAATTTGTTATTTGTAAAATCATATTTAGGATGATTTCTTCATTTTTGGTGAAAGTGAAAATAGAAAGCAGCTGAGCCTTTGAAGCAATTTTTGGGCTCAAACAGGCTTATAGTTATCTGTGAAACCTTAATTTGTGCACTCAATCCATCCTGAGTTCAACAATTCGATGAAAAGTACACAATAAGTGGTTAGTAAGCACTGTCACGATGTTTTTGTCCGAGGTAACCTGGGAAAGTTTGTGCAGGCAGATACAAGCATGGTATTTCTGTAACCTGTGTGTGCTAGGTGGCTTCTCTCATCATCAGATTTGACACCCTTCGGTACTGCAGCAGAGGAAGTAACCATTGAATCACAAAGCTAAGCGCACTGTCACAGAGCAGGGAGGCTGAAAAGTGACTGCCAGCTCTGACCGTATCTTCGGGAGGGGCCTGATCATCCCACTGTTCCGTAGCACTCAGTCTCCCCTTGAAAATGTCAGTGTGCACCCACAGAAATTAGGGAATCTCCAGCCTCAGATGTTGCCTTGGACACAGGGGCTTCACATAGAATTCTTTTGATGGTAGAATTCTTCTGCATGGCTTCCAAAGGTGGAGAGGAGGGACTGTGGAGGAGGAACATGTGTTGCAGTTCCATGGTTCTGAGAAGTCCTGCATTCCATTTCTGGTCTTCAGAGTTAATTCTGGGATGAAGAGTAGGCATTTCATCTTTTAAAGGTGAAATACACTGTAATCTCTTGAACCACAACATACTGTTCTATGTTTCTGTTGCTTCACATGTTCCACCTCCTTCATAAAATATTTTGTTAAACCATAAAGAGTAAATGATGACTTTGAGTACCCAACTTGCCCTCTTTAGGTGATAGCCTATTAAAAGCAAGGACAGTTTTATTTTTAAAGTTGCTCATGTTAGGCATCCCAAGTCATTAGTAACCTCAGAGAATTTTGGCCTGAAAAAATATCTTGATTTCATAGTAAGTGGATGCCTTTTGACCATTCCTGCTCAAACTCCTGAAAAGAAGCTTAACCTGAAATGTATACCTCATAGCACATTGCATAAACATATTGAAACAGATGTAACTAATAAATTGTGTATTAAATATATAGGAATCAATAGAGAGATAAGGAATTAGGTAATACAGAATACAGCTAAAGAAATTCTTCTCTCCTTATTTATTTTTTCCTCTAAAGTAAGTCCTTTTGACCTGCTGCTTAATCTATTGAAAATTTTAATCACACCTTTAAAACGATTTGTGGGTACTTGGAATGTTTTCAGCACACATGTTGTTCTTATTATGAAAGGCTTGAAAATGTTAGAAATAGGCTAAAATCTGAACAGAGAACATGCTATACACAAAGATAATTTGTAGCAGGTGTATTACATTTTCATGATTCAGTAATTTTATAGATTATTATCTGTCCACTCATTTCCTGTTGGTCCAGAAGCATTTTAAGAATTCACATTTGAAGCGAATGAGAAGGAAGGAGTAAGAATTCTCCAAGAGAATAATTATAACTGCTGTTCAGTTTCTGTCATCTTGCTGTTAGGGAATCTTCTGGCACACAGGACTATCATATCTGAAATATGTTAATTTGCCATCCCTAATTAGTGGTGTGAGGAATTTGAAGATGGTAATTGGGTAATGAATAAAGGCTGTAAACCAATAGTTCAGAGTATACTTTTCTTCTAATCATTAAGAGAAAGATTCTTAGGAGGATGAGGATTTGCTTTAATACTTCTTTTTGACAAGCATGTACACAACTGTACCTTCAGATCTGCTTATATTTCACAGTGCAAGGCCAATCCAATAGTACTTATTTGTGCCACTGTATATCTTGATTATTTCCACAGATTTCAGTTCTGTTATGCCACATCTAAATCTTCAGATTTTGGTAACGTTTTATTAAAATTCTTGTGAAAGCATTGATGGTAGTGAGTAAGAAAAATCGAAAAAAAACCCTGTGTTTCCTTTTGTGTTGGAATACTAAATGAACTTTTGTTTTATCTCAATGCTGTTTCTTTTTCCTCTTATACAGGAAGGGACACCAATGTGTTAGTATATATTAAAAGAAGGCTGGCAATGTGTGCAAGGAAGCTGGGAAGGACCAGGGAAGCAGTGAAAATGATGAGAGATGTGAGTTTGGATTTCTTTCGCATGTGATGTTTACATAATTTTGGTATAGAAATTATACATTTTCTTCCAAGTTATCAGCCACTCCTGCTTCAGTAAGCACTGCTGGTATTTCTTTTGTATGTGTAATGTACATAAAGACAAAGTTATGTGATCATTTATTTATAGGGTTATGAAAGCAGCATCAAATAGCAGATGGGTGGTTACTCATGCAGACTGAACTTCCCATCCTGGTACATGTGCAATGAAGTGCAGTCTTTAATTATTTGATCATGAAGTTAGCAATATTTTTTTGTCTGAGCCATGTGGTGAATGCTGCTAACTTCATAAGCAGGTCTTCAGTATTCTCTTTTCTCCTTCAAAGCTGCAGTTTGGCTCTGTGCATTTTGTGTCACACTATTCAGCTCTGAGGGTGTTAATTATTCATGCAAAACCTATCACTGGAAAGTCAAACCCCAAGTTAAGAATCTGTAGTTAACTGAACCCCCTCTGAGATGGGGGCTGACTGTATTGTGTCTTTGTAGGCAGGGGAGCCAGAAGTGGTAGTTATAAGCTAAAAAGCTACAGACTTGAAGCACCGAACAGTAGCTATTTTGGAGATGGCAGAAGGGGCAGCTGTTCACATTAGGCAATGTACATGTTTCAAATATGTAAAATGCTCAAGTTTTTCAATGTAGCAGTGAATGCCCAGAATTTCTTTCAGTGATATTCCCACAATGCAGATTAGGAACACAGTTCTTTGAGGAGATGATCTATATTGCCTGAGGTAGCAAATCTGTGACAGAAGGAGGAATGGAGCCCTACACCTCTGGGCAAATGATGGTAAAACTACCTCCCAGTTTCCTTTGTTTCTTGCACTTCATATTCCAGCTCCCACAAAAAAATGGAAGAGATGAGTACAGCAAGATGCATAGTTCTGCAAATTGGGATGCAAGTGTTAAATTTTAAATGCACAAAATTAAATCCCAGACTGGAATGAAGCACCTGTAAAGTGTGCTTTAGGCAGCTCAGATGAATGGTCCAGGAAGCTGCCTAGTGAAAAGGGAAATTCTTGTTACGTGTGAGTAGGAATTTTAATGTAAAAAGGAAAGTGACTTTATCTGGAGCTGAGGCACTTGCATCAGGGGCAGTAGGGCAAGTGTGTTTGCCAGCTTGGAATCCAGGACTTGACATCTCTTGAAACTGGAGCACTCATAAGCATTTTTTGAAAACACTGAGCAGAGTTCACAGTCATAATGGAGGTTCTCATCCTAAGTATCTACAGATGCCAAGTGGTGAGTAACTTTGTTTTCTGACTCTTGCTGGGGCTCTTCAGGCACACAACTCTAAATCTCCAGAACTACTAGAATCCCAAACAGAGTTGTTGAAAAAGAGCTTGTCAAAAAAACAGCCCTTGTACAGCTAGGAGTGTGAGAAAGAGGGATGAGGAAGGAAGACCTGTTTTAACAGTCTTCTGGTCAGCTGGGAGAACGTTGATTTCAAAAACATTGTTTTCAGTCCAGCCAGCTCCGCTGATTCTTCATGAATTTTGTTACACAAGCACTGTGGGACAAACACTGAAATGTTTTTGGGACAGACATTGGAATTCTAAGTTCTGGCATTAATACACAAGAAAGATAAAATCTTGAATTTCCCCTTCAAATATCACACATCATAATTATGGCAAATTCTGGAGCTTACTAAGGGCTGTTAAATGTGTTTTGAGATTTGTAGATAGGGCTATGGGGAACAGATACTCTGTGAAGCATTCTTCTGCTGGTGTCAATATGTATGGATGGTTGTGTATGCAGAGCACTTGGTCTGGGGACTTGGGTGGTCTGTCTAGTCCGAGATTTCTTACGCAAAGCGAGAAACAGAGCTTTGATTAGTGAAGGACTTATTTTTCACTAGAGATAAAATTGTCTGAAATTTATAAGCAAAACAGAAAGTCGTTGAAATTAAGTACAACATGGATCTCAAGAGGCAGCAATAACAGGGAGAAAAAGTCATCATCCATTAGACACTTAAAAATAAAAAACACTCTTCAAGAGGAATCTTTTGTTAAAATGAAAGGACTGGATGCGAGACAAAGGAGGTATAAAGACGGAATTTCATTTTAGGGAGTTTCAACTCAGATCAATGCTTTCTGTGTTTTTCCACGTAGAGACGCTGAGCCAAATTCTCAGAACTTAGATACCTTTACAGCTCTTCTTTTTAAGCAAGCAGAGCTGAGAATTAGCAAGTCTCTAGATGAAATATTAAAGCAGCAGTAACTCTAGGTCACAGCTCCAGTATGCTGGGAGCAAGATTGGGGTCAAGTCAGCTTTGCAGATGCTTCTCCTAGACTGGCTTGGAGCTACTTATTTCTGATGAATGCATATCCTTCATTTCTTCATAGAAGACATAAATAGTACACTTATGGAGAGTTTTGAAGAACATGAATCTGTCATTGAAGGTTTCTTTGTGATTGATGAGGAAGGAGATGAATTTATTAATCCTAACAAGAATACGAAGAATATGTTGGCTGGGGACGGCTGAATCTAACATCAGGGAACAGAGGGTGGAGGCCCTGTTTGTGTTTGAAAGATTGAAAACAGGTTTCTCAAGACATGGAACATGATGGAAATGAAGTGTTAAGAGGTTCATGACACCATCTGGGAAATATGATTGGGATGTAGTGAGTCTTTGCCACTTCGAAAAAAATAAAATATTTGAGAGTGTTTAATTTATTGCATATATGAGGCCATCTTGAGGACATTACTGATGGCTTAGATCGTCTTGCTTGAATTTTTTGTAGGAAAAGACTGAGATCCTACTTAAAGCACCTTAATGGAAGGAAAATGAGCTGTTGGTGACTTAAATAAGAGTTTTATTTTATGGTTATATACACTGCTGATAGGAAAATCATATTTCTTAATATTATATTGAAGGTTTTTAAAAGCAGGGGCTTTTTTAAAAACTTATTTTAAAAACTGTTTAAAATCAAGGGTGCTTTAATTTTAAAAAACTGGATAGGAATTTCTGTTGCTTCTATGATTGATTTTGAGACAGTATTTTTTTGCTGGCTTTGCTGCTTGGATGTAATTCATTCAGTTGAATTAATGGGAAATACAAACCTGTAGTTTCCATGGAAGCATGTAATGGAATCATACATAGGTGTTGCTTTTGCTTGTATTTCTGATGATAATTATTTACTATATTTTGCTATAGAAACCAGCAGCTGTCACTATTTGTATATATTGAGTTAGCTTGTGATCTCATTTTGATTAGTGTATTTTTGGAATAACTCCAATGTAGTCAACAGAATTATTCTAGTTTTATTATTGTTTATACAGAGCATGATATGGTCTGTGAAGGAACTAGATTGCTTTTACTGTCCCTGAGGAGAAAGTCTACAGTTCTCGTTGTTTTATTTGTTGTGCTGATTATGTTAGGAGGATTTTAAGTAGTTTGTTCTAAATGATGGAGGATTTAGTATGTGCAGAGGGAAAAGGCCGTAATGGTGGCTGTGTGTAATCTTTAGCATCTCTTGTGTTGAAACTTCCTTGTGGACAGTGTTGCAAGCCAGTAGTGGTGATGAGCAAGGGTAGCTTTTTGTGCCACCTGCTTTCCATCTGCTCTTTTCAGAATCCCTTGCCATTACAATGGAAGAAAACAGGAATGTGCTAAGTTTGCATCTAATGTTTTTCATTGATTGAAAACAGAGAGGATGTGGAGGGTATGCAAAGGCGCTTCCCCCTCTGCTTTGTGGGTGACTGAATCAGTGGCTGCACCAATGAATTCAGGAGCAGGCCAGCAGTGTCATTTTTCTTAACTGGGTCACTAGAGTATCCAGATGAAAATGTACCATGCAGGAAAATGAATTGTCAAACTAATTGGAGCTTCTTGGGATTGTTCTGGAGAACATTTGGTGAAACAAGGTTTAATTGAAGGGAGATGTATGTTTATGAAAGAAAAGAGTGGTAGGCAAAAAGTATGCTAGTAGACAAAGCAAGTGAAAGTTCTTAATTGCTTCCTCCTTCAGAGAGAAGATGAAAGAAACTCATTCTAGAGTGTATTTATCTCCTGCCCCATGGGCATGCACTCCCTCGAAGATTGCTTTGTGTTCTTATTAAGTACATATTTCTGAGACAGTGGAATTGCAACTTGCTCTATGCTCAGCAACTTTGTTCAGAATTGAGTGAGGTTTAAGGAGAGAAGAGGGTCTCCAGGTTGTCCTTAAGTCTGGAGAGGAAAGAATGACAAACGCTTTTTCAGGGTCAGAAAAGTGTATTTTATTTCTAGTATCAGTCATATCTGCTGAGAAATTACTCTTTAGACCGGAATAAAGGACCTAGAAGTCTGCTTCTACATATTTAGCTCTGAGAACCTTGCTGAGGATATTTCAGTTGAATGTGTTTTTGTGTTCATCTTGGTGCTCACCTGCAGTCACTAAATGTGTATTTTATGCCACAGAGGACACCTAAGCAGCTTGTATTGTCAAGAGTGCTGCATGCTTAGCCATTGGCTGCATGAAAAGTTCTGTAAATAGTAGGGCTGCCCTAAGCATCTGAAATAGTTTTAAGAGGTTATGTCACTTGAAGGGTTTGAAAGGGTACTCAACCACACTAAATCAATTATAATGATATGGGTAGGCTGGGTTTTTATCTTCTTCTGATCAGTTGTATTAATGATTTTTGCTGGTATGGTAGTTCTGCAAATCTAGCATACTTTCTTGGCAACTTCTTTTACTGAGCTTTGAATAAAGATTTCTATTCAAGATTCTGTTGAGTTCTGTATTCTTGAGTGCACTGCTGATTACTTTTTGAGTAAGACATATATGTAGCCAGAGCAGTGTTCTGCACCCTGAATTACCAAGTTGTGTGAAACAAAGGGAGTACTTATTCCTAATAAAGTATTCCTAATAAAGATGTTATGGTCCCTAGCAACTTAACAACACAGTTTCTGTGTGACAGCTGCTGTCTGTGTCTCCCAAATGCTTCTGTGCTTGAGGCAAGGATTAGTGAGTCAGACTCTTTGGCTTGTGTTACACAAGTCAGGTTAGGCAGGCTGCTCTGTTGTGAGTGGGATTCTAGTTTTATTCACATCTGTAGCAGTTGTTTCAAGCACCATTTATTAAAATTTGAAGGAAAGGTACTTGGTTCAATGAGACCAGTGTTATCTCATAGATTTTACTGTTATTTACTATACTATACTTTTACATATATTTTGCTACTCCTGTGAATGGTGACATTTGCCAGTCTCCACCACAGACTGATGTCTTCAGTTAACTCTTTTTTCTGATCCACAAGCACTGCAATAATGGCAAGTGATAAATGCTGATTTTAACATTTTCATATGTCTCTATATTCAAATAGAGTTTGTTTGTTCACAGATTCATATGGTATGGTAAGTGGGTACAGCAAGTTGGAATATCCCTCATTTCAGTGGGCTCTTAAAATGGAGACTTCTGTGATTCCCCTAATGATATTCATCCCTTCCTTTATCTTCACATGACTCAGACCCCTCACTTTTAGTCATGATTGTGATTCTGCTCAGAACTCTCAAAAGCTAAAAATTTGGTGACTACTACCTAAACTGACAATAATGTTTCTCATATAAATTACAGGTTTCTAGCATTGTCATTCCATTAAGATAGAATACAGTCACATGGACTTGGTGGGAGCCCTGGTAACTGGACTCCTTTTTGCCCATCTTGCATCAGTCAGTATTCAGAGACTTGTACAGTACTTTAATTATGGTCTTCTATCTTTTTGGATCATCCTAGCTCATTTTTGAGCTCCTAAATAATTTCCTTACTTTATTTCACTTAAAAATCCACTTCTAAAAATATGTCAGTTTCTGAAAAAAAGTACATTGGGATGTTCTTTCAAGAATTAATTCTGTCTACTGCTTTTGCCACCTCTTAGTAGCCACTTTTACTTGCAGGAGGAATTAGATGTATTTAATATGAATTTTCATGAGCAGGTTGTTTCTAGTAGAAGATATCCCTGCCCTCAGCAGGGGGGTTCTAGATGATCTGTAAGGTCCTTTCTAAGCCGAAACATTCTGTGAATCTGTGATGCAAATAAAGTAGGTTTTTTTTC
>NW_005054324.1:1538089-1555209 GCF_000277835.1 Geospiza fortis
CTGTGAGCAATGACTTTATTTTCGTACCTTATAAAGTTACTAATATTTGATGTGACAAACGTTATTATAATTTAGAACTGTTTCATATTTTATATAACATGATTGTTTAGTAGTAAGTGTAAAATCTGGAAAAACTTGTGTTCTTCTGGGTTCATGCCACATCTGTCTTTAAATTTCCCTTTATTCCTGAAATATATTCATTTTTTACAGCATAGTCCAAATAATAGCATTTTTGTAATTGTATTTCTTAAAGAACTTGTCAGACTCTAAACACTTTAATCCTCCAATTAAGAGAGAACAAAAAGGCTTCATGCTCTAACATATTTCCTTAGAGTTTGCATATTTAGTAAGATTATTTTTCACTTAATTTACTCATTGTTAATCCTACATTGAAGAGAAGTCATATTGTCTTTGAATATTATGCAGCACTAGGTCTAAATTCAAGTTTAAAATGGAATGTTGTCAAATTATAAACCCATGCCATCCCAGAGTTAGTGTGAACTGGATCTGGGTCTCTTTTCTTACACTCTGAAGTTGTCAAATTTCCTGAATTCCACGTATGAGGAAAATACAAGGATCTTACTGCTAATAATTTCCAAGCTTCAAAACAACAGGATCTGACTGATTTGGTTTCTTAGCTGCTATCCTGTCTGAGCTGTAAAAGGGTAACTGTAGAGCTGCTTCCAAAGAAACCAGTGATCATTTACCAAAAGGAATGCAGTACTTAAAGGAGTTAATGAATTGACAGAATCCTGCTGTTGCTATAATTAAGCAGAACTTTAATTCAGGTAGATCCAGTGTATTTTAGATACTTTTCCAACTCCAAGAGCTATGATGTGTTTTTATCACATGAATTCCACTCACAAAGGGACAGTGGTGGAATGAGTTGCACTTTTAGGACCAGGAGTTAGACTCATTTTTAAGCATCTGAGGCTTTTTGTGTGCTAACTTTAGTCTGCTGACAGTGTTTCTGCCCTTCTGTCCTTGCCTGTTGAGCTGGCCAGGAGAACAGCTTAAGAATTAGTGCATCTAATTAGACATCAGAAGGTCAGCATGGAGTGACATGTTGCCAATGCCTCAAGCCCAGGGTGAGCTTCAGTCAGAGCTTAGACATCTGAAAGGTCATCTGCAGACAGTGAAGCTCACAGAAATGGAAACTTCTGTTTTTCTACTCAGAAATGGCTTGGAGTTTTACCTTTGCTACCTTGTTCAGTTAGCAGATTATAGGTCGTATACCAGACAGCAGTTTATGCAAAGCACTTGTGAAGGTGCCAGTGCTATCCATACTGTGTGCTTGGTCCTTCAGGTTTGGTGGACAGCTGGACCTGAAAGATGGCAGCCTCAGCCATTCTTTCTTTAGGATACAGTTTTCCATTTCAGATACCCACTGCAGAAACATATGCACTAGTAATTAAGGTTGTAACAGTTTCACTGTTTGCATTGAATTCCCCTTGTTTTCTTGTTGTTTCTTTATTTTGAGATAAACTCACACTTCATTTTTTGAATGCATTCAGTTGAATATATTGATCTGCCTAATGTTACTGTTTGTTTGTGGAGAAGATGGGAGTACAAGCAGCAATGAATGATTGCATGCCCTGCCCATAAAATTTGTGACCATGTATACAATCATAATGCAAATGGAGAATAAATGTGTCAACAGCAGGTTGTGTGTAACATTATTCATTTGCCCACCTTTGCATTCCCTTGAGTCCTGGCGTCTAGTTGTAGGCATAAGCTGGAGGTTATAGTGGGCTTCTACACAAATGTTTCTTGGTTAATTGGTTCATGATGTTAATGTTGTCACAGGGAGAATAATGGATGCAGACATTAAAGCTACATTCCTTGAAAATGTTTCAAAAATAGATCTAAATGAAAATTCCAATAACTGAAATACTCTCAGTTAGGGAATCTTCTTCAATAAATGTCCTTTGGGAGATTAAACTTGTTCCTCATCCAACAAATCACATATGGATTTCTTTGTACCATATTTTTCCTGATCATCATTTTCTCATATCTATCACAAAATCATTGAACCTGCACCCTGTAATGTGAATTGAAATGAGTCTGGGAATAGGGTGCTTCTTGGACTAGTGTTCAGATTGTGTCAGACTTGCTTCCAGAATTTTTCTGCAAACTTACATTCCCAAAATATTACTTATCTAAAAAATTTAAACTGCATTACCTGCAAAACTACCTTTTCTGTATATTTGCATTATACATAATGACTCTTTCAAAGAAAAGCAGCTCCATTTTCTACACCTGTACCTATTTTCCCCCAAACACACAGAGGTATTGGAAGGGAATATGTACAAACCCAGCTCCAGGTCTGACTTGGATTTCCAGAAGGTATTTTGACCGATAGAAGTTCAAAGTAAAATCCTTGTGAACATAGATTTGGCATGAAATGTTCAACAGCCATTTGAATATCCTCATGTTGTAAGGAGGGAATGCGTTTATAGCCATGTGGTGTCTGTTTTCAGATGGTGTGAAAATTAGTTTAGCTCAGTGGAACACTTCTCTTTAATGCCAGCCAAGAAACCAACCAACTTGAATATTACAATGGCTATTTTAGTCCTAAGTAGTGTATATGTGAAATGCTGTAGTGGCTCTGTGGCTCAGGAAATCTTGAGTGCTGAATTTGGTGGCTGTCTCTTGTGGTCTGAAGGTGTGGAGAAAGATGATACCAGAGCCTTCATCTTGTCTTGAAGTGCAGTGCTTGCCACTCAAAAAAAAATTTCTCAGGTTACATTAAAGTGAAAATAATTCAAATTTATAATCCAAATGATTTGGCAACTACTGGTCTATAACTTTGCAGAAAATAAATCTTTGGGTGCAAAGGGATGTCTGTGCCTCTTAAACTGCAGGCCAGTTAGAGCTCAGTGATGTGTGGGTCTGGGGAACTCAAGGGTGTGTTTTTCATCTTGTGTTTGGGAATAACGTGCCCATCTTTACATCTCTGTGTGGAGCATGAACCAGCTCCCCCTCCATCTGCTAGGGAGCGAAGCAAGCTCAGTCTGCTCCCACTGCTCCTCAGCATGACCCAGTGTGTGGCCTTCCCTGACCAGCCACCAGACCTGTGTGGCAGGTTTTTTCTTTCCCAGTGTTTGCTTTCACTATGAGACCTGAAAGATGACCTGTCATAATATTCCTCCATCCAAGTGGCTTTACTTTCTGGCAGATTTCTCAGTAAACAAATTTTTACTGTGACTGGAAATTATTTGCAGTGAGAACTAGAAACTCTACATCCAGATATGACAGAAAAATGAGTTAATATCTTCTTTTTCTTTTTTTTTAATAGCAAACATGCTGTCATTTATGCACAGTCAGTGTTCACATAGCTGAGTGGTCACTTAGAGGTGTTTTATTTTTGAGGCTACAGTATTAACTGAGTTCAATATTACTGGGTTGGACTTCTTAACACTTGACCTTTCCCAGATGAAACCTTTATTAACACTTCAGTTTGGAGGCCTGGCAGTCCAGACAGTGACCTTTATTCCTCTGCTGTCTGAGACAGGCTTTATCACTCCAATAGAACCTAATTAAAATAGCAAAAAAAAGTGATCAGTGAATGATGTCAGTGAGAGGCAGAGAACAAGAGTAAGAGCTTTTACTGGCCAGAGTACATCTATAACTAGCAGCTCTTCCCTTCTCTTCACTGATGGAGGGAATATTATTTTGCCAGCTGTTATTCATTCTCAATGAGCAGGGATAATCTTTCTTAATCCCTTAGAGAGGTTTCTTTGCAAGATGTTCATTTTGAACTTTAAATCACATTTATGTAGAGCCAGATTCTGTCATGCTCTTTCCTGCCAAATAGTAGCTTCCTCTCTCAAAAATCCAATAGTGAGTAAGGACAAGAATAAAGAGAAGTAAACTTAATGATAGATCTTTAGCTAATGAATCCAATTATATGAATTTTCACCTGCACTTACTTCTCTTCACAAACAATGACTTAAACTTTTTATTTTATTCTCAAACCCTTTCACTTAAGTTATGTGAGCATCAAGATCTCAAGATCTGTGGGGTTTTTTTTAATGGAGGAGAAACGCTTTGCAGTTTTGTTTGTGCTCTTTTTCACAGGTTCAGCTCCTGCCAATGAAACCAGGAGTTTATGGCCATCCCCATGCCATTAACATGAAAAGTTCAGTGGCCTCTTTCAGCTGCTCTCTCAGTGATCCTGATTCTCACCAGAAATTTGTATAATCAGTTAAATAAAACACTGCCATTCTTGCCTGTCATCTTCTAATAGTCCTCAAACTGCAGCAAAGTCCATGCTATTCCAGACAGACAAATTTAGAGTCTTAAGGTCAGAATAGTTCCTCCACTAGCTTATACCAGATCATTTCACAAGAAAGCAATTCTCTGTGCTTTGCTTCTCTGTTTACCTGTTAAGGCCTCTTTTATTAACAGAGTGAAGAAGCTCCAGTGCATTACCTTTTTCTCATTTTTTGAAGTTCTTGGTGAATATCCATCCCTCATTTCAATCCTTTTTACTTTTATCTTATCTGTTTGTGAGATTAAGATTTGCTGGTTCTCATCAGTTTTGCTGTTTACATCTTGAAAAGTAGGTTTATTAACTGTCAGAATTTTCAGATCTGGCTTGTTATTTTCCAATAGAGAAAGGCTGACCTTGAATCATATTCTTTACTTGGCATGTTACAGTATTTCTGTTCTCATAAACCCTATTAGAGAGATTGTAAATTTTAGTATTTCCATGCAAGTTCCTGAGAAGCAGTGGTAATATCAGCTACCCCAATTCTTCACTGTCCAGGACCTTTTTGTGCTGAATCTACATCATGAAAGCAGTTAACCATAAAGAGGACACAAGGAAGCAAGGATCTTTTAACACTTCAGTTCTTTAGAGAATCACTCTGACAATAAAAAATGTTGTTTAATAATTCTGCAGTAAAAAACATGGATGGTTCTTATAGATGTGACTTAAAAAAGATTTGCAATTGAGTATCAGCTTCAGCCATTTGAATCTATCCAGATACTGGAACTGAGAGTATCTAAAAACAAATTCCTGGTATCTCTCAATGGCTTAGTTCATAAAGTAGAGGCACTTACATGGGAAAAGATCAGATTATTTTAACTCCATATCTCATTCAGTTTGTCATACAAGATGTATTCCTTAGTTACAGCGTTTGATTTGCATAAGCTTTACCTTTCCTATTGTTGCTGTCCCTTTTCCTTTTCCTTTTCCTTTTCCTTTTCCTTTTCCTTTTCCTTTTCCTTTTCCTTTCCTTCCCTTTTTCTTTTCCTTTCCTTTCCTTTCCCTTTACTTTCCTTTTTCTTTTTTTCCCCTCCTTCTCTTTCTTTTTTTTTATGTTGGCCACAATTGCAATTTGTTCTTGAGTATTAACAATTAATTTCCTGGTATCACATACTTGATAATATGGTTGCATATATGTAAGCTTATCTATGTAAGTAGATATGTAACATCTCTAATTTGATGTTATTGTGGTTTTTCAATGTATTTTATGGTTTCACCAGAGAGGTGCTCTGTTACGTACTACTGATACACTGGCAGTACACTGGTGAGGATTCTTCCCCAGAACAGTAACTCTTTGTCACTTTGAAGAAGCCTGTTTATTGAAGGAGAGTTATGTGTTCAGAGAGCTGGATTGTTGGATTTGACTAGTTACATCCTATACAAGCATGTCTTGAGAAGAACCTGACTTTGTATCCATTATAAGCTCAGAAATTTCTGAGATAATTGTGAGCTGTGGGAAAGAACTAAGAGCAAGAGGAACTGAGGAGTTTTAACTTGGTGTTGTCTATTTCAATGCATTTTGAACAAGAAACCCTTCTCCATTTTAATAATCTAACCCTTTTATGTGTTATTGATTGTAGTTGATGAAAGAGTTTCCCCTGCTCAGCATGTTCAACATCCACGAAAACCTGCTAGAGGCTTTGCTGGAACTGCAAGCGTATGCAGACGTCCAGGCAGTCTTAGCAAAGTATGATGGTAAGTTCAAATATGTATTTGTACTTTCTCTAGGTGATACACACAGAAGAAATATATTTAAGCCAAACTCCTAATATTTAGGAAACACTGTAGTTAAATTGATAGCCATGAGCTTCATACATGCCCTTACACAATCCTTTATCCAAAGATTACATACTGTGCATTTTTTCTGCCAGCCCATGCTGAAGTCATTGTACAGGGTGATGGCACTCACTAGCAGCTCCCCTGTGCTTTCTTTCTTTTCTGTTGATGTTTAAAGAATGACTGTTTAGGTTCTGCTGAATTTTTATTGCATGCTATTCAAACCTTTTCTGAAGAAAAGATTATCAGTTTCCGCATGGACTTACCTGTGATTGTTGACTTAGTAGCATGGAAGAGAACATTGATTTAACTTCATAGCAGTCTAGTGAGTAGCAGACTTCATTTCTCATAGGGAAACTTTGGAAAGCTCAGAAGACTAGGTGAACATTTTTATTATTTTGTTTTGTTTTTCATGCAGCACTGCAACTCTTTTCATGTTCAAATCACAGCTGCTGGAGCTCTACGTCTTTAAACTTGAAGGCTATTAAAAAAAAACCACCATAAATAAGCAGCTGGTTACAAGCAAGATTAGTGTTAATCGCTTCTACCAGTCCAGTCTGGAATGTTTTCAACTCTTTTTGGAGTCAAATCATTCTAAGCAGAGATCAAAATGTCACCCAGGCCGTTGAATACTGCCATTCAGTAGCAGTAATGACTCTGGAAGAGCTCTTGGTTGTACTTAGTCTGATTGAAGACATTGGCAGCTAAAATGGTAACATCAGAGTCTTTCTAGTAGCTCCTTGTATTTCAGTAATTCCTGTGACCCTGGGAGAGATGTCTGTGTTCTTTATTTTGCCATGCTAAAAAGCAAAAAAAGTAGAAATGCTGGTTTTTATTCCCCAGGCATTACAGTATGTTGGCACCTTCTAGTCTTCAATGTAGTTATGAGGTAATAGTCCTGGGAAATAGCAGAACTGTGACAGAACAGGGTATTAAGCCTATATTCTCAAATCTCAAGACTAAACTCCAGTGCCAGCTCTCTTTGGCATACTGAAAGCACTGATCCCTGATTTTAAACAATACTGTGGTAGCACTTTATGTCATGGAAGTTGATAAAAATTGAAAGTGTGTTTCATTTTCTCAAAAGCATATGATAGAGTCAGAACAAATGAGGCTTTTAAAAATAAAGCTCTTACTTTGGCTGTTTGAGCATAGGCAGTTTCAACTCACACTTTGGTATGGTGTGTGTATGCACTAGGTTTGCAAAAGGACTCAGCAAACACAGGCTTAACCAGTATAACCCTCACAGTTCATGCGTCTCAGAAGGCCTGTCTCAGGGAGTCTCAGCTCATTTTAGAACTCATCAGCTTCATGTGTTGTAAGATTTATTGGAATATAAAACACTGAACTCATTTATACTTTCCTATCTGCAGTTTCTGTTGGTCCCACTCCACTGCTTTTTTTTTGACTAAGACCAAACCTGATTTATTGTATTTTGATAACATATGAACAAATTATTTCCTCAAGCAGTCTACTCCCACCCTGGGCTAAAATGTTGGACCACATCATGTGAAACCTCAGCCTCTGCAAGCAGATGCACTGCTTTACCAAAAGCCATGTGTTAAATTGTGTTTATATTATGTACCTGGCAACAGAGCTGATGTCCATACTCATTATTCATGGAAAAAGGGTCTCATTAGTGGAACAGCATGCACTGTTGCTGAGCTACATCATTATGGTTTCAGAGTTCAGTGTCTGTCAATAGAGTGAGGATGACCTAAATACTGTTGAATTCTGAAAATATTTTTGGCTCTGATTTAACACATGTCCATATTATTTACAGCAGAAATAGTTATGGCTGGGGGAGTTGGTCTGCTTGTAGTGATGCTTGGAGCAACTGATTTATTAATTTCCCTGGGCAGCCAGTTGCTTTGATAGATATTAAGTGATAACCTGGGCACTGTGTGAAAACCCAGACTTTTCTGTCAATTTAAAGTCAGGTTTAGAGAGAATGGATGCCTCTGTATTTAATCTTAGTGATGTAATGGTTCCTCTCTAAACCTGTCCTTGCTTTCATTTTTTATAAGCACAGTGTTTTCCAGTGAGACTAAAAGCCTTCTGGTTTGCAGAATGAACATCTTACACAGACTCTTCTCTCACTTATATGTATCTCTTTGCAGAGAAGGAGGAAGGCCACATTACCATGCCAGTCCCAAATGCAGAGTTCACTTGAGACAATGTTTTAGAGCAAAGGACACACAGGAAATGGGGTTTAAATACAAAAGATCTCATTCTACTCTATGCTTTGACACTTTTCTATTTGGTAACAGCTTGTTCAAGCAGAATCCTGCTTTAAATTAGTGTTATGTCAAAATGCAGGCCTTTAAAGAAACACTTTTGTCTTGGTTTGGAAAGACAGGTGTCTGCTAAGGAAGGCGGGAGCTTCCCTTGAAATGGAAAATGTAAACCCCTTGCCTCCGAATTATTATCATTTTGAAATTAAGGCACTCTCAGGCAAAGATATGGGAATAGGAATACCAGTTCTTTAATAGAAAAATTAAAAATACAAATGTAATAGTACAAAAAAAACCCACTGTCAGAGTCAGAATATGACCTGACACCATGTGGGTCAGGGTGTTGGTAGCAGTCTGATTAAATGGTGGCTGCAGTCCTCCTGGAGTGGCAGGTGTGGTTCTATTGGAGCCTGTACCAAACCTCTGAAGGTCTGGTAGGGGTGTGGATGGGCCTGGTCTTCCTCTGGGAATCCAGTGGGAAAAGGCTGTCTCTGGTGTTCCAAATCTCAGATTATATCCAGGTAGGAATGCTTGGCTCCCCCCCTGGGTGGAGCATCTCCCAGTGGGATGATGTAATTTTGTCAGTCATGCAGTGACACTCAGTGTCTCATTAACAGCAGATATTTCCCAGAGAGAGGATTGGTTGTGGAAGAGATAAAGAAAACTGCCCAATGAACAGAAGATAACTGCCCCATTTCTAACAGATGGCAATAGAATACACGCCCCCAGCTACATCTTGCAATCCAAGACAACTTTAGAAACAAAGATTTCTTTGTCTTGGAATACTTATAACTTAGTGAAATCCTAACACTTAACACAGAGAAGTGACTTTTCTAAAATGTAGCCAATTCACGTCTACTCTCTTTTCTCTGCCCCTTTTGTCCAGTTTCTTATTGTACTTACAGATTATGCATGTAAATTCTATTTGTATTGAAGGCAATCCTTTTGTAGAGAGTTGCAGATTGAGGAAGCAATTGTATGCAGCCTTCAGTTACATTAGCTATGGTCTCAAGGGGTTTTATTACTTGCCATGTTTATATTTGACGTTTTGGAGGTATTCTACCTGGTGGAGCTAACTGGGTAGTTGTTATAAGTGCAGTGAAGAGTTTTCTTCAGAAAGTGGCAGTATGGAAGCAGCCATTCCCTCATATACGGTATTTTATAACCCTTTTGTTTCTTTGAAAGAGATATCTTAAGAGAAAGTTCCTTTTAGTTATGGTTATACCAAAATCTAATCTACCTTGTCCAAGAGAAACAAATCAAGACCTCCAGTTTATGTAACAGTAGTATCGAGAGAATAGTTGTCTTTGTTCCTATCACATCTTTTCCAGCTTATGCTTGCAAGAACTGATTTCTTTCCTCCATATCAAAATCACTTGTCACTTCAGCTAGGTTTCAGCAACAGTTTGTGTCTGTTCATACCATCTGGTTTCTTTTTTTTGCCAAATGATTCTGTGACATTTTTTGTTTTGCCTATTTGTGCAAAAACACGAGAAGTCTAAAGTAATTTTACTAGTCTTGCTCTCTTTAACTTTCTTAAGCAGAAAATTTTCCTTCCCCTCTACAGGCATTTAGGATTGAACTTCATCAAGTTAAAGTGGCTGACACTTGCTTGGTCACTGATGTGCTTGTCAGCAAGAATGGCATATGAAATGTTTAAAATCAGCAGTTGTAAATCTTCCCATATCTGAATAGTGTACGTTTTAGTTGTGGTTATGGCAAAATAAAGGCTACTTGTGGTTTTTCCCACTGTAACATAGGGGTTATGTTTGATTGGGGTGTTTCCCATGACTGAGAAAGAATGCCAAAAGTACAGAGAATCAGAACTGGTTTTCATAACCACCATACATATAGTTGTGCTCCCTCCAGCATGTTTTCTACTACATTGTGTAGGAAAACGTGATCAGTGTTCTAATGGGATATTAGATCTTTCTGATAGTGGTTTTCCCCTGATATTCATCTCATACTTTTCTTTAATGATTTCCATCACATTACTCTTGTTTTTAACCATTTGTATCAGCTTAATTCACTTTCCTTCTTAATGTTTGTGTCTTTATAGATGACTGCATCTCTCTTCTGTCATCACTGATCCAGCCTGCTATTTATATGCTAGAGTGCTTTCAATCTATAAGCAATTCTTCCTATCACCTGTGCAAAATTGGGAATAATTTGTGATTAGTGACTTATATTATTAATGACTAAAGCAATTGCAACATGCCTGTCTCTTCATGTTTAGAGCCTTCTGCTAACTTGGTAGGGAATGTTGCATCATTCCATATCCAGATTAATAATTTTTCTGTTTTCGTTGCTATTGATAAGAACACTAGATCCCATGACCTTTTTAGATGATATATGGCATATTCTGCATATCCATAGCATCTTTCCATCAGTTCATTCTCGTAAGCAACTGCTTAAGAAGCAAATTAATTGTAAGAATTCACTTTCCAGCCCTCCTCATACATGACCGGGGCTTATTGAAAGAAAATTTTTATAAATTAAGTCTAGATTTTTGTATTCTGTTTAACAATACAAGCAATAAGAAAGAAGGAGAGTCTTTTCTAGATTGACACATCAGTTTCTATTAGGCAAAAATGTCCTGATGGATTTGACAACAGAATAGCAGTCACATCTTTCAGCACATTGTGTGAGCTCCACAAGTAATCACAGGAGGGTGGGAAACAGTGTATGTGAAGATATTTTGCCAGATGGCTCAGAGAGCTGGACACAGTCATTTATTAAAACTTTACTTTGGTTCTGACAGAGTACATATCTCCTAGGGCTAGTTTGGACACAATTCCCTTGCTATATTCAAGTTGTTACCAGACATAATTGTTTATGCTTCTTTTTAAAATACGAGGGTGAAGTTTTGGAGATAACACCAAAATTATTTTGAAGCATTGTAGTCCAGCATATAGCAGGACCAAATACTTTTGGTCTAATATGTAGCAAACAAAAAGAAAAACACTTTTGAAAGCAAGCAGGCATGTACCTGTTAGAGCTGTCTCCATTGGACTAGATGATGTCCAGAGCTCACTTCCAACTCCAACCACTCTGTGCTTCTGTGATAAACATGAACATTTGTATCTATTTCATCCATTGCCAGGGGTCTATAAGTATTATCCTCAAACAAGTGCTGCTTGCTCTCTAGCAGCATAGTACTGGAAGAGGCCCCCTTGGTGAATCAGGGCCCCTCCTGTTGCATTCCCTGCATGAAACTGCCCCTTCCATGAGCTGAGCAAGCCCCATCCTAGAATTAGTTGGGTTTTTTTGCCCTGCTGTTCTACCTGGAAATCTCCCTCAAATGTTCATTTCACAGAAACTTTCTTTTAATCTGAGGCCTAAATTTAATTCTGAACTCTATTCTTGTGCCAATGCTGTCATTTACCTGAGCAACCCTTCTTCTCTCCTGGTGTTCCATGGGGGTCTGCATAGGAAACAGCTGGATCTTCTCTCAGTCTTTATTTCATTTTGTTTGATACAAAAACAGTCCAATCCTTCTATTTGCTTTTGTTGTTCTTGACCATGGGTGATCAGATTTGAACACAGCATTCTTTGTGAAATCCCATTTCTTCTGCAAAAAGGACTCACATGGTGTATCTGAGCCTTAGCTCATTTCACCACATTTCTTTTCCTTGCAGATGCCAGCTGTTCATTTTGAATCATCTTGCAATCTATGTGCACATATGTTTCCAGCTCAGGAACACTTACTATCTACTAGAAGACAGTGTTTTGTGAAACTGTTTTAACTATATTTAAAAGGAATTTCTGTTTACTGGAAATAACTTTTAACTCCTGATGTTAAGGAAAACTTGATATAAAGAGGATTACTGGATGTGTTCAGAAATATTTTCTCTTCCTGTCACTGAAGATGTGCTCATGCCTGTGTCTGTAGTTGTCTTCTATTAGTGGAGTAATTAACCTGTCATCCAAACTGCTCTGCATGCTGCTGATTTTAATTACTTTAGTCTCTACAGTTACATACTTTCTTGAAATTATAGTTGCAATACATTATAGGGAAGCCTCCAGCAGGATCTGTACGCCTCATACTTGAAATGCAAGTGCATAAAAAGATAACAGGATTTAACAGGTAGCCTTTTCAAAGTGCCACAGTCATTCTGGCAATGTTTTCTGTCTCACAGAATAACATTGTGCCTGGTTGCTTGGTTATTATTAAGTGAAGGATGGTGACTGCTGAGATAGGCCTTGCTTGTTCTGTTTAACTCCCTTCTGAAGCCCTATCTTGCAAGGCACATGAGTAATAACAAGTGTTTGTTAATCCTGAAGTAACCAAGTTATCATGGCAATTTCATCTTTCTAATCAAGTTTAGTGACAAACCAAGGGACACATAGTTTCTTAGAACAACAGTCAGATTAGCTGCTCCTCCCTTCTATAGTGGACCTACCTCAGTGCCTTGTGTTTGCTGTGCTGTGTTTCCTGTTTGCCATGGGAAGTTACCAGTGTGTACAGAAGGGTTTGCAGAATCCAGCCTTTAGTGGGTTTGGTTTGTTGTGGTTTGGGGTTTTTTTCATGTAGCTTTTATCTTTAAATTTTTAATGCTGGAATATTACAGTCTCAGTATGTGACTGCTGGGGAGAGTACGGAATCACAGAATAAGCTGGGTTGGAGGGGACCCACAAGGATCATCAAGTCCAACTCTTAGCCCTGCACAGGACATCTCCAAGGATCACACCATGAGATTAAAAATGTGGAAGTTAATTCTCTGTAACAATGAGAACAAATATATCACTCAAGTCTCTTAAGCAGCACTTCTCTCTACCTTTTGAATGCATTGTGCAAATTTGCTGGTAGAAAACATGTATAAATTAAGTTAACTAATGGATTAAGTTGGGTTTATGGTCCTGTGTGTCTCTGGAACAGGATAAAATGGCTAGAGAGTGTCTGGTGGATGTGTGTTTTGGTCCAATATTTTTTTAAGAGGCAAAACACCTTATTTTACTGTAGATCTTTAACTTCAATCTATTGGTTAGTTGCTTGCAAGTCAAATCCATTATTACTTGAATAGCTGTCTTAACTTCTACAGCTGTCACATACTCATATTAGACAGATGCATCTCAGTGAAAACATGAAGAGTGAAGTAGATAGCCCTCAGGTGTTACTTAGATATTTTGTGAACTATGGAAAAATCCAGATATTCCAAATTATCTATATATTTATCTATGGAGTAATGACTTCTTTCATTATGTCTCCATCATATCACTCTTTGAATTAGCTCTCTAATGATACCAGTTGCTGTTTAAGTAGCACTTCCAGAGGTCATTAGCATACATTTTAAAGCCTGTATATCAGGTGGAAATTTAAAAATCCATGTGACATGGCAGCATAAGTCCCAAGATGAGAAAGTATTCTGAGTTCACATACTAATTTTGAATATGTCATGCTTACTCTAAAGTATCAATCAAACACTTTTCTTCTGCACACTTTTAAGTGTTCAAATACTTAATTTTTTCCTTTCTTTTCAACAGATATAAGTTTACCAAAATCAGCAACAATATGCTACACAGCTGCATTGCTCAAAGCCAGAGCTGTCTCTGACAAGTAAGTGCTTAAGAACCACATTCCAGCAAAATTCCTAATTTAATGTAAGATTTTTCTTAGTTAAGCCCACACCCTAACAATCTACTGATTTAGCAGGAAAATTAAGACCTGCGGTAAATTACTTTATATACAAAAAAATAATTAATAATATAAAAATTTTGATAAAATTCCTTTATATATAGAAAATTTGTAGTGATCAAACATTGCACTTGAGATGCTAAGAAAGAAGAAGAGAAATAGCATAAATTCAGTTCTTGTTCCAGTTTTATAAATACTGTCTGGGTGAGCTTTGGCTTCCTAGATAGTATGGTGAAGATGCAACTGAAAAGGGTTGTGTGGCTGAACCTCTTCAACTTTGTGTAAACCTGACCCCAAAAAGGTAAAAACTAAATGTGGATGCACTGGTAACAATGTCATTTTACAACTGCTTTCAGCAGAGTGCTCATCTAATTAAATAGCAGCAGGTGGATTTAGCATCATTATGTCAGGGATTCTGAGAGGTAGATGACATTCATATTTTTAGAGACACAAATATCTGTTCATTCCTTTTATGTTTTTCTCTTGGGTCTCAACCTTCCAAGGTGCTGAGCACATCTGTTTGATGCCTGTGGACTTGGGAGCACCAGCCCACTCTGAAAGGGTGCTCAGCTCCTCGTGAGATGGAGCTCAAAAACCCCCATTCTGCTCTCAGATGCCTTCACACAAATCTCAGGCAGAGTTGTGTCTGTGCACCTGAGGGTCGAATGCCCCCCTAAAGTTGAAAAGCAAGTGGAGTGGAAAGCCATTTTCTTGACTGACAACCTGACAGTTTTTGCTTTTAAAGTGTATGTACACATCAAGATCTAAGTAATTTTCTTTCATTCTTTTTATCCTGTAGATCGCCAGTACCTACTGCAACATCTTTCCTCCCTACACAGCGACTCCAGCTTGGGAGGGCAGGGCTAAGGTTGTCACAGCTTTCCCTGTGGTGTCTGCCTGCCAAGTACAGCTCTGGAGTTAGCCGTGGGGTGTGAGGTGAGAAAGAGATTGCATGGTCTGGTTTTTTATTCACTGGGGCAGATGATTTGCCCACAGTTTGGGCATGCTACCCTCAATGGTGCTGCAGCCAGTAGACCACCTGCTACTGCTGCTGCATTGTGCTTCCATCTCAACCTGACCCAGGGGCATTGGGTTGGGAACCTTCCTAAAACTTCCCCAAACCTGTTTTTAATATAAACCCTCCAACAATAATTTGACATTGTTTTTTTGGGGGTTTTTTTAGTCTTGTTATTTTTTCTTTTCCTTTTTTTTCCCTGCAATTTCAGCCTTGAATATGCCCCTAGCAAGGTACCTAGAGCAAATGTAGGTTAGTGACAGAGAAGGGACTGTTCGAATTGACTTTCTGCCATGATTAGATACAAACATGCTTTCCGCTTCTGCTGGGATTTTTATTGGCCTTGATGTAATAGATCACTCAGAGTTTCCACTTGCTATGGAAGTTTGGAGAGCATAGGAAAATTACTCAGTTTGGTTACATGGGCCCATGTTCTAGATTCCTTTTCTGACTTTTTCTTATTAGCATTTCTGGCCTAATGTGTTTGTTTCTTTGCTTTTTGTAGATTTTCTCCAGAGGCTGCTTCAAGGCGAGGACTGAGCACTGCAGAGATGAATGCAGTAGAAGCTATTCACAGAGCAGTAGAATTTAATCCACATGTGCCAAAAGTGAGTATTGAGAAAACGTTGTAGCTCTAGCACTGCTGAGGATATAACTCCTGATTTTTGTGTTAGAGTAATGAGTGATGTTGTGGAAAAGAGAGCAAACAATGGAAAGGGGGAAAAAGCTGATAGTATGCACAGTTCTTTGGTTTGCAATCGCATATTCAGGACTGTGCAAATTGAAATTTTAACTGATGTGGATTTCACCAAATGCTGACCTGCAGGCAGATCATGCATAAAGATAGGTTATTATTTGCAAAATAGTCATTAAAGATCTTCTAGTTCAAAGTAGCATATTTTATTTGTTTTGGTGATTATATGTAAAAAAATGTTTTTGGCATGCAGTACAAAACAACCTATCTTTGGAGTTCATGTTGTACTTCATATAAGTTGCGTTAGTAATCTCTTATGCAGCAACCTGTCATTAAGTTCTGAGGATGCAAAGCTCAGAGAGGAAGAATTGCTGAGAACTGCAAAGGAAAAAAAAAAAAAGAATTTGTGTTCTAATTCCCATACCTGCGCTCTGGGGTTTGTATCTCAGCAATGAGAATGTTGCCAAGAGGTTGCTGAAGGCTAAAGGCAGATTTTTTTGCCAGTTGGACCTTTTTGGCCTCTGAACTTCACCCCACAAACCTTTGGGCTAGTATTGCCCTTTGAAAGTGAGCAGCGGAAAACTGGGATGTGTTAATGTAGGGAGCCTTGTCATTAGGTAGGAGCCTTGTCATTAGGTACAGTTGAACACCAAGTCTGGTCAAGATAAACCCAAACCCTCTTCCATATGTACACATGGGTTCCAGAAAGTTAATTCTCATGTACTGCAGGAATTAAATGTTTTCTCTGTGAGCTTTCTCTGTAATGCCAACCACTAAACAGCTGTCTGAAAGTTAGGCTGTTGTCTCAATAAAATCATCTAGATTCCCTCTACAGGAAGTGGAAAGAATGAACTGCCTTAGACATCTTTAGACAGACTTTTCCTCCTCAGTGTTTCTACAGTGACTATGAAAGGAGCAACTCTTTTCCAGTAAAAGCCTGATGTTTAGACAACCAAGTTTAGGTGAGAATGAGTCCTTTTGTAATATTAGCTGAACTTCTATTTTTGTGCCTTACCATAAAACTAATATCTTTAATGAAGCTTGACTCCAGGCCTTCTGTGTTTACTTTCTTCCATCCCAATGGTTCTTGCAACAACACAACCATTGGTGTTTTGCTTCTGCCCGCTTGTCAGGTTAACTCTCTAGTGCAGTCCTGCTCTGGGTAAACCTTTCTAAATGTTTTACTGAGGCCAAATTGGAGATCTTGCCAAGGAAAAATACCAGTTTAGCCTGTCACAAGCAATCCTTTGGAGCCTGTTCCATCTTCGTCACTTATCCCCATGCTATTGATAAATGTTTCCATCACAGTCTCTTGTAAGTTCATATTGCAAATTGATTCCCTCTATTTTTCAAAGTCTGACACTCTGAAGTTGAAAACCTTTGTGAAACATAAATTACCAGGATGACAAGGTAGGATGATAGGAGCAGACTCCGGAGGTTCTTTTAGTTCAGATTTTAACATTGAAACAGAATAGCCTGATATAGATTAATAT
>NW_005054324.1:1555273-1559176 GCF_000277835.1 Geospiza fortis
ATAATTTTATGCAGTGTGCGGATATTACACCTCAGCTTCCACTCAGTTGTAATTGAATTCATATCCCATTTGTTTTTAATGAAATGGTAGGATAAGTTTTAGCAAGCAGCATCACAAGAAGTCTAACGGCATAAAACAAATGTGTGCTTATCTAGAATCTAAATATTAATGAGTCTTTTGTTCAGAGTGAGGAAGAAATAAACTACAAAATGTGACAAATTAATTAACATACTACACAAAAATTTAGGAGTTAAACAGAGAGGGTTGTCTTGCCACTGAAGCTGTTATTCCAGAGGGGTTTTTATGTACATACTGTATCATGACGAATGCATAATTTGTGGAGTGGTTGGAGGAAAAGGTATGTGTATACACAGACACACAATTTCATCAATATTATTTATATGTGTTTGGGGCTTCCCTACTTGTATGGAACAGGACTATAAAAAGCTAATGCTGGTAAGCTACCACAGCTGTCTCTTGGACATTTATCAGTTGTGGAACACCCTTCCTGAACTGATTTGCAGAGCTCTCTCCCTTCATTCAAACTCCTCCTGAAAAGCACTCCCTTCCTTTCTGTGATGTATGAGACTAGAGGTATTCATTAAAGAGAAAACAGATGATGGTCCATATATCTGATTGTTAAAAGTGAGCCAAAACTATGTCCTGCACACAGTTGTATGGGTTTGTATGTAAGCCAGGAGCTGAGTTGATTTGAAGAGAGTCTCTGCTGAAGTATGCTGCATTTCAATCAGGCAACTTAAATATTGATATTACTTTAAGAAATGCCAATTTTGTCTATAAACAACTTCTAAAAAGGATGTAACAAACCATTGACTTAAACACTTTTGAAGATGCATCTGTTCTCTGTTGCATCCCTTCTCAATTTTTTTCTTATTTATTTGGTTTTCTTAGTAAGAACTGTGTCTGTCCGTATGCTTGTGTGGTTTCTAGTAAGTTTTAGTTGCTAATAGAAACAAATAATGCAAACAAATTCATAGACCAGATGGGAAATTAATCTGTTCCACACACCCCATGATATTATAGAGAAACTATTTGAGATATGTTTGAGAGAGTTTTTAACTCTTCAGTGAGACACTGATTTGTTGTTGTATTTCTAGCAGAAAGGCCAAACCTCTTAATTGCAACCAGTTCAATGAGAATGTGAAAGGTGACCTGAAAGTGGCTTCACTAGGCATGTAGAAACCAGTATTTTGGAACTTTCTTAAGCTTATGCTGTTCATCCCACTGGGAAGATGAGAGTTCCTGTTCAATGTTAGATTCTCATATTCTGGCCTGGAAGGACGCTGTCACAGGTGCAGCAGTGACTGTTGCCTGTTTGCAACCTGAGCTGTAATTTCAGAGTCAGATTGTACAATTGAGGAAAAGAAGGAAACCTGCCTGAGTTAGGTTGATTTATTTTATAAAAGGTCATTGGAGTAATATGGAATGCTAAAAGCACTCCCAGCAGGAGAGAATTAGGAGCCAGAGAGCTGTCAATATTGTGAAATAGATAATGTATACTCGATTGATTGAAGCAAGAGAAGTATAAATTCCACCCTGTTGCACTTCATGTGTACAAAGTCCATTGTCATTCTCCAAATGCTCATTAAAACACATCCCTGTACGTGCGCAGAATGGCTGTAGCTGAGATGTATCTATCACAAAATGTCGTGTAACTGGCCCAGGAGCCCTCTGTAGAAGTACATGAAAACTACTGTTACACTGTAACTCCTAAATATAGGACTTTGACGAAAAAAGGTTAGGTTGGAGGGAGAGAAGAGAGGGATCTGAAAAAGCAAAAAAAAAAAAGACAATCCAAAAAATAATCCAAGCCCGAACAATGCAGTGGCAAAGGGCTAATTGAGCTATCTTATGATGGCAGAAATCGTTGTGCAACTCCAGTATTTGCTTCCAATGTCATTGAGGCTGGGTCATAGAATCATCAAATCAAAGAAAATGCCAGGGTTGGAAGGGACCCACAAGGATCATTAAGGCCAGCTCTTGGCCCTGCACAGGACCATCCCCAAGAGTCATACCATCTGCCCAAGAACATTGCCCAAAAGCTTATGCTGTCAGGCTTGGTGCTGTGACCACTTCCCTGAGGAGCCTTTTCCAGTGCTCAGCAAGTCCTGTCACTGGCCACAAGAGCGAAGAGATCATTCTGGCAGAAATTCTCTAGGCTGTTTGTTTCTGAGCTGGTTCATTTTTTAAAGGAACATGATAAGCCCGGATGGTGATGGCATTTTATTTCTTGTTCTAGTTGAACTTCTTCTTTGTTCCTGAAAAAAAATGCAGTTGGAGATGTGTTGGTCTTAGCATCTAGATTTCCCCCATGAATGCCTAGCTCTTAGCTAGGTTTCTTACTTAGCCTGTTGTTTGGTTCTCCCTCTGAAGTGGAACCCTGTTTGGGTTCAGAGTTCTGTCAGGATGAGAGAAGGTTCCCGTCTTCCCTGTGTTTTCAAAGGATTGATAAGGTATTGAAGTTTTATTACTTAAATTGTGAAGGGTTTGGTTCAATCTGGGTGGATGCCAGTGTATCAGGAGCTAGAGTTAACAGGGAGTCTGTCAAGAGATGTAGGTTGCTAGTATGAATTCTAGTGGTATGATTGGATTTTGTGTCCCTGTTAGTCCTGTGACAACAAAGGCTGTGTTCTGGAATAAAGGCTTTGGAAATTTTGAGATATGAAGTCTTTGTTGGCTCAAGAGAAGACTGCAGTTGTCTAGCCTTCGATGAAGTGCAACAGCAGCCTCTTGGAAACTGCAGTCAGATGTCTTTGGCTGATTTTTTGCAAGAGCTGGAGATGTTTGCTGCATGCAGTAGTCCATGAAGGCTGTAGTTCCCATTATATGGGCAGCATGAGGACTGCAGCTCATTGGGTGGTTTTTATAGAAAGATTTTGATTTTTTTTATTATTTAGTTCATTTGACTGGAATTTGTCTTGTTGTCCAGTACAAAGCCTTTCAGGGGGACTGTGCTGGTTTCACAGACATCCTGCTAGAAACCCAGCATGTTGCTGGGGCTCAGTCCTGCCTCTGAAAGATCCAGGACCAGTAGCCTGCAGTTACCAAAAAAGGGGGCTGCCCCTGGTGTCTCTAGGTAGACCCTTAGCCCTGCCAGCAAATGAATGAATGCCCTCTGAGCTCTTGAACTCTCCTTGAAAATACAACATGTGCCAATGGATATGATATTCACGGATATCAAGACCATTCTAATTTTCATGGACAGTCATATCTCTACTTCCATAATAATCAAGCCCTACTTACAGCTGGGCAACTTTTTGGTACCCTTTACTAATGTTCAGAGAACTTGAGGAGATGGAGGCCTTCAAGTGCCGTCTCCCAAAACCATTTCTTTGTGTGCTTGAGAAATTTGATCTTTTTTGTTTTGGAAAGTGCCTGATGAGAACTGTACAAAGTGTTCCAGACATGATCTCTCTGGGGCTGTGTACAGTCAGTGTTCCTGCTGGAAATGCCTCCAGAATAAATTAATTGGCAGTTTATATGCCCAAAAGGTGTGGCTGACATTTATGTGTAAAATAAAAACATTTATGAGTCACAAATGAGTGTTGAGCCACCTATCAACTTTGCATGGAGGTCTTACTGAATATCACCAGAGCAGGTTATGGACTTTTGTTTGGGAAGGTAGCTGTGGTACAGTAACAGGGGAGGAGGAGTTCACATTTTTGATCTGAGGTGCTTCTAAAAATAATTTCTGTCTGAAACTGAGAAAAATGCATACTGAAAAGTCAACTTAACTGAGTGAGGACTATCTTGCAAGTGTCAAGATATATCCTTCCATCTGGTATTTCCACTTGATTTCTTTTTAATTGCTGATAACAAGCAATATATAAGAATCAAAACGTTTTCTTTTAATGCTCCTAGAAATACATCTTTCCTTCCTGC
>NW_005054324.1:1559218-1566935 GCF_000277835.1 Geospiza fortis
TTTGCTTTGGTTGAAACATTTGAACATTGAGCACTTATTTTCTCATTTAATTTTGCATAAAATATGGAAATAAGAGTTAATGTTCTGAATTAATAAAACAGGTAGAAACCTGCAGCTCTTGCAGCTGTATTCCATTCTGCTCAACAGGTACAATGTGTGTTTTTAAAAGGGTGTGAGGCATTCATTAGGGCAGTGAACGTTTGCTGTATTCATGTCAGCCTGGCAGCTCCCTCCTTCTTGTCAACTCTTTATTCTGTTCTATCACCCTTAATCCCCTGGACTGCCTTCTAAATGGCAACTTCCTCCATTAATCCACCTGCTCTGCAGCTCTCTCAGATTTTTCTGAAAGGCTTTAGGCAAAATCCAGTATCATATTCAACTGCTCCCACTGCTGATTCAGGTTTTCCACTTATAATAGTTACCTACATCAGAAACATGTGATTTCTCTTTGAGGTATTTATTTATTCCCCAGGACTGACAGTTCTCTGTTTTGATCATGAGCTCTCCAAATCCTTTACCTGCATGACATCTCCATCAGACAAAGGGGTGACACTCTCTGGGACATCCTCCACAAAATCATGCTGTTGGTGCTCATTTCCCTCTGCCCTTTCATTTTCCTTTCCACAAGCCTGACTTTCAATCCTTATTCCTTTCTTTTGCCTTCTTTTCTGCACCAGCACATCCTGTTCACAAAAGCCAGCATTAATCAGGGGTTGGGCAAGGCTGACACCACCCATGGCCCCTTTTGCCTCCAGTGCCAGGTTGCTCCTCATGGGTGCCTGCAGTAGGAAGTTGTCAGTCCCTGGGTCCTGGAGTCCTCATTCCAGACCAGGCTGCAGCACAGGGTGAAATGGAGGGGCTGCACACTCCCTCCTCCTTCATTGCCAGTGAGCAGCCATACCTTTCCTTTCCCAACCTTGTGCTAGGGCTGACTCACCTGCTGCCTTTTGTGTTAACTTGAACGGTCTGGGGAGAACATTTGATCTTGGGCATCCTGGAAGAGAGCGACAGTTTCCCTGCGCCGTGCAAGAGCAGTCAGAACACAGCTGGGAAATGTTTCACTCCTCAGGAGAACTGACCAACAGGAGCTGATTCAGCAGCTTGTTTTCTGTCTGTTACTCCTTTTCTGTAAAGGATGCCAGCAAGGGGTGTGTCTTTACCCTCTGCTCTTTCTTCCCCCTCCAGTAACTGGAACGCGCTAACACCAGCGGTGTCTGCCGAGCTGGTGTTAGTTGTCTGTCTAGTTACCTGTCTAGTTTATGGATTGAGGAGGGAGAAAAATCATCTGCTTGAATAATGTCTGAGACTTCTGTCTTTTCCTGTGTCATGAACCCTCTGCATGTTTTGTCTGGTTCTTCTTCTGATGGGGGGAGCCAGTTACGGGGAAATTTCAGTGGAAATTGCTTGTGGGTTTAGACAATGGTCCTTTTCATTTTAATGACACATTCAACAACTGTTACAAGTAGCAAGCTTTCAGGTCCTATACTTTACCCCTACCTCACCCCTGGAAATCAGGCTCTTGATAAGTTTTGTAGCATTTTTACCTTGTAACTTTTTCTTAGCTACTTAGGTGGCTGCCGAGCTTGCATGTTCATATACCTCGCAACCAGTTAATGACAATGCAGTAAATGCAGCAACCTGTGTGCAAACTAGGAGTGCTGTATGTTTCATTATAGAAATACTTTGTGCATCAAAATGCTTAAACTCTTCTTCATTTTATTATAAACACTTTTAATTAAAAAGCTCTTGTAATTAAATTCCATTTTCTGCTTTGAGCCCTTTTTTTCATCTCCTTCAATAAGAGAGATGTTTAATTTTGAATTTCTGTGTAGCTCCAATACCACTGCTGTAGAGCAGAACCATCTGACAGCATATCTTAGTCTTTGGGAATAATTCAATAGTTGTCTTCAAGTGCAGTTGTTGATATTACACATTTGATGAAATCTTGTGAGAAAAAGTACTTTAGAGAAATAGACCTTTCAGCGTGCATTATAGAATTGCAGTCAGCTTTCTGTGCTTTGTATTACCTCTGCAATAATTGTGCTCTGCTTTTTTATTTCAGTATTTACTAGAAATGAAAAGCCTAATTCTGCCCCCTGAACATATTCTGAAGAGAGGGGACAGTGAAGCAATAGCATATGCTTTCTTTCATCTTCAACACTGGAAAAGAGTGGAGGGGGCATTGAACCTCTTACACTGTACATGGGAAGGCAGTAAGTAATCCTCTTTCTTACAAAGGAGCTAATAAAATATTTTTATTGAATTTAATGAAAAAGTAATAGTTTTTGTCAAGTATAATACGTGAGAATTTTGGACACCTGTTACATCCTCACCAGCATTGAACTATGTGAAATTTGAACTGAAAACATGAACTTCATTTAATGAGTAAAAGGGGTTAGAAGTCTTGCGTTTGCTGTTTAATACTGAACAACATTTCTCAACTTCTTTGAGACATATTTTCCTGCTCATGGATAAGGAGATCATAATTTAACTTATTTCATTCCAGAGATTTGTTTGTCATTATTTGAATGAATAGTTTCAAACTGAGAGTATATTCAGATTGGACATAAACAAAAAATATTTTGCAATAAGAGTGGTGAGGCACTGGAACAGGTTGCCCAGAGAAGCTGTGGATGTGCCGTCCCTCCAAGTGTTCAAGACCGGGTTGGATGGGGCTTCAGGCAACTTGGTCTAGTGAAAGGTGTCCCTGTCCATGGCAGTGGAGTTGGAACTAGATTATCTTTAAAGGTCTCTTCCGACCCACGCCATTTTGTGATTCAGTGAATGCTCTGATATTTGGGAATTATGAGTGTGCCTTACAGACAGGTATATATTAATGTGAAATATAAAACAATGCTGTATTTTTATGACTTTTTTCTAAATTTACAAACTGGAGTGAAGTCAGTGAAGGATTGCTGGGATGCATAGGGGACTGGACTATGTTGTATAGGACAAAATGCTGAGGAAGCTGGTTTTGTTCAACTTGGAGAAGTCTTACAGTAGGTGAAGAGATGATCCAGTTGCTGTCTTCCACCACCCAGCAGAGAGATGATATGGAAGAGAGAGTCACAGTCTTCACAGAAAGGCCCAGCATAAAGACAAGAAGCAATACACACAAGTTCAAACCAGATAAATTTAATCCAGACCTAAGAATCATATTTTCACAGTGAGAGGGATCTGTGGGATCTGCTGCCCCAGAGATACTCAGAGCTCAGCTTGACATGGTTCTGAGCAATCCAATGTATAGTATATGACTTCCAAAGGTCATATACTAACCTTCTAATATATCTTATCTTGTCTTTGAGATGTGTTTTTTACCAGGTTTCTGAAAAATTTAAAAGTACAAATTATAATCAGCTTTTGTTGGCCTTTTTTCTGATTTAGTGTAATCTAGTTCCCCATTTCTGCTCTGCTTTATTCTGTTCTTTTTCATCCTCTCCATATGTTATTATACCAATTTGTCTGTGTGTGTGTTTAGCCATTTTTTGTCGTCGTTTAGCTTTGATAGAAAAGATTTTTTGTTACCATGATAATTGCTATAGAAATGCACTTAATACCTCCAATGTAAAAGTGACTTACTATCTCAGTTACAGTATGAAATGACCTTCACTTGCTTAATTTGCATTGTAGGCTCCCTGAGGGTCACTGGTTTTTTATTTTTAGGTGTATAGAACACCTTGCTCAGTAACCCATACCAGTGCTGCCTGGGGATTGCTCTGCTGCATTGTTCTCTGTCAGATCTGCTAGCTCCTCTCCCATTATTTCTCCCAGTCTATTATTTTCTCTGTTATAGGTTCATTCCCAATGGCTTGTTTTTTTTAATGATTTGCTTTTAAGCAGTGTTCCTTCTCTTCTGGGTTGTTGCAGAAGTTCTTTAGCTCAGGGTTCATTAGTCCATCAGTAAAAGAAGTGTTTTGCAGGGAATCCTGAACAAATCTTCTTTTGCTTTGTCAGCAAAAGAAGTTTGGGGAGCCTCTAAAGGGCTTGGTACCAGGACCAGTTTTGGCACAGGAGTCTGGCTGCCCTGCAGTCCTCCTGCCACTTAGGAATCAAGTCATCTGTGCCTGAAGGCAACATAGGGAATTCTCAACTACATTCCCCTTCTTATTATCTCCAAACTCAGCAATCTGAACACATAATTTATTAGCTAATAGCTCTATAATAGCCTGTAAAGATGTAAATGAATATAATTGCATAACTTCTGCAGAAAAATCCGTAATTCATTTTGTACAGTGATTTTGGAAAAATGCGAACAGTGCATGAGTCCTCAAAATTTTTGTTCAAATTTTGTTCACACATGAAGACAACCAGGGGTTTTAATGGTTTCACAGCGTCAAGTGCAATAATCATAATGTTTGGTTCATATCTTGGCATCTTTGCATAACTAAGTGAAAACCAGTGAAGACATGGCAGAGAAGTTAAATGTAATTATACTAGTTTTAACCAACAGTCTACATATAATCCATGGGCAGTTGCCCTTGCTTTCCTTCTATGTGTTTGTAGGTATTTTATTCGTAGTACAACTATAAAAGCCCAAGTGCCGCCACTGTGTTTGGGCCAGGTTCTCTGTACAGGAGGTCTGTAGTTTCAAGTGTAACCAAGTCTCTAAAGTGTCTGGGGTGATGGTTTGTCACTATTGGTTTCTAAATATGTGTCAAAATTCCTACTGTTTGCATGAGGAAAGAAACCTAGGGGTTCCCAAATGCTCCAGTAGCCCTTGCAGCTGCTGCACATGGTGAGTGGCAAACTTTGTCTGTGCTACCTGAGTCAATTAATGTAAAATAGGATCAGATAATACCATAGGAGTGAGGCAGAGAAGTAGCTACATAGACACAAACTGGTCCAGATGAACCAGAGCATTTCCTTCCATGGCTGATACCATTGCTAAATAAAGCTATTTTGCTGTAAATATCCCATAGTTGGTCTCAAGTCAAGCATAATTGAGTATTATTATAATTGAGTATTATTAGTATTATTATTAAATTGAGTAACATCTATCTATACAGTTTTCCCTTGCTTTGTAAAAGCAACATCTTCACCTCACATTTTATTTTTATTAATCTTAATAATTTTAATATTACTGTGGCTTAGGGTAAGGCAGAAGAGGCTTGATTGTCTGTTTCAATATTAAGCCAAATTGGAAGGAAAAACTTGTGTCAGGGATTTTGAAGAAATGAGCATTGAACACGTGCCACATATGTTTTTGTACAGACACTCAAGTTTGTTGTGTGTTAAGATCATACACTGCTTGGATATTGTATTTGTACTTGGCTTTTTGGGTTGCTATGGAGAGGGGTGGTTAATGCTGGAAGAGCATTACAGCCCAGGTTGGTTTACAAGCTTTTAGGATCTCTGCCTTCTTTACTATTGCTTTAAATGCAGCAATCAAGAAAAAATACCGTAATATAATTTCACAAAAAACCACAGCTAACATCATTTCAAATGCAGTGTGCACAGCTGAAAATATTGGGGGACTGTGTATTTAAACAAATCCTTAAGTTGCCTTGTGAGCCAGGGATAATGGAGTGTTACTGTGTGGCAGTGGGCTGTACCTAACAACTTAAGTGTACAGTGCTGCTAGGACATCTGTAGGGGAAAATACTGCTTCAGTGACTGATGTTCATAGAGTAGTGAGAATAACATGTTGATGACATTTTAACAGTGAAAATAATATACAGAATAATGGAAAAGGATGCCTTGATGCAAAGCTGTATTTCAGTCAAGTATTCTGATGTTTCCATAAACCACACTCAGATGGCCTATGACATCAGCACTGTCAAGATTTAGTAATCCATTTCCCTTCCTCTCTGTTATTATTTTCAATTTTAAAAATTCATAAGATTAAGTATTATTTTATCCACGACCTGAAGATTTATATTGGAAACCTGACTTGATCTGCTGCATTTTGAAAGAATGCATGAGAGGAAACTGGGTTTAAAAATTTAGTATTAATCTTTGATTGCCAAATAGAAAATGAAAACATGACTGTGTTGGAAAACTGGTCCTCAGAGCTCATGTCATTTGTGTTAGCTGGCTTGCTAGAGTGTGATGGAAAAAGAGTAGTGTATTTTTTCATTAAAAACTTCTATTATTCTTGATGCACAGGGACTGTGAGTATTGGTCTGCATTTACAGGCTTGGCTGTTCATTTTTGTAGGCTATACCTGTTATATCAGATACACTTCTTTCCCCTGAAATTTGAAAATAATTGCAGCCTAAAGGCCTAAGACAAAATGTGTAAATTTGGCTATGGAATTGGAAGCAGAATGGGCTTTGATAATGCAAACATTTTTGTATGTCCTTGTAATGTGGTCTCACCTGACATTCATGAACATTGTCTCAAGAATAAAAATAAACATATGAGTTTTTTTTATTAAAGCTCAATGTAGATTTATATTTTGGCATTTCATTAATCAATTTATATGCTGTTTGCAACTGTAAGTGTTTTTTCTATGTATGTTTTTCAGAATTGCAAGTATTCTTAAGTATAACTGCCAGACTCACAGCAACTTACGCGCCGTGTTTTCTTTTCAGCTTTCAGAATGATCCCTTATCCACTGGAAAAAGGACATCTTTTCTACCCTTACCCTATTTGTACAGAAACTGCAGATAGAGAGCTACTACCATGTATGTTCAACGTTTTTCTTCTTATGATTGACACCTAAGAATCGTTTACCTGAGTCTTGCAGCACCGGTTTCCTTTGAAGCCTTTTAAATTGAGCACACTGGATTAGAATAACCAGATTGACAGTGAGCCTCTGGAGCTGCTGTGATGGTTCAAGAGGCAGGTCCTCAGCACAGTTCATAACAATTAGCTGTATTTATTATTTTTGACAGCTTATAGACAGGAAGAGAGATTACCAAAGAGATCCAAATCAGTTAGATCTTGCTATTCTCTGTTGCCAAGACACTGATCTTTCATCTGTGTTAACATCCCCTCAAACCAAAAGCACAGTGTCACAGCCTTGTTAATCCTTGGGAGACACACCAGCTACTTGAATTCCGAGGCAGGATCCAACTTGCTTGAGGACAGCTGGATCATTCCTGCAGCCAGTACTCATGCCAGGCTGTGCTTACATTCTCCAAAAAGCAGTTTAAATAGCTTTAAAGAAAGGGTTTTCTTCATGTTATGGCGTGTGCACTGTTATGAAGAGATTGATGTGAAGTCATCTCAGTCACTTTTATGTGCGTTTATAGCGTGTGCTAGGAAAGTGCCAGCAATGTTCCCAGATGCAGATATAAAGAGAGATCCAGCCCCCAAGAAGCATTACAGTCCAAGCTAATGAGACTCATTGCAGTGCATGCAGTGAAGCACAGGAATGCAGAGGAAGAGCCAAAGCAGCCAATCTTGCAGTTACACTTCATTCTCACGTGTTCTCTCTGTGGGACTTTGTGTGAGCACGAGTGGAACTCACACAATTTTGCAGGGTCAGGGCAGAGGAGGGAAATAAAAGTTGATCCAAGAAGAAGATTCTTCTCTCACTTTCTTTCTCCCAAAGAAGGAATAAAGAAATATTTGTTCTGGAACAAGTAAAATGAAGCCTGCTTCTGCTGGGAAGGCTGCTTTTGAGGGCATTTGCATCCTTTATAGTCTTTCATTCAGAACCTTTCTGGTTTGGGCTGAAAAAGGTGTTGCCTCTTTTTATAAGCCTACATGAGTAAACGTTAGGTGAGAATAATACAGCGAAAATCCACTCATTGCAAGTCTCTCCTTCAGA
>NW_005054324.1:1566951-1591480 GCF_000277835.1 Geospiza fortis
ATCTCCCCACCCCATTATAATCATCCTAATTATAACAACACCTCTCAGAGTGCTCTGCTTGCTGTACTCAGAGGGATGCTGAGCTGGGGAGGGTGGAGTGTCAGGACATTTAGGAATGACAAAGTCATGCAGAATAGCTCAGCATTCTCTTTTTAGATGCAAAGCTAATTGTTCTTGTCAAATGTTACAAGCTAACAGCGGGACTCTTTAACAGCATATGCAGGCAGTGTGTTCTGCTCTGGCAGCTATGGGAAATGCCTTTCACTGCAAAATCTCCTGGGTTAGAGGAGGGGAGGGTTTAGAACGCTTGACAGACACAGGTGGGTCAGAGGGGTTTTGCATACCTGTCCACACCCTTTAATTGTGCGTGTTTTGTGGGAGAGACAGCTGGAATTATATCAGAACACAACAATCTGATAGGCTCTCCAAATTAAAAATATCAATTACAAAACTTCTACCCTGACTGGATAACAGAGTGGGACAGCAGGGTTGAGCCTGTGTGAAAAGGCAGTGCAAGAAAAGCACAAGAGGTCTTTGACTTACAAAGTCCATGTTCTGGTATTTCTGATCTCTGCATTTATTTTAAATCAAAGAGAAGTTGTAATCTATCCCTACTTTTGTTTTTTAACTGATCAAACTAGCAGACTCAAAAGTCATCCATATTTTTAGTTTTTAATATTCTAATTTAAACTCTTACGAATTCCTGCTTTTGGTTTTGAGAACCACTCCACTCTGGATGAATGCAGTCATGAATGTTGCTGGATTGCCCTGTGTTTATGTCATCTGCAAGTACAAAGAGATGAGAGCTGATCACTGAAGCAAAGAAAGCAGGCAAAATGGAAGAGTAATGTTTCATATATATGAATAGCCATAGGATTTGAGTATATGGGAAGCCTTGAGGTTGGTCCTATATGAGAAAAAAATGTTTCAAAGTTTGCATTTTATCTTGACTGTAGCTCTAAACTACAGACTGAAGGTAAGAATCCACTCAACCTTCTGCCAACCTAGAGGAATTTTCACCTTGAATCTGAGTTGCCATAAAAGTTCAAGGGCTATATCCCTCTGGTAAAATATTCACTATCCTTTTCTAACCCTTTCAGTCATCTCAGTGCCTTTTTTTCCAAAGTCCAATGAAGGGTTTTTTTATACCAGAGTCAAGGAAATTTCAGTATTCCTATCAGTGTATATTAACAAACATCTTAAAAACTCACTGTTCATTTAATTTCCAGGTTTTAAAATACATGCCTATACGTCCTGCTGTTAGGATAATTTTTCTTGCTCTACAGATAAAACCCTCAGAATTTACAGTTACAAAGGCTGTAGTTTTACAGCCGCCATTAACTGGTCTGCAGCAATGCTTCCATATGGTTGGGCTCACTGCTGCTCCCAGGCACGTTTCTGCACTCTGTCTATCAGCATTAGCAAACATGCAGCCATGGGGTTAGTTAATAATGTACATTAAAAAAAATTAAAATGCTTTATTTCTAAGTCTCTTTTTTGGAATTAGCTGTTGCAGAGCTGCATTATAGTTACTGCTGACACAAGAAAGACAAAAGTGATGTGTACATAGCACCAGAGTAAACCAGAAATAGTATCTTTAGAGAGAATTATTTGGCAGAGACTACTGACACAACAATTATGTCCCTAGATGTATCAGACCTTCCATCTTCTTCTTCCTTCAAAAGCATCTTTGTGTGTCTCAGGTTGTTCAAACTATGTAAGAACATTGGTTAGGTTTTGCTCGGTGTTGTGTTTTGATTTTTTTTTCAATGTATAATGCGTTCCCCTTCTCATATCTTTTTCTACAGCATTTCATGAGGTTTCAGTTTATCCCAAGAAAGAGCTTCCCTTCTTCATCCTCTTCACTGCTGGCCTCTGTTCTTTCACAGCCATGCTCGCCCTCCTGACACATCAGTTCCCAGAGCTCATGGGGGTCTTTGCAAAAGCTGTGAGTATTCTCTGCTGCTGCTCCCTTCTGTAAATAAAGACACCATTGCAGGAAAAGCTGAGCTAAATACTGCCAGGTGTTAAATATCTGCCCACTCAGAAGCATCAGTCCATGTCTGAGCAGGGGATATGTGCACAACTGTCAAGGTTGCTAATCAGTAAGACCTGCCTGGTGGTATTCTCTGGTTTATATGGCTCTGTTGTTAGGTTTGATGTCTTGTAATTTTGCAAAAAAAAAAAAAGGGCTTGGTAGGAGAAGTGAGTATCTGGATTTTCATATATCATCCACTAAAATAAACTAATAACAGTTCTTAATTAGTAGAACCCCTCTATTTTGTGTAGAGTCGTAAAGGCTGATATGATTTCCTATGCAATAGAAGCTCTCAGTATGAGCAGAAATAGAGTCTACTGTTAACCAGGACAAATTTTTGTGTTTTTTCCCTGAACTGCCAAGGAGGAAGTAGTCTCAATGTTTCCCCCATAACTTTCCTGAACTACGTCCAGAGAAGTCTCTCCTAATTCTGCTTTTTTAATCCACCAAGGATTAATAAATTTTGGAGTATGAGAGGGAAGAGCCATGAATTATTCTAAACCAAACTTTTTTCTTTGCAAAAACAAGAACATCACTGCTCCAGCATGCTGGGAGATGAAAAATCCACTAACAGAAAAGCTCCAGGATAGTAAAAAATTCCTTCTCCAGTAAATAATGAGTATCTTCCGTTGTAATACATTTTCTCAAATATATTTGTCTCTGTTTTAGGTCTCATGTTTCCAAACTGGCCTCCTGGCTTTGTTTTTAATGTCTTTGGTACTTTTGATTTGGGGGTAGAGGGAGTGGGGTGGATGAGGCCAGGCTGAAAGGTTTTGGCAAGTTCCAGATTGTCAGTACTCCTTGAAACCCTTTTGCAAAGGGGAAGAGGCTCCCTTGGCAGGTGAGCTGGGTCTTGTGTTAACCCAGGCCTGTGAGTGGGGTCTGGTCCAGCAACAGTTCATGCAACAAGAATTTTTTTCATTAGCTGTAGAAGACACAAAGTAAGATCAGTTGCAGCAGAAGATACCTCTTCTTTCAGCAAGAAGTGCTGAAGTGTACCTGAAATATTATTACCCCTTCTTGTTTCTTGAGTGTGTACATAGGTGTTAGGTAGACAGTAAGTGTTTAACTTGGGCATATGATCGTAAACTTCTCTGTAAGGCTTTTCTTGGATTCAGTGGTTGGGTTTTTCCTGTTTCTTAGTTATTGAAGTTACTGAAATGTATGACCCTTGTTTGGCTCTTTCAATCAAATCTTTAGTTTTCTGATACTGTCACAGTTGTAGATCCCAAATCTGTCCCTGTTAGCCTTGTTCCTGTGTTTTTCAGCCTTGTATCCTGAACAAAGACTATATACTGGCAGCATAATGAGATTTTGTACTTAGTTCTGCCACAGAAGAAGTTAACATGTATTTCTCAAATGTATTAATAATTAATTAAAATTAATATGTATTTCAATATGTATTTCAGGCGTGCTTTGAATACCTGAGTTCTGTGACATGTAGCTGCCATTGGTTTTTTCCTGTGATAAAATGTCCTTCATCTTGAATTTTTTCATATACCTATCTGAAAACTAATATATTGAAGACTCTTTGAATGATGTGTTCTATACTAGAGAGAACATGTTAAGATAAATTTTAGTCAGTGATGCAGAGTATGTTAGGATTAGAGTTAGTGATGCCTCAGTGTATAGAGCAGATCTGTAGATAACCCTGAACCATTTAAAACTTGACTCTCAAGACAAAATGTTTGTCTCTGTGAGGTGTGGCATACCCCTGTTATGAAAAAGGCTCTCTTTCTCTTCACTAGGTTTTGGTTTGAGCTTTTAGTGGCTTCTGTATGAGCTTCAACCTAGGATGTGAGATGTGTGGAAACTTTTGTAGTTCATCACTTTGATCTTTGTAAAGATGGGGCTCTTGCTTTCTTTACTGCAAAATCCATAAATCTCTGTATGTGCAAGGTTCAAGAATTTGAAAGTCTTTATGTGTGAATTATATAATTTTTATCATGCTGGAGGATTTTACAGAGAAACACAGCAAGAATGTCTTATCTTATTGGACAGCTTTCTCTTGAGGTGTATTGTCTCCTGGATTTTGATCTGAATGTGTATCTGATTTCTTTGCAGTTTCTCAGCACCCTCTTTGCCCCTTTAAATTTTGTGATGGAAAAAGTGGAAAGTATCCTGCCCTCCAGCCTGTGGCACCAGCTGACAAGGATCTGAGGGAGCATGCCCACTGACTGACTGCTATGACATCTGTGCCAACTTTCTGTTGACCACAAGAAAGCATGATAAAAAAGGGAAGCAGTTATAAGACTTAAAAACTCTTCATGGATTGTCTGTTCTCATATAAAAACTGTTTTGTTGTACAAAATACATTGATGTTAGGTTCTATTATATTTTGCCTTCAGAAAAGAAAAAATAAACTTTTGTGTATTGTAGCATTGCTGTCTTTCGGCTTTTTCAGAACACAGATCCTAGGTTTTGTTTTTTAAACCTGTGGTATCTGTTTGGCCATAGCTAGGGTGTAGCTACACATTCAGGTAATGAAACACCTGATAATGTTACAATTAAACAACATTGTCACTGCCTTTTCTTGTGGAGCTCAGTTAGGGCGGGGCCCTCACTTCTGCAGTCTAGGTGAGGCTTCTAGACAGTTAAAGCTCCTGCCTAAAGCAGCTTTAGGCTCTCCAGGCAGTTTGGATGGCACACTGGGCTGATTCCCTTCCCTGCACAGAGGCCACCGTATCCTCATTTGACTTTTCAAGAAGCACACATACTTGACAGATTTTCCTCACACCCCTGGTGTTTCAGGTACCTTCTGAAGGCTCATTAGCAAAATGGGTGTTAGTTCATGCACAATTAATGGAGAGGCTGGTGTTTCACTATTAGTGCTCACCTCAGGAAATCTGATCCTTGTGCTGTGACTGTTTAGACTAAGTATTCATTTATGACTAAGCCACAGTTGATGGAAATTACTGAGCCAGCTCTAAAATGAAGATTTTGATCTGGAAGTCAAAGGAAGTAGTCCTCTCTGTCAAGAATTAAAAGTGCATCCTTACAGATGCCTCAAGGATTTTTTTTTTCCAGCTCACTTCCAGATAAGGAACATAACCCTAATGCAGTGGGTCAAAAATGTCACTTTACCATTTCAACTTTGCTGTTGCTCTTAAAATGCAGAGCAGTTTAAGGGACTGTGATCACTAGCAGATAGGTTTGTGTATCAATGAGGAAATGAGTGAGTAGAGGCAAAACTCCCAGTACTAGAACAGGTATAAAAGGAAGGTGTTTCTTAACAATAGAAGATGCATTACATTATTTCACTTGATCACAGACACATTAGTCTAGTAGAAGACAGATGTTTGTTCAAGTGAGCAGAAGTACCATGCAAACACTACTATGCTACAAGATTAAAAAAAGGCAGCCCCACATCAGGAGAAATCATCTGTAAGAGTGAGACCTGGGCAAGCCCCGAGGTCTAGAGGAGCAGAGAGCCCCACAGACAAATGTTAGACCTGGTGTGGCTCTTGGTTCCATACAGGTTTATCTTCTCTGGCTATTACTCCTGCAAAACAATTCACTGCAATGTTGAAATTAGTCTGGGTTGCAGTAAATGTAGGATGTGGCATAAGATTAGAGGTAATGGATTGCTAGTGGATAAGCATGTGGAAGTATTAAATGGACCAATATTTGAGTTCTCCTATTTTCATCTGAATTGCTAGAGCAGCCACAGCAAACACCCTTTCAGCAGAGCTGCTGTGTATCTCCAGCTGAAAAACTGGGGGTAACCATACTGATTTGTTTGCCTCAAAACAGCTCTGTCAGAATCATTTAAGGCTGCTGAAAATCAGAAGGATCAGGCATAGTCAGCTCTTGTCCTGTGCTGCTTTGTATCACTTATTCCCAGCCACCTATACCCTACATTTCAAAAGAATAAATGGCTGTGATTCACAGTCCTAAATGGAAATGTGCTTGCATTTGCACATCAGTGTATACCAGCTGTATACAAATCTCCATGTTTGTCAGCAGCTGAGGTAGTAGTTTGGCCTTCTATTCGAAGATATAATGATCTGTGTGGGAATTACAATCTGTATTACTCTGATAAAAAGGAATGCTTAACTCCTAGAAGGATCACATCCTTTCCTTGAACCATGGGGAATATTTAGGAATTCAAACATAACTTTATGCAATTTCTACAATTTCTAGTACCTATCTCCCTAATAAGCCATAATGGGCCATGGATTTTTTTATCTGGAAAATCTATCTTTAATTATAATTCTAGGCATCAGGAAGACTAGGCAAATCAAACAAAATAATTTTCTTTTTCATTGGGCAGAGTTTATTGCCTTAGGCTTTGCTGCCTCTGACATGTTTCCTGTGAAGTTCAGTATGGCTTAGATCAAAAAGCAAACACAGCACATGATTATAATGATGGAAAGCCTCTGGCTTAGTGCAGAGATGAGCCTTGTGGAAATCTGGTTCAGATAATTACTCATCTTCAGATTTAGGGGTGGAGGAAGCTTTTTAACTCCAAATGTTAGCAGTTCCTGCTTGTTTTTTTGGTTTTTTTTTTTTGCAGGAGTGTCAAGTCAAGCTGGCCCCTTCTGTCCCTCCCTCCCACTGGGTAGATAACAGCTGCTCCCTGCAGGAACTGCACTCAGGGACGTGAGTGCTACAGCAAGGGGAGGGCTGTTGCTTTCTCTAGGTGCTGCTTTCTCTTTTTTATCATGTGATGTGTATGCTGAACTTCCAGACTGGTTTTTCAGAGCATGGAAGTCCTTACCCTAGCAGAAAGGAGGAAAATTATCAGGAGTTTTGCCATGTTGAAGAAACTGCAGAAGCTGAACATCCAAAGGAAGCTGCATCTCTTGCACATACATGTCACACACACCCCTTCACAGCCAGTGTGGCTGTCACCCTGTGGTGGCCCTGAAAACATCAGTGGCTCTAGTTACAGCAGATTGTAAAAGGTAGCCCCTGGCTCCACCCAACTTCCAGCAGGGCTCCTGCCCAGCTCCCGCAACAGAGGGAGCTGTCAATGTATTGACTCATATGCATTTGCTTCTTTCTCACGAGAGATCTTAACTTTATGAAGTTGCATCCATTTCCCCAGGTGAATGAGCTGTTACACAAAAGTAACAACCCAAAATCACGTTTGTGCTTACAGCCCATGAGCTGTCTCTGTCTTTCTGATAATAATGTAAGTTAATTTCTGTCATTTGAAGTGCAGGCTGTGACATGTGCCCACAAAACCCCTTCTGCCCTTGGAGGCAGCCACCACCTGCAGGGAGCCCTCCCAAAGAGTGTGGGGCACATGCCATGGAGGAGAGAGAGCCTTGGTACACTTTGTGCTGCTCACTGCAGTAATAGCTGGTTTTTCTTAGCAAAAGCACCCTCCCCAGATGCAGCTCTTCACTAATCCCTGAACATTCCATTCCCCCTTGCCCCCATGCACTGAGCCCCTCAAGAAGCTGGGCATGAGGCCTGCAGGTAGTGCCCAGCTGTGGTTTGGGCATGCAGGCTGGACGCCCTTCAGCAGCTGTGCAGTACCAGAAATGCAGCATTTTATTTCTAATCCACATCTGCAAAGAAGTGCACACAGGGATGGGAGGCCAGGATGAGATGCACAAATTGGTTTTAGATATTCTTCCAGGAAAAGAAAAAGCAGCAATCTCTCAAGCTTCAATGCCCACATGCCCTAATATACACCACCATTCTTAAGTCATCCCTCATTTTCCATGTGGTAAAAGAAAATTAAACTTTTTTTACAAGATTTCACCTTTAACAGCACAACACAATTTTTAGGGTAAAGTTTGTTGAAAATAGTGGGGAGGAAGCAATCCCAAAAAGCTTGGCAGGCTAACAGTGTTTCAGGGCGCTGCTAGATCCTGAGTTCATGCAGCAAATTAAAGGAACTCCCTCAAGAAAATTGACTGCCTATTTAAAAAAATAATCCTACAACCTTTAGCCTCAGCTAACATTATTCTGACATTAAAATGTCTACCTAGAGACAGCTGTTTCCTCTTCATGACTAAGTACATGAGTAAATTTATTCCATAGGACAAAACTACAGTATTATTTCATTTGCCATGCCTATTTCTGTTTCTTCTTTTTTGTTTTCTCTTTTTTTCCCCCTCTTATATTCTTTTTTGGATTTGCTGAAGATCATGGAGGCGCCTTTCCTAGCAATATTTGCATCTCTGAGTGTCTTTTGCCACTAAGAAATAGCAAAAGTTTCTGGGAGTGCATTTCTTTGTGGAAGAGGCAGCAGAAATGCCTACATCTGTAAGAAGTCTATATTGAGCTCTTAAAGAAAACCCCAAGAAAACCCCATAAATGCAGAAAAAACTGTCATCAAGTAAGTGGCCAGCTCAGCACTTCCCCATTTGTCATGCTGTGAAATATTCTGTGTTTCCTCTGGTGCAGTGGTTTTGATGCAGGCATTGCATCACAGCTTATCAATATGGCACGTGCCCAAAGTGGGAACATCAGCTGCTGTGCACACCTGGGTGGCCTTGCTGCTGGACAGGGTGACAAGGACACTGAAAAGGCCAAGGGACTCAATGCCCCCTTCTTCCTGGTCTTACTGGTAAGACCAGCCTTCGGTACCACAGGCCTCTGACCCAGAGGAAGGTTTGGAACAGGAAGATGTGCCTTAAGGGAGGAGGACCAGGTTGGGGAATAAAAGTAAATACACTTTTAACCCAGTGACTCAAAAACACTTTATCTGGGACTGCAGAATTCAGGTGAGTTGATATTCTGGAATATTAAACAACAGATTTAAGAAGAGATCTGATTTCACTACCCTTCATTCAAGTACCTAGAACAAATTCTCTTGTAAGAATGAGCCTTTTTTCTTTTTTCCAGAACACTGAAATATTTTCAGCTTTATTAAATAGATAATCTTTTAGGCTACTCAGGGTCCTTAAATCTTAGAAAAGAAACGGCTCTAAAAGGTTAAAAAATATTATACTGCTTTTAAATTCTTTAAGCCTTAAAGTACGATATTGCTGAGGCTACGAACTACATGTGGATTTAATTTCACAGTGAAGTCCCAATAAAAATTCTCCTTGGAGCTCACCTTTAAATACAATTATGTATGAAATTTCCCTTATCCAGGCCAGAGCCAGAATTGGCAGCAATGAAGAGGCCAGCAGTATAACCCCTGAGCTGCCCATGGGTACATATATACATCTCATTCATCTCATATATACACTGCACGTGCACGGACACGTGGGCACGGCTGTTCCCACCAGCAGTTGGTTTATAGACAGAAGTGTGAGTATTGTTACCTCTAGCCATGATCATTTCCATATACAGTAACTGAAACCTTATCTTATTGTCCAAATAAAGAACTTTCTGGAGCCTCCTAATCTTTTAACACCAGCTGTGCCTTCTGGAAATGAATTACCCATTTTAATGATACAAACTTTTTTGAAAGCCTTGCAGATGCAAATGACTGCTCCCTCAAGACCACTTAATGCCAAACCCCCTTTTTAAATAGTCTTTCAAGAAAGTTCCGAAAGCAAAATGTACCCAGAGTATTCCCTTTATTGCCTTGGTTAGCTACTTGGATATTACTTTTTCCTGCACTGTTTGTACCTGCTAGGGTTCTTCAGTGTATTTCATTTTCATATGGAAATTGTACTTTCATCTACAATGTGTTCTATCACTCATTCAACCTCCTTTTCCTATGTTATTTTTTCATTATCTTGCCTGTCCCTACTCTTCATGGGTGCTTTTTCAGAGCCTTATTATACTTACTGGCACAGAACCCATTTTTCTCTTGGTTCGTGTTGCTGATCTCTGCCCTGAGGAGAGGCAGCTGGTCCCTCTCTGACCCAGTTCCTCTCCACCAAGGCTGCAATTTCTGGGCCTCATATGCCTGCACATTTTTACAGCAACTTGTTGTTTTGGGCTGATCCCAGCCCAGCATATGGAGCTGGCACAACCTGTAACTGCCTCCATTACAAGCTGATACAGTCCAAATCATAGATATGCGGTTTTGCAGAAAATATGCAGAAAAAAATCTAATTTGGATGTCGCCATCTGAGTGGAAAGTATCATTTTGAGCACATTTAATAGATTTATTAACTTTAAAAGAACATAGAAGCTGATAACTTTAGAATCCAAGTCATTACTGAGGCAAGGCATTTCCTTCTCCATCACTGGTCGCAATCATTTTTCCACTATTGTGTATGTGAAAAAGAGGAAACCTTATCCCTAGGTAGTTGTGTGTCCTGTACCCAGCTTTCACTAGGGTGAAAAACCATTCTCTTCAATCCTTCAGATCAGAAACAAAAGTCCTCAGCAGTTAATTATTTTTTAGAATCTTTTAAGGCAAGTTTTCACAAACATATAACTAAGACATTTGCTTTGACTCATAGTTCATCAAAGTGTTGTGGCTGAATAGATCTCCTGCAATTTCCTTTGTTTTAGGCCATGGGCCAATTCCTGCCCCACAGGAAGCCACAGTGTGCTAATGGTGGCCAGGGTTGCCTCTGGTGGCCACCTTGCTGGAAACTCCAGTCCACCAGGGATGAACAAACACCCTTCCAGTAAAGTTTTTCACCAATCTGGCTGCAAATTTTCTTCCATGGGGAAATCACCAACCAGTGCTCAAACTCCTGAGCCATTCAGTATCCAGGGCTCAACTGTGACCCGCCCAAGATCCTTCAGAAGATGCTTGAGCAAGCCCAGCCCATGCAGTTGGTGGTGGTGATCTTGTAAAAGTCCATATTTTGTATCTTCTTGTGTTCCTGATGGCAGGAATGAATTGCCACAAGGGTTCTGGGGGAGAGTTACATGGTGGTTGGAAGTCTTGGCTAAGTACATCCTTCCAGAGCTGCATCAGTTTATGCAGAGACAACTCTGCAGCAACACTGTCATGCAGAAATGCAAAGTAAACGCTGCAGAGTTTATATCAAATTTTCAGCAGCATCTCTGCAATGAACAACAGAGGCAAACCAGGCATAGAAGTGAAAAAGATCTCTGATGCATTTCCTGCATGGACCAGGAAGGGCACAGGCAGTGGTCCCAGCATGGACCAGGAAGGGCACAGGCGGTGGTCCCCAGCCCCAGCAGCCTGTGGGTCATGTCCGGGCCATCCAGGCAGGGCTCTTTGGCGCCTTGCAGGTGTGAATGTCCACCACCTCCAGGCAGTCCTGGCAGCGCACGGCGCAGCACCAGTGGAACTTGCACTCGCACTTGGTCATCCTGCTGACGCGGGCGGTGTCGTAGCCCCTCCCGCAGCACATCACCTCACAGCTGTCCATGCCGCGGGACGTCTGGTTGCACACCCGACCAGCTGTCCCGAGGGACCCTGCAGAGGGAACGCAGCTAAAGTCAGCAGGCAGATTTTAAGGAAAGACAGCAAGCATATGAAAATAGGTATGGGAGACGTAATTTGCAATGTATTCGATCCTTTAACATCACATCACCCAGGATTCAATATCAAGCCAGGAAACTGCCTATAAAGGTAAAATTTCCCCTATATTTCCCCTAGAAATCAGGCCTGGAGATGAGGAGGAAGAAAATGGATTAAATACTTTAAGAGTCTGCCTGATTCTGTTCATATCATCATGTTTTGCTTCATCTTTCCCTGGAATTTTCTTCCCCTCCAGGGAGCAGACACCCTTCCCAAGGCAGTCCTGCACCCAGTCCCCCAGGACTGTCTGAAATGGAATGCCCAGGTGGAGCATCTTCATGGTGCTCAGGATCTCATGGGCTTTACTGAGGAGCTCTGGGTGTGCAGGAGAGGGCTAGGAGAGAAGACCACCAAATCTGGCAGCTGTGAGTGACTCAGTTGGTAAAATAACTGTGCTGCCTGTGATAAATTGTGCAGAAGTGAGAGCAGAAGCACCCTGGGCATTTGGCATCGCTGCTATGTCCCCCCACAGGCCCCATTCCAGCAGTTGAGGTGGCAGCTGAAGAGTTGCTGCTCTACATGCCTCATCTCCATGGGGTAACACCAAGGGTTCTTCTCGTTTTCATGACAAGATTAGAAGGAACTAAATTATAGCCTGCTGTAGACAGAAAGAGGGAGAGGAACCATACCACACCTTGTCACGTTCTTCAAACACTCAGGAGGAGCGGCTGAAATGCCTGTGCCTATATGGCACAAATGGCTCTGTAAGGCTTGTCTGAGTCTGAACAGTGACTGTACCACATAGGAGCCACTGTTCATCTAACACAAACTGATTTTAGGGTACATTTTAGGATCAATACCACAGCTGCTGGCAGGTTATTGCCACCAAACTGAAAACTTCATAAAAATTAATTGCCTCACCTAATTTCCTATGTATTGCTATTATGAATCAAATGCAGATATATCCAAAAATTAACATTCTTCTGACATTTTCCATAGACCTGATTACAACTCCATTCTCTTCTCGGGCAAGGTGATATTCCCTAAGTAATGGTTGTGGTCAGTAAATTAACTGGAATTATTTTACAAAGCGTATTTGCAGGCGCACACCGAACATGAACAATTTACCTTCTTAAGGAAAACTAATACACGCAAACATTAATTAAAATTTGCATAAGCTAGGATAGCAAACCAATCTTAATTAATAAAATGTAAACTGCAGTTAAAATGTAATTATTAATAATTTAGGTTGAATAAATTCCAATTTTAGTTTTTTCCCCCCTATGGTGAATTCATGCTGTATGCAGTGATACTGCTGTCTCAAAGCAGTTTATAACATACAAATGTTTACTGTTTCTTCATTCCTTGCTGCTCTCCCAGTATCAGGAAGACTTCATGTTATATGGGGGCTGACCCCAAACCACTAATGCAATGAGGGATCTCAGGAACTGGACCAAAGTCACCTTCTCAAACTGTTTTTTCATGGGACCAACACGATCCAGCCTCTCAGCCATGGGGGTGCAAATTTTCCTCTTTTTGTATCAAACTTAGGACAGTCTTCAATTGCTGTCCTGAAGAAGTGCTTCAGCCCCTAGAACACATCTCAGCTTCCCTCCCATGGCCTAGATTCCTGTACTTATTTAAATATTTAAATATGCATTGGGTAGAGGCATACACCTGGAGAGCATCACCAAGGAAGGGCTGGTTCAGCTCTGCTGCAGGCAGAGCAGAAGGGCGTTCCTGGCCACCAGCCCCCGGCTCAGCACAGGGGCCCAGGGCCCACCCCAGAGCTGCTCCCAGCTGCTGAGCCCTGGCCCTGCCACAGGGCTCCTGAGCTGCAAAGGTGCTGCTGCACCAGCCGGCAGAGATGTGCTGAGCCACCCCAGAGGGAACAGGCAGTGGGAAGAGAAAACCCACTGAATGGAGCCAGAAACAGGCTCCTGCACCTGCAGCCTGAACAATCCCAAATCTCCTTGGGGTCTGAGCATGTTAATGCTGCTTCCTATGGACCAATGCTCTGCATAATGTCCTTGGGGAGATGGCTGAACAGCACTTTAAAGTAAACCTCTGATATTTGGGAGAGCATCTCCATTGGCTGTAACAACCAGCCATGTGGTGCATCAGGCACACCCTGCACCAGGAAACCAGCAGCAACTCCTGCTCCTGGCTACTGCCCCTACAGCCAGTGCTGGCACCTGGATCCCCTGCAGGAGGGGAGGAGACGTGGCCCAGCAGTGACCCACATGGGCACACACTACTCCAGCAATCCCTCAGCCATGCCGCTCTCCCTGCAGAGACAGCTGCACCGGGGCAACAGGCATAGCGGGCATAGCAGTGATGCCAAGAGGCCTCTCCCAGATCTGTTTTTCAGGAATCACTCCATGATGGGGGAAGAGAGAATTCCAGTGGCCTCCAGTGCCCCCAGTCTAGGCAAGCTGAAGAGTCAGGGGGATGCAGAACTACATGATGCACCTATGGTCCCACAGGAAACCTGTGGCAGAAGAAAAGCCAGATCCTGCTTCCCAGCCATCACACTCTCCTCCATCCATGATGCTGAGCAAACAGCTGGGATACCTGAATGTAAGTTCTGGTGTTTGTGTCAGCCCACAGCAATATCCATCACATCCCAGACTGTGCAAAATACAACCAAATTCACAGAAAGGGTGATTAGACATTGGAATGGATTTCCCAGGGAGGGGGTGGAATCACTGGCCCTGGAGATGTTTAAGGAAATATTTGGTGTGGCACTTAGTGCATGATGTAGCTGACATGGTGGTGTTTGCCCAAAGGTTGGATGTGATGATCTCAGAGGTCTTTCCCAACCTAACTGATTCTGTGAAGAACTTTTAAAGGCACTTGTCCTGCTTTCTCTGTTCAGACCAAAAAAAATATTACAAAGGCCAAGCTTGTGACCCACATGATTAACATTCTGCATCAGGAATTCACACCAGTGAAGGAAAAGCAAATCTGCCCTCCACCTCAGCACAACTCCCAGCCAGGAGCAGAGTGGGGTTGTGCCATTTGGCTGCTGGGGTGAAGGAAGACTCCATGTTCCCCCACATCCATCAGGAGCTGCCCAGAAAGGTTTGACCACATTCCTCAGCTGAGGCACAAGCTAGTTTCCAAGACCAATGTTCTTATTTCCAGATGTAAGGGGAAATCACACAGCACTAAAGGACAACCTAAGCAGGATGCACCCACTGCTTGCAACAGGAGATCTGCCACCAGCTTCAAAACCAAAATTATTTCAGCCACTAACAGACAGTTAGAACTCACCTGATGCTTACCACAAAACATCAACATTTACTACAATGACTACAACAGGGGACTTAATTGTCACAGATTGTGACAAAAGTGAAAACAAGCTCATCCAATGGCTTAGTTTTTGAGCAAAACCAACCTTTTTTTAAAGTTCAAACAGCATCTTCAGAATCTCTGCAGCTTCTCTAGTGAGAAGGAAAAGGAACAATAACCAGCAGTGAGGAGCCAGACAAATTACGGAGCTCCTTGGCAGGCCTGAGTGATGAAGGCAGCAGAAGACACTGCACAAAATAAGGCAGAGTTTTCTGCTGCTACCTGCAATGCACCTCCTCATCACTTACGAGGCAGGAGTAGGTTCTAACTTGTAAAAAGCTTTTGTACAAACAGCCTCTTTGTTTTTATTTAAAATGTTGGAACTGCCATGCCTACACACATTTTACCTGCCAAGACATCCACAGCTTTTCACACTGCCAACTTCACAGCCTGTACATCAAGTCCTTTCTTCTCAGTTTGCACAGTTATTTTTGGAAGTCAACATGTGTTATGTTGAAAAATATTTTCTTTCCATTCCTAAAGCCCTAAAATGTATTTATTAGTATATAATAAGAGCTTTTTCCTTCTACTTCTATTGATTAAAATCTGGTGTCATGCAATAATATCCATTATTAGACTTTCACACACAGACACATATACACACAAACAAAAGCAAAAAAAAGGTGCAAAACCAGTGAAATTCCCAATTATCGTTTTCTCACAAGTATTCTTGGGGAAAAAACAATTGAAGGAAATGTTCACAGAAAAGTAGCTCTGGAGCTACTGGATCTTATAGACAACCCTCAGTAGAGAAGGGTTCAAGAGAACAGGCAGTACACATTGGAGGTAGATCTGTCTGGAGGGGCTGGGATTTCCCAGGCCAGCGCTGAAGAGATGGCCATGTATTGATAAAAACAACAGTTTACCTAGGATGACTTTTAAAAGCTCTCTGGGATGTTCTATCTCTGTTTCTATCAAATTCTGAGCATGAAATTTTGAGCAAAAATCATTTCAGCAGAGTTATGTGTGTAGGGTTAAATGAATTCTGAACACTTTTGAAAAATTTTTATTTGGTCCTTTGTGAAATCTTAAGGCAAGGAAAGAGGTGGTTAGGTTATTAGATTATCTTGCCATTGAGTTACTATTAGTGATTTCCCATATTATATCCCTCCTGAAATCAATTACTCCTCTTTTCCATTCTAGAGAAAAAACCAAAAAACAAACAAACAAAAAACACCCTACATTTTGGGGTGTTCCATATATGTATGTCCAGCTGCCCCCTCAGACAGAATGCCAGACCCAGAGTGAAAGCTGCAGTGGGGGAAGAGAAGGTATGTGCTTTTTTCCTGGGTAGGCTGCTGATGATGGAATCCTTGAGCACTTTTCACTCACTGGTTCCTATGTGTTAGCACAATCAAGCTACAGAGCACACTGGCTTGGACATTTTAGTTTGTGAAGTTGTTTCCTGGTCAAGTCACGACGCTTCATAAGATTTTCTCTGTGAATCCTTCATTCAGCTCCAACACTAATCAGCCTCCAGATATTTTTTTTCCCCCTGAAGCCCTAAATCACTTGAATTCCCTGGAGAATGATAACCAGAACTGTATTCAATGACATACTAAAACATTGTGGCATTAGGTTCAGCTGACACTGAGATGCTCCCCAGCTATTTCCAAACTCTGACTTCCATAATCTCATTTCATTTGCAGTCATTTAACAAGACTGCTACTTTGCAATGCTCAACAGGGCAAACCAAAAAAATGTGGTGCAGCTGCCAAAATCATCTCCCTCAAAGTCAGACCAGGGTTTTTTTTTGTGTGGTTCTTTCTTTGCTCCATGCAAGCAGCAGGGCATCCCACATCCCAGCAAAGGTTTACTGCATTTTTCTAAAAATATGCTCTTCCAAACAACCACATTCTCTGAATTCTGAGCAGCAAAGAAACACCACCTCAGCTGCAGCATTATATTGAGCTGAGCCGAAAAAATATATCAGACTTTGCCATCTCTGGGCAGGCTTGTCAGTGTCTGGCAAATGCATGTAATACACTGTGGTGAAAAATGCCCACTCTCCTCCACAATAACAAGACTGACAGATGAGATTAGCCTTAGTACAGAGAGATGATTAAATGGCTTTTTGACATAGAATTGGGTAGTGTAAAAGTTCTTCCAGGGGAAAAGAAATCATATTTCTTACAATGAATGAGGCAACACCAAGAGATAAATGTTTTGAAAAAATCTTAGTCTGCAAAGTTATCTCTGCATGATGCCACAATATGTCCATTTATTCACTTGGATTAGACTTTACAGTATCAGCCACTATTCCAGGAATGGTATGTGCTCATGCAGGTAATAAACATCACCTGCCAAAATAATAAATAACATTTAAAATTATGCTGACAACTCAACTAACCAGAAACACTGTCCAATGTAATTGTACTGGATGAAATTCTGCATTCATTGAAGTCAATAGTACATGACCAGGAATTCACATATTGTTCTTATTTAAGTACAGCTGTTTTGCAATGTTTATTCCAAGCAAACTTGGATTGTAAACATGCAGCAGTGCCAAAAAGTGTTGAGCTGCATTGCTATCCAGATACTTACAGATTTGTCATAGGGGGTGCAATCTGGCCCGTTACACAACTTATTAATTAATTCCACAACTTCTCTCATGCATTACTCAGTCTGCCTCTCTTTTCCAAATTTCTGGTTTTCTAGTTGCTAGTATTTAATTGCCATATCAGGAAATACTGTACATGGGTCAAGAGCTGTTAGCAGGTTTCCTGGTGCTTGGCAGTGCCGTGAATTCTGTAACACTGCTAAGAGTGCCTCTACTGAATCTCTGAAGCAGGAAAATCCAGTGCTAACAGCAGCACCAATACTTTATCTCTTCCCACGGGGGCTGGCACAACTCTCCAGAAAATGTGATGGTTGTCATGGACAGAGCCAGCACCGCCTCGAAAAGAGGAATAAACAGCTGTGTCACTCAGCCAAGCCTGCTGTGTCCCACCCACCTCTGCTCTTCTATCCACCTGCACGTCCCCAGCTGCATCACCCCCGTTACCCACAGCTGCCCTGACTGGTGCAGGCAGGGCTGGACTGTCACAGGCTGTGTCTCCCACATTAGATGGGGACAGGCGTGTCTGTGACCGGGCTCCACAGTCACAGGGAGCTGTGGGAACGTGCAGATCAAGGAGGGCACTGCAGTGGGAGCACAACAACGTGGAAAGGAACCAATGCAACAGGAGGTGGCATCAACAGGACTTGGGGCAGCTCTGGAGGGAGCAGTGTGACACAAGAGTAAGTGTGGCTGTGCCCAGTATGGACCTGCCTCCAGAGAACAACTCAAACTTGTCCTGAAAGCAGCTTTGCCTTACAGCATCTCCAGGGCTCCATAGCATCTGGCAAAAACTGCTGAATTATATTAGAACAACTGGCTGTTGTACACATAGAGACGTCAAGGAACTATTGTTCTTGTACTGAGTCCTTCCAAAACATCATCTTTCCTGTTTCCTGCTGGTTACATGCATGGACTTATATATATATATATATATATATATATATATATATGTATATATACACACACAGACTTGATAAAATTATAATTTTTTGCCTTTGAAGTACAAATATCTTAAATAAAAGCATTCACACGTAATGGTAGAGGCTTACCTACATCCCTGTCCCTGATACAGTAGTCTGGAGAGCTCTCAAAGTATACCAGGTCATTCTTAGTTGGCTTCTTAAATTTCTTATTAGCCACAGTGAAACCCGTGCCATCTTGATTCATGACCACCTGAATTGCTCCATTGTATTTCTTCCACAGGTAATCTCCTGTTTTCCTGAAGTCTGCCATGGCCAGCCAGCAGGTCCTTAGGGTGCAGGATCCACTCACACCGTGACATTTGCACTCCTGCTTCAAAAACCGCTTCACAGCCTGTTTAGAAATGCCCAGGTAAATATAAATATACACGGGTAAAACAAAGTGTAATTAATTAAGTGCTTCTCAGCCCTTTTCCAGCCATCCTGCAGTGCCAGGCCTACGATGGGTCTCCAAATTACGGTCTGTAGTGACACCCACTGGTAGCATCCAGTCATCCCCATGTGGTTGCTCTGCTCTGGCCGCTTGACTCACCGTGCACACAATCCTCCTGCTGGGCTTACCTGCCTGCTCCTGCCAGTCAGCCCAAGGATCGGCGGGGTCTATAGTGCCAGGACACAGACTGGACAGGAGCAAAGAATGAGAAATGGCCACAGTCATTCAGCCCCTTGGGAAGTGAAGGTGCTGCCTTTCCCCATGGTTTCAGCTGCAGGATCACCGTGCTGACCACGCTGACCCTCTCCAGCTCATCTCCATGAAGTTGCTCTTTACCCTGAACAGCATTTCAAATATTGCCCAGAAATTCATAGGCATTTCATATTTAAATTATTTTTAAAAGACTGTGTAAAGCATTGTACCTGTGCTAGGCATCAGACCTATGCAGAATTTTAAAACACAGTATACTTAAAATGCTTATACAGATTTTAACCAACATTTCAGGATAAGATCTTCATTAGTTTGCACTGGAGAGATCATCCTTATCATTAATTTAACATCTGGATAGTATTAAAGCCATTTCAGCTTCATCTCAGACATTTAAGCTATCTGTATGATGTTGGAGAACAACAGATGGGTTCATAGACAGTAAATAATTCATTCCTAATTATGTAGATATGGATATTTGATCTATAAATATTATGCCTTAAGGGTTCATGAAATATGAACTTTTTAGAGTTTGTACAAGAGGAATGTCATTATGGGAGGAAGGTAAGAGAGAGGAAAGCTCCATGATTAGAAGTGAGACTGATGCACAGTGGGGCAGCCTTTTTCAGTCAAGCACTTACTAATAAAGTGACAATGTATTATAAAACCAAAGGATGTTCAATTTTCTTTCCAACTTGTAAATGACATGAATACTTCAAAGAAGTCACTGGCATTTCATTGCCATATCACAAATCTGGGACTTAAGCAGATGCTTGGTTTTAATTATCTGAGCAGAAATCAATTTAACTACTTGTATGTTTAAAATAACTTTCTGGAATAGTGTAAGAAGCACATAGGAATATGGTCTCTTTTTTGTCAGTAATGTTCCTATACTGATATACAGCATATTATGTTCTATGATTCATATGGGAATACTAAAAATATTTGTTCTATTTCTTTTTTAATCAGCACAGTTGGAATAGTCTAGTTTTTAAAGAGATATATCAACACCCCCTTTGGGGTCAAGAAAAAGCCAAGGGCACAGATGGTCTTACCCAGGTCAAAATGCCAGGCATGTGGGCAGCTGAGGTGGTGAGATCCCCACAAAGCTAAACCTAAACTACTGCACTATGAATAAAAAACAGTGTCTCTGTCCATAACGCAGGTCCTAGAGCATATGAGAACATATTCATTATTTTTGATTGAATATATTTATTAAAATTTCTTTATCTTTTTCTAAAAATCTACCTTACCAGTACTACCTTAGTATTTGGCAGAGGTGTTTTTAAAACTTAAAAATAATAAGATGCTCAAATACTAAAGAAAGTACTTCCCATCATGGAACTTATTCAACCCTAAAAGAATCTTTGTGTTGTAGACTTCAGCCTCTTTTGGACAGTAGCAGAAACATGACCACAGTACTGCGCGTGCCTATTACTGATCTGAAAAGTCTCATCTGCCTACATTACATATTAATTACATCTGCTGGCAATAAGTAGGTGGAGAAAAGATGATGAAGAACAAAAATTTTTCAGGAAAACCATCTACTTGCAGTACAAAAAAAGATCAGAATACAAACAACTTAATTCCTATTAAATATACATTAAGGAAGACATTAAGGAACATTTTATGCATTAAATATATATACAGATAAGACACAGAAAGTCTCTTCAAATAATTTCAGATGTGCTTGGTCTAGCACAATAAATTTTTTTTTTCTGTATTTCAGATGTCATGGGAGCACAAAATTTTTAACATGTTTTAAAAAATGAAACAGCATATTCCAGTTTCATGCACCATTCTTACTTTTTATAGCTACAACCACAAAATGTTAGTGCAGATATTCCTCAGCCCTTGCACCACAGGTGGGCAATACACCTGGCAACTACTCACTTTCAATGTGAAGGTAAAGACTTTTTTTAGTTGAAATTCAGGAATGGTATTTTCATACAATATTTAGGAAAGGGGTTTCAGGTCATGCTTTGAGGCCATTGCCTTTTGGAAGGACGTGTATTTTGAATTTTTTTTTCTTTAAAAGTGACCTAATTACCTTTTATCTCTGCTCACTTTGTGATTAAGTTTACCATATACATACAGAAATTGATAGAATGGGTTTTTTTCTTGAGGATTTTGCTCTTTGTCAAGCCTGTTCTTCCATGTGATCTTCAGCCTCTCTTAGGAATTTACATTCTGTATTAATGAAAAAATAAAACTCCTGCTTATATAAGAACTAGGCTCAAAACAAAACCTCCATCCAAACTGATCCTGAGCTTAGACTCCTGCTTAACTTCCCACACAAGGAGTGACGGAAGTGACTCCAACAGGAATACTGTTAGGCAGTTGAATTCAGTCTATTTGTAGATCTCTGTCACACTGAACCTCCAAGGAAGATAGAACCAGCAACTCAGGCTCCTGCTCTTCCTGTATTTCTTCATAACTGCTGAGACAGACAGCAAGGGCCAAGCATTAACTGCCCCAGACACAACAAAGCTGTTCAAGAACATCTCTAGGCATCTATTGCATGGACACCCACCTTCCTTCCAGCTCTGTTGTTGTGAAGGTTCATCAGTGCCCTGGCATCTTTTCCTTTCCGTTCTTTGGCATCCACAAAGGCTCTGGCAAATTTAATGCCATAGTCAATGTTATCACTGCAGCCACCCCAGTCAAAATGGCCCTTGCTGTCCTTGGCAGAGCCTTTCTTCTTGGGGTCACAAGAGCAGGATTTCAGCTCCCCTTGGCTACATGCCCTGGTGATGGCAAAAACAACTCCAGCAGAGGAGATGGCGTGTACAAAAGCAGATTCTCGACTACCTGAAACAAAAAAGTCACTTTAAATATCATTGGGGTAGAGTGGCTGTCCTATATCCAAGACAGTTAGACTGGACTTTTTTGCAGAGCAAAAGATAAATTAGGCTGAAATCACACAAATACACATTCCCTGGAGCCAGAATTAGTCATGGCTTAAGCTTGGACCCCTCCCTGGTAAAAGCTCATCAATATAGTGTTAGAGTTGGAAAACATTAAACATTTGCTTTTGATATTGGTTCATATACTTTCATGGATCAGTTGTTTTGTACAGATATGTGAATAGGACAGCTGGTATTCCTATCATGTTTCACGAATTTAGAAGAATATATGAAGTGCTATGTGAGAGATAAGTTTAAGAAATTATTAAATAGGGACACTAAAACAACACGCATATTGCAAAATACTGCAAGTAACTCTTGAAGCTACGTTCTCCTCTCCTGAAGCTCTTGGAATAGACTTTCCTGTTTAGACCATGTTAGGGAGAAAACTTGGGTGTTATTCTCTAAAAAGTAAGTTAATATTATGTTTTCTGCTTAGAATCAAGCCCATAACTGTAATTCACACAAATAAGTTCCATTAAATCAATGGCACTGCTTGTGTCATGCTTGAGGCAGGATTTGGTCTGGCAGCTGTGACTTCTTCATGCCAGCTGCTCTGGCAGCTTTCCCATCTCCTAACCAAGATACTTTATTATACCAAAGATTATCTGAATTTCTACACTATATCTACTCATAGGCAATTAGATACATATTTCAATGTAATAATTGCTTTTATTTTAAGATGCAGTAGTTTACAATACAGAGCTACATTACACTGCCACAAATCTATTTATGGTAATGAAATATTTTCCTACTTTTATAGTTTTTAGCATAGAAAGAGCAAGTAGATTTTTTGGGTAATATCTAAGACAACCTGCTTTGCAGGGCTGTAAGCCCTAAGTAATGTTAGTACAGTAAAAGAGCATCCCAAAGACAAATGTTAACAGTGACTTTTTTTGTAGAGGCAGAATTACACCATAGAATTTAATATTTAGTATTTCAGTTGCAGCAGCACCAATATGTTTATCTTATGAATGGGCCCTCAACTTCCACATGCTGTACAAGTCTTTTGCAAATGGCAACTGGGCAAATCATACGTTCCCTACATTGCCTTCAAAACCAGGCAGGAGTTGCCATGGCTTGTTAGAAATCATACACTTTCGAAGATGTACTTCTGAGAAAACTTTTTCAGAAATACCGAAAATTTGCGAAGTGTTAATTAAAAAGAAACACTTGATATTGTTGGAAGAGAAAAGGTTTATTTGAGCTTATTGAACTAATCAATTTTATTAGAGCACTATCAAGGTACATTTCCATGGCAATCACAGCCTGATCAGGCTCAGTGCAGAGCTCAGAAGCCTGATGCTGTCATTCTCTCACATGAGCCAACAGTGAAAACTTCACTTTTGGAAAAACTGCATTTTTACTTTTTTTATTAAATAGCCTCATCATTATTAGGCTATGTTCTGCCAGACATGTTTTCCTGAATATCAGACAAATCTCAGTGAAAACTTCAGCCTATGGGTGACGTTACTGGTTACTCACAAATAATTGCTAAGGGAACATGAAGCTGGTTACAGGAACCAATGGCTCACCAGCAGCAGAACCGAGCACGAAGTGAAAATCCCTCTGCCTGGGTCAGTGTGCCCAGTGTCTGCCATCCTCCTTTTCGTCCCCACCAGTGGGGCAATGGTCCCAGGGTACTTTCCTCCTCCCCTCCTTGCAGGTGCCAGGCTGCTCACAGCTCAGAATGATGCAGAGCACATTCCAGGGACACAAGTGCCAGGGCAGGGTCAGCGCACTGGCTGTGCACCAAGGAAGGCCATGTGCACAGGGTGTGGCACTTGGTGACAAGAGCTGCAGTCACTAACAATCTCAGCAGGTTTATCCCTCGACTAAGGACATTCTGACCCTGTAACAAATCCCAGTCACTTCTTAGGGTCAAAAGGGCCACATCTGAGATTTGAAGACTCACTAGATGCCTTACTCCGACCTTTAGATGACAATGCCTCCCTGCTTAACCTGCTTACTCCCTCAGGGTGGGAAGCAGAGTGTTGCTCCCTCAGTTGCTTGGGGTCTGCACAAGCCCGGCTCACCTCTCTCAGATGTGTGCGCCCTGCCTCGCTCTCTCCCGGAGCCTGACCTGAAACGCCGCAGTGCCTGGAGGACAGTGCTGCCCCGGCATGGGCGCAGACAGCACAGCCCTGGAGGCACTGCACCCTGCTGCTGCCCTTCCCCGGCGAAATGCCCCAGCGGGAATCGGCCCTCAGGAGGAATTGTCTCCTGCCATCCCAACGCACTGGGCTCTGTTTGCACTTGAGCTGCCCCTCTCAGCCGGCCCCATCCCGAGTCCTGGTATCCTGAGGCTGGGTGTGATGGAAAGTCTTCTATCCTGCTGCCACATTCTGATACCTCAATTTCCCTGTAGGCCTTAATATGTGGGTTTGATATCCATTACACACCAAAGGAAAAAAAAAAAAAAAAAAAAGAGAAGAAGAGAAGTTGGGAGCTGCAGAGCTAGCTCCTAATATGCCAAAGCCCCACATTGTCTCTCTGATTCAATACAGGTTTTTAATGTTCATGTTGTCATATATGCTGCTCTGCTGTCTGAGACCCTAAAATAACTTTGCATGTCCTCTTCCTTTCCTCATGAAACGTAAAACCAAGCTTCACCCTTGCTAAGGATGAAGGATACAGGAGGATGGCCACCGCTTCTCATCATTCCCGCACACTGCCCAGGGGGTGCCAGCCCCAAAGCAGCCCCGTTACCCTTATGAGGAGCACTTGTACCGTCACGCTGACTCTCC
>NW_005054324.1:1591647-1592665 GCF_000277835.1 Geospiza fortis
CTGCCGGCTCACCAGGCCCGGCACGTTGTCGCACATCACCCGCGAGGAGCCCACGGCGCCCATGTACCTGCGGGAGGGAAGGGGCAGGGCAGCACCGGGGGCCGCGCCGACCCCCGGGCACCGACCCCGAGGGAAGCAGGGTCCTCAGCGCCCCGGAGCCTTCCTCTGGCGGGTCCCGAGCTGCAGCTACCTCTGCCTTTTTGGTGGGAATCCTTTACAATTAGTCATCGACCCTGTGTTTTTTTAATAACGTGAAGCATTCAGGAGAACCCCAAGCCCCGCTATTGCAGCTCCATGCAGTACTTAAAAAAAAAAAAAGAAAAAACAAACCTTGAAAAAATTAAATTACATCATCTGTATCCAGATGGTCTCTATTAGTCCTGAAACGTTTCGAAAGGTACCTTTCATAAAATCCAAACTTCTATAGGTGTCTTTTGAAGAGATCAAACAGACGAAAATGTCCTTTTCTTGAATTTTCATTATTTTATACGATCATGAAATCGTTAATGCCGTAACTTCCAAAAAATATATAGTTAAGTCGCATTTAGAAGACACCATGACAAAAAGCCATCACAATAAATAACGTTTATACGACTAAGGACACAGATAGTCATTTTATTGAAACATGCCCAGTCTGATAAATCGGGCTTTGACCGTGCGTCAGCCAGAGTCAAGGTTAAATGTGTTCCCCAGGATTACAAGAAGGGGTTTAACTCCTTTCCTACACCACGACTTTCCAGTCTGGTCTTGTTTGGGGTCCCCAGTTTGAGGGGCAGGTTTACGTTTCCATTCTAACCCGTTCTGCAGCGAGCTGCCTGAGACGCCCCGCGCCGACATCAACTATCCCTTGAAGCCGGGCCCTGCGCGGCCCGCCGGGCTCTCAGCCCCCTGCTCTGGCACTTTGCAGTTCAGCGAGGACTGTGAAGGAGGGAGGGGCGGGGGAGGGCGAGGAAGAAGGAAAAATAAATTAATAATAAAAAAGTAGCGCCGCTGCAGCCAATTCCCAGGGCCGCCGGGG
>NW_005054324.1:1592878-1596597 GCF_000277835.1 Geospiza fortis
CGGGTAGCCCCCGCAGCTGCGCTGTGCTTATTCGGAGGAGGAGGTCGGAGAGCCGGGACCGTCTAAATCCGCTCGCTTTAAGGCCGGACTTTCTGGACCGGAGCAGCTGGGAGCAGCGAGCTCTGCTTCTGCGAGACTAAGAGGGAGAGGCTTCCCCCACCTTCCCTAAATCACAATTAATCCGACCCCACCTTCCCCAAGAGCAAATAAAAATTTCTGGAATTGCACAGCTTACCACCATGAGGAGGTGACTGGTGGGGTCGCCCAGACCAAGATCAAGGGAAGAGACCACCAGATCCCAGGGAGAAAGTTCATGTTAGAAACGCTTCGGTCCACATCAGGTCAGTTGCGAGGGGCAGAAGAAATCCCATGGAGCAACAAGGACGAGCAGGGGCAAACGCAGCTTGAGGGCTACTTCTTTCCCGTGGGACAAAAGCACCTTCGCATCTCTACGCGCGATCGCGGGGCTTACTGATCCTCTGCCGGGATACGGGGGATGCCAGTTGGTGCACCGCTCTGGATTCCTCTCGGTTCGCCCTGCACCAAATCCCTCAGGACATGGAGTTCAGCCCCGCTCCCATCCTTCATCTTTGCCCCGATCCAGCTCTTCCCTGCAGTCACGGCAAAACTGAGGGGCTGGTGTGGGCTGCTCTCAGACTGGGTGGGTTCTGCTTTGGTTGGTGTTTTTTTTTTCCTCTGAAACTCTGATGGATGAAATGATGTCAAGAGACACTGGGGGAAGAGGAGGAGGTAACACCTCTGATTAGGCAAGGAATCCCGAGGAGCCAGTTGCTTTCCAATAACCCCACAAGCAGACAGTGAGTTCAAACCCGCCAGCAGATGCTACGCGACCTGCTGCGGAGCCGGCGGCGGCCCCGGCAGGCTGTTACAGACCGGCAGCACTTGGCACCTCTCGGGGCTTGGCACAACGGCAATTCATGGCTCGGTACGCGCACTCGCGAACACCGAGCACAGAACGGAACCGCGATCCGGCGCAAACAGAGAAGGAGAGAACCAGAGCAGTTCCAGTATAAGGTGGACATCGCCTGGGCGCCTCCCCTCGCCACGGGCCCCGCAAAGCCGGGACGGCTTCTCCGCGGGCACCGGCGGCGTCCCTGCGCAGCCCCGCACCACGGGGACTCCCGGCCCACGGGCTCCGACACCGGGACGGGCTACGCGCCCCATCGCGCCTGAATCCCGGGATGGGGGAATCCGCCGCCGCACCGCTCCACGGCCCGAGAGGCGACGGGCGGCCCCCGCCCGAAAGAGGGGAGATGCGGCCGGGGCTGGAAGCCAAGGCGAGAAAGGATTTAGCAACTTTTTCACTTCGTATCATTTCTGCACAGCAAATACAGGGTTAACACATATTTCAAACAACGAACCCTCATTACCAATCTGGAGATGCCCCACTTCCGAGACAGCATTCGTTGTCTGAAAAAAGGACAAATAAATGCCCAAGGTTGCTAAGCGAGTTAGGGACTACGCAGCTCTTGTTACTAAAAGAAGCCTGCAGTTGTTAACTCCAGGTGAAAATCCTGGAAGAGCAAGCAAGGAAGCACCCTTTAAAAGCTGTTCTTCAGGCTGTATATTACAGCCATTCTCGTGTTTCTCGGTACAACTTCTCAAGATTCCAGACACTGAACTAGATGTAGGCACCATTTCAGAAAGAAAATGGAAAACGTAGAATTATGTGAAGTTCTGAGGTGCTAACATTCACCCACTACTAACTTAACCTGAAAGAAGTACCCCAAACAACCCTCAGAAATCAACACCAAACTACCACCCACAACTGCAATGTCAAAATCTTTTGACTGCAAAGACTTCCGAGTAAGAATAATTGAAGCTTGGGACACATGAATGCTTCTACAACTGTACTTGCCCAGAGGCAACTACAGCTCCTCTTACTAACTCCAGCAGGTCTTAAAAGCAACAGATGAGCATTCAGTATCTATTTGATAAAATGCAACCAGTGTAAAAACACTCCAATTTTTAGCTTCTGGCCAACTTATTTATTGCATTTACAATACACTTTGGGTCAATTACTGGGGCAGAGAAATACCACTAAGAACAGCAAATTCCAGCAGTATTTTAGACCCATACAAAGAAAGGTACAATCCTCCCTGCTACCAGTTTTCTCGGGCTTGCAGTAAAAAGCTGACTTCTCAGAACTTCTCACACTCTTCTGTATTAACAGGAGCTCCTTTAACCTGTGCCTACTGCATTAGTGGCTTATCAACAACATCCTTTTCCCCTCCATTAGTCATATGCCCCATCTGCATTCCAGCTTTATTGCTATTCAGATTCTTTCTCCAACCCCTCCACTTTGTGCCAGCCCTACAGAAGTTCACCTTGGATCCATTATTTCTATTAACCACAGTCTCACTATAGAGAATGACAAAACAGGCAAGTTTGGAAAGGAACATGGGGAACCACACTGGTTTTGCATGGCCACGTTTAGGTAGTAGGGGGTCACAGGGGTCATTTCTGTGCAAAGGTGCCAGAAGCTTCCCACATGTCCGACAGAGCCAATGTCAGCCAGCCCCAAGATGAACCTGCCACTGGCTAAGGTCAAGCCCATCAGTGATGTAGCTGCACCTACGGGACCACTATTTGATGATGCAAAAATCCCCTCTACAACAGCAATTGTGCCAAAGTGTGTTAGACAACATGAGAGAACAGCTGTGGAGACACCCAGGCCAGTGAAGAAACAAGGGGGAGAAGGTGCTCCAGCTGCCAGGGCGGATTCCCAGGCAGACCACAGTGAGTCAGGCTGTCCTCCTGCAGCTGATAGAGGTCCATGGTGAAGCAGAGATCCACTTGCAGTTCACAGAGAACCCCACACTGGGTTGAAGGAGGGTGTGACCCTGTGGGAAGCCCATGCTACAGCAGGGTCATAGAAGGATAGAAGGACTTGTGCCCTACAGGGACCCACAGTGGAGCAGTCTATTCCTGAAGGACTGCATCCTGTGGGGGGAGAAGGGGGAACCCACATTGGAGCAGTTCGTGAAGAACTGCAGCCTGCGGAAAGGACTCAAGTTGAAGAAGTTCATGGAGGACTGTCTCTCTAGAGGGAGGGCTGGTTCCTAATACAGCTGGGAGAGGCTGCTGGCCTCCCTTGCTGCAAGAAAAGACTGAATTTAGAAATCTGTAGGTGTCTTCAACAAGTATTATGTTCACAGTTTCTCATACAGTTAAGAAATCATGCCATATGCAAAACAGGTGACAGTGGAGTAGCCAGAGCACAGAAAGCCCCATTCTGCATACCTTTTGAAATCGAGCTGAGGTTTTTCAATACAGTAATGAAAATAATGTAGTTCAACCTGTATTTCTACATTCAAAAAAGACTATTTTCAGGAAAGATGAAGGCATGGAAGGCTCATCTGAATTTTTTTTTAAGAAAACCCCCACCAAACTATTAAGTAGAACACATATTCCCATACATACTACAGCCAGTAGCACATCTTAAAAGAACTGAAAATCCTTTCCCAGAGGTATCTCTCTAAGTCCCACTTCCAGGGACTATGGCTCTATAAACTACACCATTTGGATCAGGATAAAAACTACAAGTAATTGATCAGGTATTAAACCTGCTAATATCACATAATTCATTTCATGTCAGTGATACCCCATTGTCGTATCTCACTCAGATCTCACTACAGCCCGATTACCTGAAAATTCCTATTTCTGGAATAGGGGAATTAAAGTTTTCAACTACACAC
>NW_005054324.1:1596607-1603551 GCF_000277835.1 Geospiza fortis
GTTCAGATACCTGTTAAGCCTTCAAGGCTTTGTAGCCTTGCTACCTACTAACAGGTATCAAAACTGTAGTCTGTACATAAAGATCCAAAGCAACATTTTGTAGGACTTCATAGTGTGTATTATTACATTTGTAGTAACATAGGAGTTTTATTTGAGAAAGACAAACTGTAGCTTTTGCAGAACTGGTGAAATAGAGAAGGCAAATGCAATCAATCATCTGCTCATGAGGAAGTGATAGCTTTGGGAAACACCTGTAAGGGTTCAAAGACAACAAAAGATAGAATAAATTGTACGTTTTAAGTCTTGTCCTCAACAAGGCACTTGGATGAAATAAAAGAAGATAAACCAAACACATGCTGAGGGTAGTGGAGAATATAATAGAAATACACCCTCACTCTTTCTCAATTTAATACACATACCCTGTAAGACTTATGCAATACAACAATACCCCAAAATGCTCTTTATTACCTGTAATTGGCTAGCAGGAATAATTCAGGGCTATGTCTTACAAAAGGCCAGGTACTGCACAAGTCAAATTTAAAGAGCAGGGCAAATCCCAAAGCACAGAAGAGGCACAGGACAAATAAGTCACAGCCTATCTTAGACAGCAAAATTAAAAAAAACTAAATCTTGCAGCTCCTTCCGATCTCCACAGGATCACCCAAGGCCCTAATTTTACACAACAGCGTATAGACTCAGAAAAGGCCATGGTATGAATAATCATCCCTATGAAGACAAGTTAGGTATCCAATGACAGTTGCAAGTAGGAACCCACTGCATCTTTAAGCAACCAGGTATCCCACAGGATTTGGTCCGAAGTCCAATTCACTCAATCCTCAGCATTCCAATTTGCACTACTGTAGGAGGAGAACAACAGCAGCAGCAGGGCTGCCACAGTCTACCTGCTCAATACATGCGAAGCTCTTTAGCATTCTCCTCCAATCCCCTCATAGATGTGCAAATCATTGTATTCTTACTGTTCTGGGATAAAGACTGCAATTTGATGGCTTGCAGAAGGAGGCCTCTCAGCAGGGACGTTTTCATATGAAGGCTCTCTTAGGAGGTGCTGGTGGGGGTAAGAATTCTGAAAGTGTAGCTCAAGGGCCAGACACTGAAGGAAATCTTTTTCTTTGCTTCCAGCCCTATCACTACTATATTGTGACACCTTGTCAGAGAATTTGAAAGAGGCACTGAAACAACATGAAAGTGAATAAGGGATATTGAAATGCTTCATCTAAGCCCGAGTCTGGAATCCAAGAAGGTAAATGCAATTTCATTTTTTTAAAGTGATATGGTATGTTAAAATATTCTCTGTTCATTTGGCTCTTAAAATGTCCTCGTCATGCAATGCAGTTTCTGATTGACCAATTAATGAAAACAGCTTAAAGTGGTTACTCCAAGACCCTTGCTTCTTGTGAGCGGTTTATGGAATTGCGAACACTCTACTTGAACAGTACAGGATACCGAGGATGCTGCTGGCATAAAGCCTATGTTTAACTCAAATTATGTTCACATGTGTGTTTGCAATTAAGACTATAAGCATCAGAAACAGGTGATCCATAAGATAATTCAAAAAGACCAGCTTCTTCTAAATGTATTTTGGACATCATCTCCTGAAGTTCAGACCTTTGACTCCCTTCTGCAAAAACCACTTTATTATAATGCTCACACTTGAAAAAGAATTACCAGCAACTATCATGCATTACTTCTTTCTCCGCTAAGTATTTTACACCAAAGGTATAATAATTTAGTTAAATACTGAAAAACCTTTTCTGGAGCAGATTTTCAGTTCAACTGCAAGAGCTCCAAGTTAAGCTTAAAAGGCCTCCAACTGACCAGATATTTTCTTCAAATTGATGGAAAAAGAGTTTGAATTTTTGATGTCTCAAATGTCAAGATCTACTAGTGGCAAGAAATGCATCTCTTGAAATGAAAGCTATATTCAGTGTCCTTTGAAGTGGCTTTGTTAATGCAATTGGTCACTTAAATGGGGAAGTAAGGGCTAAGAAGCAGAATCTTTTGAAGGGCAGAAACCTTATGAGCAGTTGAAATAATTCTACTTAACTATGCAAAAAATACACGTAGGAAACAGTCTGTACAACATGCCTGGCACTCCCCCTCCACTACCAACCCCAGAAACCCCAAAACACCTTCATCCAACAAAAACTCCCAAAAGACTTTAGGTGTCAAAGTTCTAGTACTACCTGTGAGCCAACCCATCACTGAGCAACTGCATTTGAACTGTATTTTGAGCTAATTAGTGCAGGAATGGTGTGTATGTAAAAGGTGATGTTCCTTCCACAATACATGCCCTGTTAGTTTAGGATTAATTTAAAGTTAATATGAAGAACCAGAGAACTATTTTTTAAGTATTTCCTTTTATATACTTTGTTCATGCTGATAGAATGTTCATTTTCACTTCTGGTAGATGGTGGTGAACACAGCTTATCCCTTCTGACACCAGTTTGGGAGCAGAAGAAAACAAACAAACAAAAACCCACAAAAACAACAAACAAACAAACAAACAAAACCCCAAAAACAAACCCAACTTATGTTGTTTATACCTCTGGCCTCATCACTCTGTAGGATGTTCCTGGCATCAAAGGACGAAAGGAGGTAAACAATTGCAGTAACAAGGAAACACACTAACACCCACTGAAGTTCTCTAAGAAAAGCAGAAAACAGCAGTAACAATGATTGGAATAGCACCCAAGTTTTTATCTTCTCCTTTGTAGTCTCTAGAGGGAATACCAAAGGTTAAGACTCCAGACAACATTCTGAAAACTTAGAGACCAAGTTTCACACACCCATTCAAGTTTATGTTTTTTAGACTCTTTTTGTTTCATTTTGAAAGAAAAATTTTCCTTCCAAAATATTCAGCATTTTTACAGATGCTTACTGAAACCTACAAAAACATAACTAGTTTGAATTCACTTACACCAACTTCCTTTTCTCCCAACATACTCAGTTTAGTAAGCAGATCAAAACCAGTTACAAATGTTTCACTGTGGGATTACAAACACCTTTTTAAGTGGAGAAAATATTATGAAAAAATTTGTAGTGAAAGACCAGACCAAGAAAAACCAAGCTGCTATGCTTTCTAAGTTGTCTGCATTCTTACAGCAAAGTACTACTATAATAGTTTTAAAAGATGTGATGAAACTCTTAATAGAGGTGAGTATCCCTAAGGAAGCAGATTTCAGGCATAATATAAGTATCATAGTTCAATGGGAAGTGACTTTTTAGACAAAATGCAACAAGATCTCCACAATTCTCTTGATTGTGAAAAGAAAAAAATACTTATATCTCTCTGCAAGAGAAAAGATCTTTATCAACATAAAATTGAAAGTGATACTTAAAATATTTTAAACCCTGCCAACCACCAAAACACATCTGCATTAAAATTTTAAATAGAAACATGTGATATATAATCAGAATTTGCTTATATTCACCTCTGAACAGGTAAAAACAAAAAAACAAAACTAGTAATTAGTAAGCAATAATCACAGTTTTATGCCAAAAAATGAAAAGCAGCTTTGACAAGATTTTAGATCTACATTCTATACCAACAATGAATTTCAAAATAAAACCCTAAGATACTCTTACATAACTGTTTTAATTTTTAATAACTTTATTTTTAGATCAAAGTACACAGTAGATACAATTACTACACATATGATGAGAAACAACACTAAACTTAAATTCAGGTTCTCTTTGCTACTAATTTAATTACACACAAGAAAAAACCAAATCCAAGCAATGTTACCACTCCCATTTTTACTAATCTTTTTTCCAAGGTGGCAGCTTTTTCTGGAAGTTTCACTTGCTTAGGTTTATTCTTTTCTTCATACTGAGACAGATGTTAAATCCATGTAAAAAGTGCAGAAAAAAAAAAGTTAGTGTGAAAGCTTGTTAAGTAGATTATAAAGTACCCAGTCGTAAGAATCTGCATGCATCTAGGATAGGTATTACTTCTTTCTGTCTCTGTCCCACTTAATTTGAAATAAATGTGTGTAAACGTTCACCTTGTCTGATATTCAATTATTCTGTAACTTATATAAGAAAAACAAACTGTTCATTTACAAACGTAATTACTCAGGAGTAAACCGCTGCTATTATTAGATGCTACAAAAATCTAACAACAAAATAACTGAACCTTGACTGTCAAATGTTTTAGCTAGAACTTCTGCCATTTAATTACTAAAAAAAACCTGTTTACTTAAAAAGAAAGTTAAATAGGTAACAGATTAGACTTACTCAAAATTACAGGGAGAGTGGAAAGTACCTAAATAGTGCCTTCTCAGACACATGTTGAATGTGAGTGGAGCCTTGTCATAAAGGACAGCAGGGTTAGGTTCTGATTTCCTACCTTAGTTACAATGCTTGGAAGACTGTCTCATTTACCATACTTTCAAAAATTATATGCTAAGACATTTACTGCTGGCAAAGTCTTGTCATGACTAAGCTTAGCAAACAGTACTGAAAACTTCAAGGGAATTTATACAAACATTTTATGTAAGAGGTTAAACTGTGTCACTTAAGATTCACAGGTTCACAATATATGCTTGGGTGCTCTACATTCAAAAGTGCTCCATCACAAATTAAGTAGCACAAAAATGTCTTGTATTGAAGTATTCATAAGCAAAATTCATAAAACATAACGGGATTTTAAAAAGAAGGATTTTCTTTCTTGAAGTAATTACAAGGCTGTTCCACACAGGATACAAAGACATTGTGATTTGTCTTGATAGCTATAAAAACCTTAAATACAGATAAAGTCAAGTGGCACCAAACTTGGAAACCTACCAGCCCTTATAACTGGCCTGCATATATAGGAGGCAAATATATACACAATTGATGATTGCATATGCAAAAAAAGGAATAAATAGCTAATAAGTTCTTTGCCACAGTTGCTACCCCTTAATATATTTGGTGTTAAGTGATTTATTGGGAGAAGGCTGTTATATTACATTAAATTTACTTAAACTACAGGAAATTGCATTAGTAGCATTATACTTAAGGTCTGAGTTCCACATGGCTTCGTTCAGCAACAGATTCCTTTCTGACACTGATGCTCCGTTTACCCTACCCCAGCGGCCGTTCATTTTACTGGCCTATTACTTAAAATGACCCCATCTGACAAGAGAGTGTCACTGTGTTGGCTTGAGAATGACTGATGTGGTGCTAACATCTAGCCTTGACCTCTCCCACCCTCTTCTTTTGTCACTCTGCAGAGTTATCTGGGATGCCTCCCATTCAATCCATAAAACCTTAGTATCTTCCTTGTGAGTCAATAATTCCAAACAAAAGATTCCTTAATTAAAAAGTAAGAGTGTAAGTATTCAGCATGGCCTCTATGCCACAGTGGTTGTCCAAAAGTACAGGGATACATTCCAATTAATTCCTTTGTGCAGTAGAAAGAAAAAAGTAGATTATGCTTTCTTTTGGAGATTTTCCACACTTTCATGGAATATTAGAGATTATTTCTCTTTCTGTCCATGAAAAGGTGGAAGGGGGAGAGATTGATGCAATGCCCAAGCTAAGGCTAAACAGCCTTTGGCAGACCAAGGTATGAAACATTTCCCTGACATATGTCACATTTGAGGTTGCATCAGAAACTTGTACACAGTATTTAACAGCCTCACTCACACACACCCACCTCCACCACGAGGTCCTTCAGTTTGTCAACTTCTTCTTCCAACTTTTTAACACTGCAAATCACATCTTCGCAGACTTCAATATAACATTTAGTTGGTGCCCACTGCAGTACCATCTGTTAATAATTACAGTTATTTGCCATAATTACATAATTGTAGATCTTAACTTAGTATTCTACAGTTCATGTATCACAAAAGACAGTGCCAGAAAAGGTCTGTAACTGCATTTATGCTGGGTTTTAATTGTATGATTTATGCACAATAAGCTACTACTCCCTAGCAGCCTTTGCTGGAAACTTTTGTCACCTTAACTCTCCTATGGGTAGAAACATGAAGAAACAAATCTATCTCGTTTAGTTGTATGGCTTAACTCTTTGAAATATATTATTTTTAAGTGTCCTTTAGAGAAAGAGCACTGGACAGCTTTCTATAACTACATAACCACCAAGATGGTTGATGAATATTCATACTTTTTATTTTACAAGGTGGAATAATGCACTTTAAATCAATCTTCTGTTTGGTTGAATACCTTGTGAGAATTTTTGAGGAAATGGTTATTCATGGTCTGCACAGGAATGATCAGCTTACTACACTCTTTATTCAACTTCTGAAGAAACTTGAGCAATTCATCTTCACTAGAAAAATAAAATAGTTTGTTATTTGTCAAATGCTGTAACTTCTTGCAAGCTGAATATCACATACAAATTTTCAACACTGGCTAGTGAGTTAGACATGCAGTTCCATAACACACAAAAAACCCAGGATCATTTTAAAAGTGAGTAGGTGTAAGACATTTAATATCTTAGCAAATTGTTGGGGTTTTTTTTTCCCCTTGTTTGTCCTATCCTCTCCCTCCCATGCCTTACTTCTGAATGAGAATATTTCTGACCTGCAGCTTACATTTCTGAGGTAGATATGAGGGAAAAAGTCTGGTTTGTACTTTGGAGCTAGGACTGAAATGACTAGGTTTAGGGTAACAGTCTCCAACAGTGTTGAAGAAAATAAGAATTCAATAATACTGGCTTGGCCCTTGGATCTAGAAACATATACCTCAGAGCCTAGAATATCTGACGTTATCTAAAATTTTTCCTTGGTGCTCAAACACAAGCAGGAAGTCAACTCTAAAAATTAGTTTGACCCATGTCTCCAAAAAGTGGAGAGAAGGATAGAAAAAATTAACAGATTATTTTAAGCTTTAAGTTTCTAAAGCTTCCACATGACACTGACTCAACTTTACTGGAATGTCAGAGAATTTTAGTCATAAGTCATGGTGCCAGCCAGAAACTT
>NW_005054324.1:1603573-1635882 GCF_000277835.1 Geospiza fortis
GATTGAGCTCTCAAACCCTGAAACTCCTGAGAAGTGTCTGTATCTCCAGTAGGAAAGTTTCTGCTGACTCTTAAGATATTTGGGTCAATAACAGGCAGGGCCAAAACAAGAGACAATTACAAGTTCCTCCTGCAGAGTTTCTTGTTCTGCAGAGCCATAGTATCTGAATAAACTAACTCAGACTACAACATTCCTCTATTCCCTAGGCAATCAGCTATTAAATGCAGACATATAACTAAATGCAACATACCCATACCACTTGCTTCTTTCTTCTGAGGTCAAAAAGGTATCCACAAAATTTGTCAAACAGCTAAACTAAGCTACACACCAATGCAGTGCATGTATCTAAATGGAGATGGAATTTAGGTCATTGAGTGTCATAGAGTGCTTTCCTTCAACTTTGGCCACAGGATCATTAGTGAGTAAAATTTCTGCTGCTGCTCAGGACATCTGTAATTTGCAATAGTGCTGTACTGTTAAGACTTTAATATTTAACACAGCAATATAAAGAAACATTAATAGGTATGCTGGAGGTTTAAAACCAGTACTGGACATGGTTTTCGTGAAGATGGAGAAGTACAAACGCTTATTAGTTTGTTTTTATAAAATAAACTATTGCTTGTTTCAGGACAATGTAACTGAACTGAGTATTTCAGGTAAAGAGCCCAAACACTCAATATCTGGAGATAGTCTAAAAGCTTCTCCCACATCACTGTAGTCAAGTCATAATCATAAATATTTTCTTTTACTTAGATAACTTTTTAGCTGGCATCTTTTGTGTTTCATTACAAAAGAAATTATCTTTCAGAATTCTGGAAGGATTCTTGGCAAATACAAAGTATGTCACAGGCTTGAATTAGGGAGGGGGAGAAAGAAAAACATTTATTCTATTATACTATTTCACTACACCATAGTTCTTAAAAAACTCCCCATTTTCATAGAATGTTATACTTGTTGTGGTGACATGTTCTTATATTTAGAAATGGAAATAATGTTTTCAAAAAATTATCACTTTAAAAAAGAACTAATGGCTGTCAAAACATCAGTGGCTACACAGTGCTGGACACTCTGTAAGTTTATAATCAATCAGTTCAAGATTTTCTACTATGTTAGTTTTTCTATGACTTGATGACTGATTCTCCTTCTCACAGAGTGACTTTGAACAAGTGGGAAGTAAAATCTTTATATAATAGCATGTAAACATAGCCTAAGATTTTAGTCTAAAGGTCAGATGCCTAGAATACATGTCAGGCAATTTTCTAGAAAACTATGCAGTGCTTGCCATAACTGAAGTGCTGTCATATTTTGTGTACTTCAATGTTTAATTAATCAATTATTTTCTGGTTTTGAGAACTACATATGATCTAAATGCACACTATACTAGGAGTAAGATATGTCACTGGTGTGTGAGACTGCACCAGATACCGTGTGGGTATTTCACTGTATTTGGCCACACACAGTGAATAGATAATTTTTTTGTATTTCTCTACTTACTCCTTCTATTCAGATTTTTAAGCTGCTCTGCTTGAATGCATGTACTAAACACAACTATGGAACAATCTGAAAAAAGCATACACTTTAACACAAAAATGCCTAATGCCTAAACTGGGAAAAGTCACCTTAAACTGTAGCTAATTTTTGCTTGCTGAAGAGTCAACATCCATTTCCAAAGGCACCAAACAGATCCCCCTGGTCTACCACCAGCTCAGCAGCAAAACCTCTATTTTAATACAAATTTATGGTGTATCTGTATCATACTTGTTTATACCCTCCTGCATGCTGAAGTTTAGTTCTTCAGTACTGCAGCACATGTACACATTTGCAGGATCCTCTTCTGAAAGTACACAGTTGTTTTGATGGAGAATTACAGAACCATAGAATATCTGGGTTGGAAGGGACCTTACAGATGATTTAGTTCCAATCCCTCTGCCACAGATAGGGACACCTTTCACTAAACCAGCTTGCTCAAAGTCCCATCCAAACTGGCCTAGAACACTTCTAGGAATGGGACACCCACAGCTTTTCTGGGCAACTTACTCTAACACCTCACTGCCTTCACAGCAGAGAATTTCTTTATTACGTCTTTATTACCTAAACCTCCCTGCATCAGTTTGAAGCCATTTCCCCTTGTCCTATCACTACATGGCCTTGTAAAAGTCTTTCTCCAGCTCTCTGGTAGACCCCTTTTAGGCCCTCTCTCCTCCAGGCTAACACCCCCAAGTCTCTCAGCCTGTCTTCATAGGACTGGTGCTCCAGCCCTCTTGTTCATCTTTGTGGCCCTCTCCTGAACTCCCTCCACGCTGATGTCCTTCTTATGCTGAGGGTCTTGGAGCTGGTTGCAATAGTTCAGGTGGAGTATCATGACAGTGAATAGACAGGGAGAATCCCCTCTCAACCTGCTGGCCGCTCCAGCTGCAAGTGCACATTTGTTGTGTCATGTAGAGCTTCTTCCAGGAGGAGAATTTGATGATCCTTGTAGGTCCCTTCCAACTCATGATATTCTGTGTTTCTGTAATTCTTGTCAACAAACACTCCCAAGTCCATCTCCTCAGGGCTGCTCTCAATCCACTCTCTGTCCAGCCTGTACTGGTGCTTGGGATTGCTCTAACCCAGGACACTTACACTTGGCCTTGCTGAATTTCATGCACCCACCACTCAAGGCTGTCAAGGTCTGCCCTAGATGGTATCCCTTCCCTCCAACACACCACACAGCTCTGTGTCATTGGTACACATACTGAGGGCGTACTCAATCCCAGTCTCCATGTCTCCAGCAGAGACGTTAAACAGCACCAGTCCCAACACCAGCCCCTGAGGAGCGTCACTCAGTGTTCTCATCTGGACATTAAGCCATTGCCCACAACTCTTGCCCAGTGTGAATATTCAGCCAATTCCTTATCTTTGAGTGGTCTCTGAATGAAATCTCCTCACAGACCAGAAGAAACATCAAAGTCCTCTATCAGGACATGAACTCTCTGCTCTTCCAGCTCATCTCAGCTGTTCAAGAGCTTCCTCAAATGCCTTGCATGTTCTCCCAAGTCTGACAGCTCAAACTTTGCATTGTGATGCAAAAACGTTCCTCAAGCAGGCCACAAAGTCTCTTTTTCATAAACACAGTAATGGATAAAGATACCAGCACAGCACCAGCACTGGGAGCAATCAGTGTTTGAATGATTGGTTGGGAGTGGAATACATACTGGACAGTCTCATGTAACTGGGACTCTAAAGTCAACACCATGGCAGGCTCACATCATGACTTGACTGCTAATGCACAGTGTCAGAGCAATTCAGTTTCCTCCAAAGCACAGAGACATGTACAGATTGAATTTGAAACCAAGCATATTCTTTGGGCCGATGAACAACAGAACTAACAGGGACTTTAGCCTTACAGCACTCAAGTAGTACTGACAGCTCTACCCAGTATTTTGGAGAGGGAAGGGATATCTCTGAGAGTACCATCACAGCTGTCAGATCACTACTCAAGAGGGAAATTCACACACTTCAAAGAGGAACTGAACTTTTACTATCTAATCCATTTTTAGTAGCTATACGTCAGTAAGTTGGAGAACTAGGAAGAGGAAAGATAGGAGCATGGAATTTAAATTGAGGTCTAGGTGTGTCCTCCAGGAAAAAAAAATTACTTACACATAAAGGATAAGAGATTTTAGAAATCTTAAGGCTCCCTTGTACTTACTACATACTTCATTTTGTGCTGGATATGGAGCGCTCTAGCAGTGCTTAGGGAACTTATGAAGTTTAATAAGGTTGCTAAGGAACACACCTCTCAGCTGGGGCCTGGCTTCTATGGTACTGCACAAGACTATATTAAAAGTATGAGAGGTGTTGCACTGCTGATGCCTTAATACCATAATGGGAAAAAATACCAAGTTGGAATGGGAGTCTGAAAGAGTAACACTTTCTTAAAAAAATTCTCCTTATAAACCTACTGATATATATAATCTATAATAAGGAAAATAGCTTCTAAACTTGTTTAATTGGTAAGATTAAAAAAAGAGATATTTTAGAAGCCAGTTAAGCTTCCAATGGAAGAGAAAAACAATGAAAAAATCTGGAATCTAAACAGAAGGAGCATTTATGATTTAAGATACACATGTACAAGATATTATTTTATGAGGTAAAAATTAAGGGCCTATGCAGAAGTTATATGCATCTCTCCCTCACACATTTTTTTTACTGCATCTTAAAATCAGACAAATTTGACTGGAAGACTAACAGAGCCTACCTTGTCTAAGCTTCCAACTTTGTTTGTGCAAAACACATCCACCACTAGCTCTCATAATCGACTAACTTGCATATTCTCATGAATGCTATCCATTAAGGGTAAGGTGAGACAATTTTACCTTTGAGCCACAGAAAATAACACGGTCACCTTAAATTGTTAGCATTTCACTTCCATTTCCTTAGATATACTGTTAATACCTCAATTCCAGCTTCATAATTTCAGAGATGTCTTCAAATTTTTTTTCTTCCACTTGCAGATCGTTAATAGCATCCAGGAGTTTCTGCTGATCTCCAGGATTTGTAATGCCAATCTAAATTTAAAGAGTAATTCCAAATATGATTTACTTTTAAACTTACCAGACATAACAGTACAGTAACACATTTCACTAGCTTCTAAATATTAAGATTTAAAAGAAACTCTTTTTAAGTTATTGCAACCAGCTACAATGCATGTAGTGACAAAGGAAAAAATAAAACCACAGAAAATATTCAATGATGCAGAACAAAATGACAAGAGACAAGGAACTGCTGAACTGAAACTGCACAGGATATTCAGAAAATCTGTTTAGGGTTTATTAAAAAAAAATAGCAGTTTGCCTAAGTACCCCCGTCTTGTTAGGATGTTAGGCTTTCCATTTCAGAATGATCTGAGTCATCTCTGACAGCAAGATAACGAATCATCATGATAGTGATACAGCATTAACTCAGAAAGAAAGAGTGGAAATTATCAATTCAGCATCAAATGGGGAATTTTAGAGAAAGACATCTTTTTAACAGAAGGAAAACAGAAAAGATACATACTATGTAGCAGATTCTCCAAGTGATGCCTGGAGCAGAAAACACTGACAGCTGTGCTATCCATCAAGCATCTCAGATTAAATTTTAAGTCATATTTAAATCCTAGACTAAGAGTTTTCTTGCAGAACACTTAGTGAAAAAGAATAGTTCATTTTTAAAAAAATAAATGCTTTTGTGCCACATTCAGTATTTCCCTTACTCATCTGACAGGCTGCTGTGCAACACAGGACTTGTGGTGTTAGCAGCACTAACATGCTCCCCCACACAAGTAAAAAACCTCTTGACTTTGCTCCTAAGGGACCAGCTGAGTACCTGACTCAACAGGGGTAGACCACTCCTGCATTTGAGACTGCAAGGATCTCAGAGTCTCCAAACATAGACTATATGGGACCCTCACTGATATTCTGTGGACTTGTTACCTTCTGCACCCTCACAAATCTGGAAGATATTAGTGTTTGCAGTCTCCCAGATTTCTGTTGGAAAGAATTTTGAATGAACAGCTGCTAACCCACATCAGATTGACATTCTAGGGAAGAGATTGTGCCTAGGGAAAAGCTTGCTTTTTTCTGAGACCCAATGTTATGACACTCATTGTTCATTGTGACTGCATAAAACTGTACTCCAGGTTCTCCACCAATCACAGCTAAAAATAATTAAAAGTACACTTGTGAGCCCATAAACATATCAAAACCATGTTACGTTTATAGACAAGTAAGTTCTTCAATAATGAAAAATACCAACAAGATTAATTGGGAATTTAACTACAGGTGTCAAGAACTTTTGAACTTTTTAGTAGGTTTCCATGGGTCCCTGAATGAATGATAATGAAGTGTTTTTAGCGAATATCACTAGCAGCCTTAAGATAGAAAGATCTGAGTTTTGTATGAATAATCTGCTCCACTTGTGTTGAGCTGTAAGTTTGCTCAATTCATTAGATTTCAGGTTTGCCTTGTGGAGCCCTATCTGGTATGAGCTAATATTTTCTTAAGGCTTACAAAGCATTGCAGTAGTTATTTTATCATTAATAAGTTAGCAGATTTCTACAACAGCAGTTATTCTTGAGGAATTAAAACTATCTTGCTTAAAGTAGGAACTATTGTGAAGACTGCCTTTGCTTTTGACTCCACCTTCTCATTCCTGAAACCAGCAAATCAGGATGCAGCTTTCTGACCAGCATATCAGGAAGATGCACTTTGTTCCCCTAGAAATAAAACATCATTTTGTTCTTCTGCAAATGGATCACTGAGCACCACCACAGCTTGAAAATATTTGTCAGGAAGTAAAGAATGTAATAAATATCACTACAGATAAAGCCTTCTACCACCATACTGATTCTGCATTTAGTGGTAAAAGGTGCAGAACTTAGAGATGGAAGGTCGATAGATCCATCCAAACTACTTCCCAATTTCTAGATCATCTCTGCAAGAACATGAAGTGACCCAGAACCTGACTGTTCATCCAATAATGAATGCATGGAACAACCACAGTGCAATAAGCCCTTCTTGATGGGTAAGTGAATTTTTAAGTTGATGTTGGTTCACTTGTGTTCTGCAGTCCAAATTTTGCAAGTATTATTGTGAAGTGGCCATGTTTAAGAACATGCAAGGGCTGTACAATGATTTGCCCATATCTGTAAAACAGACTATATGCACTCTCAATTTTAGCCAGATCAACTCTATGAACATCTATTTTACTCTTTGCTTAAATACATACAAGGCAGCCCTTCAAAATCCAAGCCCCAACTTCACTCCAGCATGAATGTGACAAGAGGTGAATAAGATGGCCTCAGCACATGAAAGATGATATACTGCACAGATAAAACCAGTGAAGTTATGCACAAATTCTTACAACAATGCTACCTTGCCCAAGTAACCACTAATTTTAATTAGTGACAAGATCTGACACATTTCTGTCAAATATTAAGTGCTTTTTTCAGGGAGTGGGGGCAGAGGAATGAGTCCTGGAACTGTGATATAGAAGCACACAGACCAGATAATTATCCAATTATGTGAAGTTCTGGATTATATTTTGAATTTTGATGTGTCAACTTTTCATTACACAGTCTCAAATCTAAAACAAGATGTCAATTTCTCTTATTCTAAATTAAATTAAATGTAAAAAAGAAACCGTTTTAGTCCTAAATGCATCCAGACACTAAATTACTTCTGTTGCTATCTTATCAGAAAAATGCTTAAAACAAAATAAAAAATATGTCACAAGTGGTGCAGACAAAAACCTCCAAACGTTGAAAAGACATGTCCCAGTATACTGAAAACATTTTTTTCCAGAATGGAACAGTTTATAAGCTTAAGGAATGCAAGGATTTCAGCTTGAAAGACTCATTGTTTAGGCTTTGTTGTAGAATACAGATAAAGGTATTTACAGAGAAAATATCTTCCTATATTGTTTGATGGAAGAAAGCTTATCATGTTAATGACAGGATTTCTCCCCAGTTCTCTGGATACAAAGCAGCTTGGTTCAGAGGCATCCATCAAAGGTCATCATTAATCTTTGTAGTAATAAGATCCAGGCTCTTTAGAACAGCTGGCTGTTAGCTGAAAGTCTGCCATCACAGTGAAAACTTTCAACTCTGAAGTTACAAGGAAACAGATTAGATTTCTTCTATCAGCAGCGTGGGGAGAAACCGTTAGCAGAGCTCTAAAACAAGACTGCATAAAGAATTTTGGATAACTTATGAAGAGCTAATCAGCCAGGAGTGTTATGCCATTTTTTAACTTCTCAACTGAAAACTCACTAATTAATTTATGTCCATGCACAAAGCATGACTTATATTTCAGGAACTGTTTCCTGCTGTTGCAAAGTTAACAGACAAAGCAATTAAATTCTTACAGATATTATCTTCCTGTGTAGAAGCAGCTGATCCCTGCAGTTACTTCAGTTTGTTAAAAGCTTTTTTGCTTTTATAATAATGAGCCTCGAACAATTTAGAACAATGAAACAGAAGCTTTGATTTTGAGTGAAATTCCACCTCTTCGGAGAGGGAACCATAAAGCTTAGCCATTCACTGAAGTTCACAATTGTCTCCCCTTCCTCCAGTGTTCACTGGATAAAAACAAGCAATAACTACAATACCAAAGCAAGTGATCAGTATGATCACAGATTTACAGTTTAATGCAATCATGCCCAACACAGCAGCTCACACAGTAATGAGAGGAAATCCACAAGAATCTCCTCAGAGGACAAAACTACTATCAACAGGGGCTTTAGAATTCTACAAATCCCAGGAGACCAGGATGCTGTCCAATGATCCTGAGGCTTCAGAAAAGCAGTAACATCAAAACACACTGACATGTCTTACAATATTTTGCCCTGGGTGAAGTCATAAAAGTCTCTTCATTGACAAAGTTCTCTATATTAACATCCCCTGAGAATGCAGAATTAATTGCAAGTGATTAACTATTCAGTTACAAGACAAAACATCAAGCAAATCAATCCTTGCTGACATCGACTCTAAAGGAATACAATGTTGGATCCAGCTGCCAGAACACACACCTCCCTGGTACCAGGCTTAGGAGAAAAAAAGCTGACACTAAGGACATGGCTAGCTCCAGTACAGGGAGCAGCTTTAAGAAGCTGTTTTTACGAAGTGTCTTTGGAATCCCAGACCAGAGATTCCAAAGTTCCCCAGTACAGAGCACTCAGAAGAATCCTGCAGCCTGAAGTACTTATGTTGCTCCAGTGAGGCTCCTATAATTGGATTTTATTATAGCATCCTCCAGTAAGCACAGAAAGTCCTTTCACTTCCCACAGGAAAAATTCCAGCAAGAATAAAGAAAAGCAACCACCACATCTCAGCTGAGAACTGAAGCCTTGTAATAATGCATCATTTAGTCAAAAGACCAACCTTTGCAAACAGCAAAGGACGAACCTTCCCAGCTGCAGTAAACTGTAAGAAACAAAATCTTCTCTTTCCTCCATTTTTGGGGGGTGGATAAGGTTTTACAAACCTGTTTGGGATACAAGATTCTACAATTTAAGCAATTGTAATGTAAGAGAGCTCTTCTTTCTCCACCAAAAATTACCACCTCCAAAGAAGGACCGCATCTAAAGTAGTTGTTCAGTAGTATCTACTGCTTATCCTAGCACTGACTTCCCTTCAGAGAAATCACAATTAAAAACTAAAAATGGTAACTAACATTTAAACTAGAACTATTTCCTGCTTATCCCTGATCACTCATTGATCTGTGAGATTACATCAGAAAAAGCCTGTCTATAATCACATTAAAATTCAAGAAGTTGCAGAAGATGCTGAAAGAATTCTTGCAAAGTTAGACATTTACAATGAGAAGATAAGACATTAAAAACACTTTAAAAAAAGAGGACAAAATTAAATTATATTCTAAAGTAGTAAACTGACCTGTATTAAGTCATCTTTTTGCATGGTCAGAAGTTGTCTTAAAGCTATATCTTGCTCCTGTATAAAACAAAGGGGTTTCTGCCATCAAAAAGAATTCCAGAATAAAACAGTTTCAAACTTGATTTTCTTCCCTGTTGTACTTCAGTTTTCAGAAATAATATCAGCTACAAAACGTCATTACTGAAGCAATGAAAGATCTGTCTAGTTTAGAAACATCAAATGCCATGACCAAGGCATGTAATCAAGAAAACCAATTTAGTCCACTGCAGTTTAACTTCCCATTTTATTTAAAAAATAAAAATCTGTTTAAGGAATTTATTTGAATTAAGATATTAATGGTCATATAACTTTTTTTTTTAATGCAGTAGGTGCATTTTACTTTCATGGATTACTTGACAGGTAGCAAATATACCACAAAATTACCTGCAATAATTCTCTAATGTGTTCTAGACCAAGACCATGTAAAAACACTTCCATGTCATGAAAAGTTGAATAGGAACTGTAAAGATAATTAATGAGATTGAAGTTAGAAACAGTGGAAATTAAAAAAAGAAAAAAAAAAGACATTCATAACAAAATGTTACAGAAAAGCTCCCCAGAGCCTTTTACTTCTGTCATCAGGTGTGTGCAACTTCAGGTTCCTCCCCCCTAGCACTTGGGAGGAACCTGAAGTTGCACACACCTGACAACAGAAGTACCTTACAAGCATACAACGTAATCTATCAAAAATTTCAGATGTTTTTTCTGTCTAATAAGTTGAACTGAACCCAAAGGGGGATGACTTTCGTACCTACAGGTAACTTTAAGTCACAAAACATTCCAAATGAACCCTAAAGTTGGGTCACAAAAGCCTGAAAAATGTGGAAGTGGGGTAAAGGAAGACAACTACGTACATAATATTCATATTAACTGGATTAAGTCCACAACTGGTACCCTTCCCGTTCCAGTCAAGCCAAAAGAGGTTCTCAAGAAAACAGGACTGTGTGTAATTAAAAATAGTGGAAATTACTCCATCAAGAAACTCACCAGAAGACTATTGTTCAGAAGGTAGACTGAGGAAGTAGTTAACACTGAACTGTAAGTTCAGAGCTTAACATTTATAAACAAATATAAAATATCAATTTTGATTCCCCACTCTACCAAGGGTTATAAAAGTGTAAGAGGAAAAATAACTAAACAGCTTTCAACAATCAGATGAACTGTAATGTAAAGAATTAAATGGAAGAGCAAATCCAACAAAATTCTGAAAGGACTACTGTATTTGCAACAATAAATCTTTTGCCATAATCCTGAGTTATGACATGCTTTGCTCTGCCTTGTTGTAGGCCCTGAAATGAAGGTCTGCCTCTTCTTCCCCTCAAAGACTGAAGGAGCATCTTGAGCGCCATCACATGGCACGTACAGGGCAGCCAGGGAATGGGGCCCAGCCAGCATGGGTTTAGGAGAGATGAGTCCTGCTAGACCAACATTACCTCCTTTTTAGACAAGGTGACCCAGTTAGCAGATGAGGGAAAGGCTGTGGATGTTGTCTATCTGGACCTCAGTAAAGCTTCCAATACTGTCTTCAAGAGCATTCTCCTGGAGAAGCTGGCAGCCCACTGCGTTAAATACTGGCTGCATGCCCAGCCCAGAGAGTGGTGACACATGGAGTTACATCCCTTGATGGCCACTCACTGGCAGTATTCCCCAGGGCTCCGTGCTGGGGCCAGTCCTGTTTAACAGTTTACCAATGATCAGATGACGGGATCGAGGGTACCCTGAGTAAGCTCACACATGACACCGTCCTGTTGATCTGCTGGAGGGTTACAAGGCTCTGCAGAGGGATCTGGACAGGCTGGATCAATGGGCAAAGACCAATTGTATCAGGTTCAATAAGGCAAAGTGTTGTGTGCTGCCCGTCGGCCATAACAACCCCATGCAGCGCTACAGGCTGGGGGAGGAGTGAATGGAAGGCGGCCCAGCAGAAAAGGACCTTGGGGTGCTCACTGACAGCTGAATATAAGCCAGCGTGTGTCCGGGTGTCCAGAAAGGCAAATAACATCCCGGCTTGGATCAGAAATTGTGTGGCCAGCATGACTAGGGAAGAGACTGTCCTCTGCACCCAGCACTGGTGAGGCCACACCTCAAGTTCTGTCCAATTCTGGGCCCCTCACGAAGGAAAGAAATTGAGGGGCTGAAGCGTGCCCAGAGAAGGGCAATGGAGGTGGTGAAGGGTCTAGAAAGTGAGTTGTATGAGGAGTGGCTGAGGGAGCCGGGGTTCTTTAGCATGGGAAAAAGGAGGCTCAGGGGAGACCTCATCACTCTACAACTACCTGAAAGGAGGCTGTAGCCAGGTGGGAGGGTTGGCTAGTTCTCCCAGGCAACCAGCAACAAAATGAGAGCTGACACAAGGGACAGGCAGGACATCAGAAGGAATTTCTTCACTGAAAGGGTGGTCAAGCATTGGAACATGCTGCCCAGGGAGGTGGTTGAGTCACCATCCTTAGAAGAGTTCAAGAAATGACTGGACACAGTGCTTAGTATTAAGGTTTAGTTGACATGGTAGTGTTTGGTAGGCCTCTTTGGAGGTGTTTTCCAACCTAAATAATTCTAGGATTCTAAAACCAGAATCTGGTGAGGCTTTGCCTGAAGTCTGAGTCTACCTCACTGTGAACTGCTACCCTGTGAACTGCCATCAGCCCATCAGCCTAATGCTACAAAACTAGAATATACCAAATTCAGCAGGGCTCTGGCTGAGCAGGGACGATCTGACCAATTAGAACAGACTATGGGCACTGCAAGCTGTCTTTTTAAGACCACACAGCTCAAGCTGAAGGATGCAAGTAATGCTTTTTTGAGGACTTCTTAGCCAAGTTCTTGCACAAAATCGTATCAGAAATCTCTGAAATTGCTGAAGCAGGTGCTGATTTCAGGCATAGGGCACCTTCAAGCCTCAGGGTCAAGGGCACACTCTGCCAAAACTTCCGGGGTTTAACTAGTGTTCACACTTAATTTTGACTCTCCAATTGATTACAGAAAAAAGAAAAGGGCATAGCTCTTGGTGGCAATGAAGCTGAACATAGGCATTCAGTGAAAGCATCAAAAATTTAACATCAAACGAAGATAAGAACAGAACAAGAAGTATGCAACAGGGAAGCATACAAATTTAACAGAGCTGAAATGAAGTGACATTGGACCCTGTCACTCCTACACTTTACACTAAATGAGAGGTAAGAAAAATCTAGAGCATGCTCTTTGTTTATATTGCCAAGGAAGTTCGCAGTCTTGAAAAATTGATAGTACATTAATATACTTACTGTGGAGTCTTGGCAGCACTCCAAACAAGACACATTATGTATCAGAACAACTTAATCATTGATATGAACAAATACAATATTTTAGGAATGTTTATAAGCTAAAATGACACTACGATTGTATTTACCCAACACTGTGGTCAGAGACAGCCGTCAGAAATTTGCAGATAGCCTCTTGCTCAACTGCTTTATGGTATCTCCCTTGCAAGTGATTTGCAGCCAACGAGAGCAAACTAAATATCTGGAAAAGTCAATATGAATTAATTATTATTAAAACTCAAAATGTATAAAAAATACATGGGAGTAAGATTACAATCAATTACTACTTACAGGGAACATGGAACATCTGCCACTTCTCTAAAGCATACATCTATAATGAGAAGTTAAGACTAAACTAAGAGTTTACCAGGAGCATTTCTGGATTAACCAAATTCCAGCACAATGATGAACACTGAGCACAGTGGTATCTATTACACGGTCTAAAAATCCACTACAGAATCTACCACTACAGAAAAAGCCAAACAACAACAAAGTAATTTTTGCTGCTTGTAGACAAGAATTCTATGCAGTAAGTTCTCTAAAGAACAAAAGGCACATGACTCTTTTAACATCTACACTTCCAGTGTATATATAAACATAAGATTTACCAATCTACAACCGACAATCTGAGTTAACTATATCTGACAGACAGGGGTTCTTTTAACTGATTAAAGAAGAAGCCTTCTGGTAGGCATCACTACGCACTGGTGATGAATCGCAGACATTGAACTGCCTCTGGGTGGGTTTTGAGATAGTTACAAAAAAATTCAGCAAAAGAAGTAGAACCTCAATAAAGATTAAAAAAATGGTGAAACCACTTGCCTAGAATTTAAAACTGGACTGGACAGTTTTGTACACATACACAGGTATGTGGGTTGATCCTAGCTGGAAAATAAGTCCCTACTGAGGCTAGCAGGATGGGGGAGAATGAGAAGGGTAAAAGTGAGAAGACCTTCCATGGGCTGAGATAATACAATTTGATACACGAAGGGGAACAAAAAAAACAAACCCGAGAGTGATGCAAAATCAGGCACTTGCCACCTCCCACCAGCCCAGCCACTCTCCAATTTTATTGCTGAGCATGATGTTATAGGGCACGGAGTACCCTTTGTGAACTGGAGTGAGCAGCCCAGGGCTGTACCCCCTCCAAACCTCTTTCTCACTCTCAGCCTACTTGCAAGAGATGGGGAGCAGAGTGAGAAATAAAGATGGTCTTGATTCTGTGCAAACACAGATCAACAACAGCTAGAACACTTGTATGTTATCAACCCTGTTTTGGTCACAATCCTAAAACACAGCACCATACAGGCTGTTTGGAAGAAAAATAACTCCCAGACAAATCCAGAATAATACAGAAGAAAAATATTTTCCCTCCCAGAAACAGTTTCTGCAGACATCATCTGTATGACAGCCCCTTGGGTTGTTAACAGCCTGAAAGCAGACCCTGAAGCTGGAAGAAGCTCATGATCATTAAATATCTCAAGACCATCTGCAAGACTTTGCACCAATTGTGTGAAAGTTAGCACTTCAGGTCAAGAGGCAAGAGCCATCTCTCAAGTGTGACAAGCCTGTATTCCTTCCATGTCAGAGAAAGTCATTTTATAAGATTATATGGCTGCAACCTGCTGAACAAGTTGTTTATCAAAGGCAGAAGGCACTTGTAAGCCTTCTTAGTAACCTGAGCCAGCAGATCACTGAGCCTCAGACACAGATCTTGCTACCTTCCACTGACAGCTCTGTGCATAGTTATCATTTTTGCTCCTGTCTAGCCCTTGAGTCTGGCAGGAAAAAAAAAAAGAGGTAAGAAGCTGTAAATTACAATTCATAAGAGTGACACATACATTTTTGAAGAGCCTGTGTAAAAAGCCACATCACTGGTAAGAGCAACTCAAAACAAAATACACAGGAATATGGTCTGACTGATCCACCATGTATCATCTGATAACAGCAGTAAACATTTATTTTAGAAGAATAAATGTTGTCTTCAGTAGCTCTTTATACTGGTAATTTGCAGCTGCTCTTTCATGATCTGATGGCCAATGTACATTACTTCACACCTTCTCTAGAAAATGGACTTTGAAAATGGCCACTACCAACTACTCTTTTTTTTTGGCTTTAGCTTTTTCACTTCCAAACTCAATGAGAAGCTATACACTACAAATCAGTTTGATATCTGCATTCTCACACATACTTTGGCATATAGATTAAAATACATTTTCTACTTCTCATATTAACACTGCAAAGATGAATAATCCCTTGTTTTGTATTCTACATCTAAAGTCAACGCTTCTGAAAGAATAAAGAAAAAATGTTTCCAAAACACTACAATATAGCCTTTACAGACCCGTGAAAAGCTGTGATATAGCAGAAAATAGTCTGCTATAAACATAAATGTTACAGCACTAGTATTCAACTAGCTGCTATTATGTAGTTATTAAAGTAATATTTCTACAGAAAGTTAGATGATTAATGAAAACACTTTTGACACAAAACACAGAATTTGCATTTCTAAGAGAAATTAAATACCTCTAAATGTTTATTGATTTTTGCTAGGTCTGCTGCTGTTTTTTCATCCTTGGTCTGTAGATTTTTGTCAGCTCCTAGCTCAAGCAACTTCAAAATTACACTTTTATGTCCATGCTGTGCCGCCCATATTAATGCCTGCAAAGAACAACTTTGTTTTACCAATTTTACATATGAAGCAAAACACAACAGTTTCAATCAATAAAACACAGCCCAATATGGAAACAAAGACAATTAATGCAAGAGGATCTCAAAGTAGTGCTAAAGGAGAAAATTCTGAGAAATATTTCTTAGAAAGCTGCACTGTGAAACAAACTACACTTGTGTATACAAGAGGGTACACACTTCTAAAATTTTTTATTATTAAATACAACACACAAAATAAATCACTTACTGTATATCCATTTTCATCTTGGGCATTTATGTGTGATCCATGAGCAACAAGAAAAGCAACAACCCGAGGATAGCCTTTTCTAGCTGCATACATCAGTGCAGTGATTTGTTTCCTGAAAGAAAAGGTGCCAGGTGAAATCAAGTATGTCAAAATGGAAAAAGGGAAAAAAAAAGTTGGAACACTTCTATTTTCATTAAAAAATATTTTTCAAATACAATGCCTAAGTGATGTGTTCTACATACAGAACAATTTCAGTCCAAAGTTTGGAAAAAATGTGTGGTTTCATTGAGGGCAAGATGTAAATCACAACTGAATACGTAAGAGAAAGAATATTAAAAACAACAACTATGTTCATAAATGCAAAACTCTCTCCAGTAGAATTAGCGTAAGCAAAATATCGGTATCTTTAAGACCCTGCAGTAGGGGACATTGTGTGTGTGTGCGTATGTGTGTGTGTGTGTGTGTGTGTGTGGAGATTGCTCTTACGCTGGAGTTTTTCAAAGCTCTCCTTGGGTCTCTTCCCAGGGTGGTATTTGCACCACTGCCTGCTTGATCTTTGCTCAGGTAATAGCCATTCTGTTTGGTTTTTCCCCCCTTGGCTCAGAGAAGCTGCAGGAGCACTATCTGAGCTACCTGGAGGGTGAATTCTGCAGCTGCCTGTCTGAAAATCCAGGGGGGCACCATGCTGGTAGAAGTGGAGCAGAGCCACCCTGCTCCAGCCCAAGCTGCTGTTGAGTGCATGGAGTTGGGAGAGGATGCACTGTGTAGCTCCAGCCCAGCTGTTTCACCTGCTGTGCCCACTCAGCAGTGCCTTGCCATGGGGAAGCTCTTTGTCTGCTGCTGGAACAGTTCTGTGAGGCTCCTGCCTTCCAGGGAGGGCTCTCACACCATCTTATCACTCTGTCCTACAAAGCCTGAAATTCTCTTGCCAGGCTTATTTCGGAAACGAAGAGTTTCCAACATTTTGGGTCTCTCTTTGTTGCAGTGGGGTATGAGGTCTAGCAGTTATTTACTTTTTTTCCTGTGCCTTTCAGCATTCTGTTTGTTAATAAACCACTGTTTTTTCTCTTTCATCTATTACTATTCATTTCTTATTGGTGGGAAGGGATTGTTGGAATACTTAAACAAGATGATTCATTCCAAAGAGCTCTCCTTTGAAGTGTCTCAAACCAAGAAATGATCTTATGCTTCTAGAGACCCTTACAAGATGAAGCCATTATGAAATACTGCTCAAAAGCTGCTGTCTGCAAACTATCTTTCCAGATGTCTGACACATTTTAGTGGAATAAGACTGCAGAACTAAGAAATAAAAAGGCAGTATTGGAGGAAAAATATTGTAGAGTTTCTGGTTGCTACTAAGTAATAAGATTTAAGGTAAAATATTTTACTACTGTTGTTTAATTAAAATCTATTGTATTTTAAAAAGCAATAGTTTTTAATGAAAAATATTATGTATTACTTGTAATGTATAGCTTCATGTCAAAAACCTGCTTTCTAAAGATTATTCTATTTTGCTAGGATATACCTGATGGGAGGACTGTGCTTCCCAATACTGGGTTTCTTAATAAGTTCATCAGCCACTAGAGGGATCCCCAAATTCATGTCTTAAAGCAACTGCCTTAAAATTTCTCCCTCCTTCCAGAGAATACTGCTAGAACTAAGGCTTTGCACATCTTTCTTTGGTTTCGATCATTCATACAAGGATAATGTTTTGTCTTATGCAAACACAGTTAAAATTGTACTGAATGTAATACAGTAACATTAAAAATTTGAAACAACCTTATGCTAGGGGAAAAAGGTCAATCACACAGAGATAAGCAAAATGAAAGGTAACCAGACCTTCAAGACATACAGTCAACAACACAAAGTAACTTGGTAATGAAGCAAAAAGACTTGCATCAGTCTAGAACAGAAAATAAGATTTTCTATTTCTTTCTATTTTCTATTTCTTATTTTCTAGAACTAGTCTCTAACTTAGTTCATCAACACTACAAAAGCAGAAGTTCTGGCTGTATGTGAGGAGACATTTCACCATGGAGCGCAGCCAATCAGTGGAACTGGCTGCTCAGAGAAATTTTTTACTCTCCAGTCTCATTGACCAGATGGCAACCTAGCCCAATTCTACAACAGAAATAGCTTTAAAGAAGTTGGACTAGAAACCTCCTGAAATCCCTTGACATGAATTACCCTATGGAGATTACTATAAAAATAGAGAAAGACTATAATCTCCATCTTCAACTTAATAACTGATATCCATATGTCTCACTATCTCTATAGGTCTCTATAGAGCTTTCTATACAGAAATCTGTATTTTAAAGAATGAGCAGAAGTTGACGATAACCTAATAATTTGTAGCAACAAAATGCAAACTTGTTTGCCCAAAATGGACACTCACTTCCATGCTTCTTTCTTTTCAGTGGTAGTTAGCATTGACTAACTTACCATGCCATCACCTTTGAAGTATTTACCATCTACATCTGACTGCAAAACCAGTCCAATCACACCTGATTTCATTTTCATTTCTCCCACTCTCAACCTTTTTTTTTTTCCAATTTTGATACTACATCACAACTATCTTCTGCTTTTTCAAAAGCAAAAAACTAAACAAAAGCCCTGAGGCTACAGAATAGTCTTTTCTCCAAAGAATCTGATGTAGTTACAGCTGTATAGTACTGCAGGCATGATACCTGAAATCAACCCAAAAACTCAATGACACTAAAGCCATTAAAAGAACTGCTCAATTTGCAGGTAAAACTCAATAAATACAACATTTAAAAGGCCCATCCATCAACATGACTGTGTAATTAGTACTGCAAGCATTCAATTTTAATGCTTGAGTTTTAATTTTGAAGGCTACAAGCTGTTTCAGGATAGAAATACATGCATTGCTGCACAAATTTGCACCTCTAGGTGCAGGGGGGTATCCTGAGCCACCCCATGAAAGCAGCATCCATTTAAATGTACGGCCACAGGAGGGAGACGAGCACTGGGGAAAACAAACCCTGTTCTCCTAACCCTGCAACAAACCCCCACAACCACAACAGCAAGCTTTAACACGGCAAATCCACTGTTTCCTGCTTAAGTTGAAGAGAAACTAAACGTATTGGTACATCTTAGTGTAATCGAAAAATGTTCATAGAGAGTGTAGTGATAATCATCTGGACAGATCTTAAGAATCCTTTCATAATTTTGAGGAACTGCTGCATTTCAGCAGTCTGGCTTGCAGGTGACCTTGTCCAAACACCCATTATGTCCTTTTGTATGGTACAATTTGCCACATGACATTTTTCCACACTGAATATGATACTCAAGTTATAGTCAGTAAATAAATAAAATCTTAAAAGGCATATAAGCAATTTATTAATTAAACACTATGTCTGCCTCTAGTTTTGCAGCACCTATATAAAAAGCAGGGTCTCATGCAAATGAAGAGAGATTTTTGTTTGTTTATCTTTATAGTCACAGAAAATTCTGAGTTGGAAGGGACCCACAAAGATTACAGAATCCAACTCCTGCCCCCAGACATGACAAGCCCAAGAATTACACCACCTGATTGAGAGCATTGTCCAAATGCTTCTTGAGCTCTGTCAAACTTGGTGCTTATGACCATTTTCCTAGGAGCCTGGTCCCATGCCCAACTACCCTCTGGCAGAAGAACCTTTTCCTAATATCCAATGTAAACATCCTCTAACACAGCTGCACACTCTAAGTCTCCCTGCTTTTACATGAAGACTGGAGAAAAAGACAAAAATGGAAGCTTTTTTAGTTTTTAGGGCTATCCCAACCTTTGTATGTGACACGTACACATAGATACAATCAGAAGTTCTTACCGGTTCACTTTACCTTGTGGAAAAAATGGGGTAAAATTTATATCACAAGACAACAAGCTGAACAGACCTACTCCCCTGAAGCTGTCTATCCCAGATAATCAAGAGCCATGACAGAACTGGTAATAAAGTTTTGCCTCCTAGATGGCAAGCATCTGACTCAAAAATGTATTGAACAGCTTTAAAGAAGTCACTAAACTGGATCTGTGGTGCAGAATTCACTGCTCTTGACAAATAAACATGCTTGTGTTTGGGATCACGATCTCAAGCAAGACAAACTTCACCTTCCTGGAAAATTTCGTAAGAGGAAGGAGAGGAGATGTCTCCTATTTACACACAGGTTTCTTTCCACTGGGGAGCCATCTACACAGAATTTCAGTATTTCAAGTTAGTGATCTTGACAAGTTTTAAGTAAAGCCTTGTAACTGAAAACGTCTTTATCAACTAGACCAGTGTACCAATAATACTAGAAAAAATACAGCAGGCAGAAAACAATTTAACCCAGAGTTTAGTCTCAAATCTTTTCTTATTGAGATCCCAAAGCAAAGAAATGATGCTGCAAGACATTATTTTAGTCTGTTGATCTGTAAACTGAACAATTCTTCAGATAAACAGGAAGCATCTTCAGAAGCTTCTGGAGCCAGCTTCCCCACTCCACTGCTGCACATTAAGCCTGGAACTGAGAAATTAAGTGGCAACAGTGTGTTCACAGTGACAGAAGATAATCTATTTGCCCATTTTCTGGCTTAGTGGGATTTAGTGATGAAGTGGGAAATCCTATATAATAAGTAATATTGGAAGAACATATTTTAGTATAACTTTAGGAAAGCACTGCAGGTTAAAAAGCACTACTTAAAAGATTTCCAAGCCTTACAAAGGGATAAAGTATATAATTTACATTTTGGAGCAAGAGGAAGGTGAATGACATGAGATAAGAAAAACAAATTTTTCAAGGTAGCACTCACTTAAATGAAGCATTCAGGCCATAGTACTTTGCAATGGCTATTCAGAGCAGGTCTTACAATGCCTTCATGTCTCACCTAGCCATTACTCTACTTGTTTGACTTTCAAAACACTTCAGCTAGCACTTATGTTTTGATACACTACATTCTCATCAACAATAGTGTTTTTACAGCCACCAATACTCAGTTTCTAATTTTCATTTATCAAAAATATTCTAAGTTACGCTACTGAATACTTTCGGCTCAGAACCATATCCCCTTGCAAAGAAACCATTTACCTACCCATTCCTAAACTCACCTCCTTTATTTGCATTCCAAAAATCACATGTCTTTCCCACTAGTCCTTTCCCACTCCACACACTTAATAAATTAGACCCATTCCCTCCAAGTTTCTGTGTATCACCTCCAGATGACATGAAATAAAAGAGCCTACTGGTTGCCCAGATGGAGCAAAAGAGAAAGGATAAACAATAAACCCTGCTTACATGAAGGTTAAGTATTCTGTTTTGCATTCACACACATTCCAGTGGCCAGTGGACAAAAGAGAAGCTTCCTACAATCATTCTGGTTCTTACATGCTGAGAAAACCATGAGACTAATGAGAACCTTAGTTCTTCCCCTGCTGTAAGCCAATCACACAGGAAGCACTTTCACAATAATCTCAACTCACTGATAGTTCTTGATCACTCCCACAGAACATCCTGCTTGCTCTAATGAAACAGGTGGAATGGGACTGCAGTGCCCCAGAGAGCGGCTGTTTGATCCCTTATTGTCACATAAGGCAGTTTATTGTGGTTTTTTCTCATTTCTGAGCACAGAGCACGAAGTCCATGAGAAACAGCACCTGTTGTCTGAGCAGACCCAATGATAGAGTGGCATGCACATATGTCAAATACTGGAAAAGCACAAAAGCAGCTCAAAGGTTTGAGACTACAAGGTCTGGGTTTTTCAAGTCTCTGCATTTATTTAGCACAAATATGACATTTCTGATTGTCACTTAATTTATCTTTTCATTTGAGAAAGACTACTACTACAGGACTGAAAAAGCCACAACCATATCTGCTGGATGCACGGATAGGTCATGTTAGCACAAGGTCTAAGGACACAAAAATGAAGTAAATAAATATTTGTATATAAAGATCAACCATGCAAAGTTTACCCTAAGTTTATAAATAAAATTTAAAAATTAGAATTCCTACCTCTTGTGTCAGCTTTCACACTCTCTTCCCCCAAAGTTTAGCCAAAGGCCTGTCCAAATGCAAACCTGCAGCACTGCACTCTTGCTTCCATTTCCAATACCCAAGACAAAGTTAATAATGCAAAGACTTCCCCTACTTTTTAAAGCAAGATGTTTACTCTAACACCCATGTATGTGACAACAACAATATGTCATTATTTCAGAGTATGTAGCTTTCTCTTCTCTCATGAAGAATTTCTAGTCTCTCTGGTAAGAATAAAAGAATGGCATTTACATTTGGTACCAGACATCAGTTGCACTTCAGGAGAACTCTGTTTCCTCCTTGTCTATCAGTACTTGCTCATAGCAAGGTTCAGGGCCTTGAGTAATTGAATTCTACTAAGGAAAACCAAAGGCCTTCAATTCTATTCTTTTTAGAGAGCTACCCAGTCTATATATCCCAGGTAATATGATGAAAGAGGTGTGGTGCAAAAAATGCTGTTAGATGAAAAACTAGTTGACCTAAGCAGTATTTTTTTTAGCAGACGTTAGACAGTTTATCCTGGGGTCAGTCCAGAATTTATTTCTTTTTTATGTAAAATGAAACATTTCATCAGACTGTAAAACTACAGACATCTCACAATGCACTGCTTCAAACTGCTGAGACACAAAGTTGTAATTGAAGAAGGACACTATTATTTGTTTCTAAAAGGAGCTTAACCTCTTTAATCCAAATTATTCCAGATTGCAGTGGAATAAATGTATTTTATTTACAGAATTTTGTTTTCCACAGGAAGCACTCTGTGAAAAGAATATAGCCAGATATCCACAAAAAAGTTCAAAAGTAGGATATGAACTTAAATAAAGAATTAATTTATTTGACTTCCATCCCTATGCAGAAGAAGTAATATGATTTAGGAAAGGCAGAGGACATATTTCTTGCCCTTATACTTCAGTCAAGTGAATAATTAAGATTAATTTTTATTTTTTTCAGCTGAAGAATATACTTAAAGTTTGATAAAGCTGATCACAGTCTTATTTACTCAGATTAACAACTGTACTAACAGGTGTAAGTATCTGGGTACTAATCTTTTCTTATACAAACAGCAGTGAAATTACAAGAAGTACATACACTTGATCTTCACCACCACCAACAGCTATGTCTATAAACATGTCTCTGTATAATAATATTAAATTCTGTACTGTATTCACAGATGTGAGGTTTTCAATACCTGCAAGCAAGGTTAGGGTCAGCATTCCTTGATAAAAGCAGTTCAACAGTGTTCAAGATGTTCTCCTCTGAAGCTTGTGCAGTACATGCTGCCATCAACACGGTGTATTTATCTGTTTGGAAATTTGCAGTTAGGGAATTACATATGTAAATACCATGCTAATCCAGAAGCTCCTTTAAAAGCTTTTATATTTGCTAGAGTTGCTACTGAGACTTTGATACTCTATGATATTTGGAAAAAGCTAACAATCTTGTTTTCCTGTCTGTAAAAATCACTAGAATGATCAGGTAAGAAAAAGGCACCTGAGGAGATACTCAGAAACGCGAGAGTGAATCACAGTAGTAAAGCATTTATTCCTACTGAAATTTAAAATATTTTGAAAGTGCCCCAAAGCTACAATTAGAGCTTAACTATAGATGCTTATTTCTCAAAATACATTCCACACCAGTAGAGTTACTCCCTGTTCCTCCCCTTCAGTAAATGGAAGTAACAGCTGCAATGGATAGCAAAAGGTACACGAAATGTATAATGAACACATAATGACACCAATTTTGGGGAGAACAGAGGCCCATACAAAAGACACTTGAAGCAAAAGAGCTTCATGATAGGTCTTAAGGAGGAAGAACTAAATTTATTAACTTACTATGGCCCAGTAGTGGCAGGAAAAGTATTACAAGTATTGGCTTAGATGTGGATTTAAAGAGCATCTACACAGTCCATAGGAATACCAGCATATTCACTTGTCCAGCTCTGACATCAGCTGGGTGTTACATACCACCTTGGCTCACAAATTAAAACTGTACAACTGCAGTTTGCACACAGAACACAGGAGACCTCCTTTCCCACGATTACCATGGTTTCCATCTGGGAAACACAGCACCTTAGTTAGCTGGCCCCAGTGTCAGTTAGAAGACTGCCATTTGAGTAACTGCCCATTTTGTTTATTGCACAAACTTGTTCACAAGTTCCAACATGCCTTCATCCATTTAAGAACTATAGTATTAGCTGCACCTATATTAGCTGCATATCCTATCAAGTGTTAGAACATATTTTCTAATTTTCTTTTAGAAATTTTAAGACTGTGTATAATTAACATCTTCATTCTTCAATGAGGTCAGATTTCATTATATTTAGACGTGAAAAGTTTGGTATGTACGTTACCCCCACTGTTCTTACCACCTCTTGTCCTCCACTTCTACAACTTAGTTCTACATTTAAATTCACTTGGTTTTTTAATATACCATCTGTTAATTTTCAATTGCCTCATGTAGAAATTAATTTATATGCTGACAAATTTTACTCAAAATGTTTAACCTGATTATCAACTACAACATGAATGGAAAGATGGCAGGACTTTATTTAAAGCACTGTTAGTCTGGGAATGGTATATGGGAGGGACCTGCAGTTGTATTTGTATTCATTATCTCAGGCAGTGATAAAGTGAAAAATTAATTTCTGTCAGCCTACCTATAGCTCATACACATGAGCAAGAGATGAAAGGGAAGAAACACCTTGGAATTCTTAGATTTCTCTTTTACAGAGAATAACTGCCAAAAGACTGCAAAAAATATAAGTTTATGTTCAGACTAGATGAAAACTCCAGTAATTCTGGTGAAATTATTCCTCAAGGAACCAACATTTTGAACCCACCACGCAGTGAATGATATATTAGTTCTTGCGGACTACCAAAAAGGGTAAAATTAAGTAACTAGTTATAGAGAATGACTGAAGAGTGACTCAAGGTGATTAACAGTACAGCTGTTTATTAGGATTGTAGGCATTAAAGGGTTATTATTATAGGATCACTTGTATGACTGCCTGCTGACGTAAAAAATAGCAGCAGGGCTGGCGAGATTCAGTACCCCTTAGGACAGCACAGATGTACTGAACATACATGACCTGACACAAATCAATGACTTACAAGATTGCTCCTGGCTGTACTTTGCTGCCCATATGCCCTAGCCTAGCTACAGTTCCCCTACACAGTCTAATAGGGAAACAAACCAAGAAACCTGATCCTAGCGAGGTGCCACTTTGGGCAGAGATAGGTTATCATACACATGAAAAAATGCCATGCATTTTGTTACCTGGCAGCCTAAACTACTGCCCGTAGTAGTTTCTGCCCCATTTATAGCTTTCTATAGCCATAAACAAGTAACAGGTACGAGCTGTATGCAGACACATAGAAGTTCTCTGAAAATGGCTACAAGGACAGTGATTAGAAGAAGGCATTATTGCTTTTGGTGCAGGCAATCTACTCTAATCTCATACTCTGATCAACTGCTAAGAGGTTAGAGAAAATTTTCAGAACCAGATTTGTACCATCTGCATTTCACTCTACTACTACTGCAACTACTGTCAAGTTACTGGAAAATATGATTACTGCTCTTATGTATTTGGCAGTACTGTGGGATAAATATTCCAGTGCAATGGAAGAGATTGAAAATAACCACAATTTAAGTACAAAAGGAGTTATTAATATGCCAGTAAAATTGACAGAGGAACTGATATTACTTAGCTTAGGAACTGATATTAGCTTAGAAGCTACACTGAACTCCTGCAGAAAAAGGTGATCTAGCAACACAATGAAGAACAGTTTTCTTAATAGAAAAATTGCACTCTAGTTTTAGAGAGGCCCACATTATTTTCCAATGAACTGGAAAGCTATTCATGTTGTTTGAGATGCTATCTGGTTTCTGCACATACATAGTTCATAACCAGATCAAACACAGCAAGTTTTACCTGTACAGCTTTATACTACAATTTTTGAGCATGTACTTCCAAATACTTTTTAAAAAAGTACTTGGGATTTGGGAGGTTGTGGGAGAAAGTGGAATTGAGAGAGAAAGAACAAGAAAACACAGCAACTGATTCTAGATCAACTCCAAGAACATAATGAACATAATTTTAACTTTAAGGAAGGAACTTTTCCTTCAAAACTGTGAAAGGTCAAGTGGGTCTCAGTTCTGCTGTGAACTTTTGATTTTTTGCCCAACACATATAAACAAGAGAATAAAGATAAGGACAATGTCTGATACTGGGCATTACCAGCCAGTATTCTTCATTTCCATCTTACCTATTTCAAAACATGCATTAGCACCTCTGTCCAGAAGAAGACGTACTACTGCAAAGTTAGCCACGCTGGCTGCGCACATTAGGGGAGTCCATCCAAACTGAAAGCTAGTTTCTATGTTGATACCTGTCAAAATTGAAGAAATTACAATCATCAAACTGCATCACTACAAACATGCTTTTTATAAAACTTACTCTCAGTATGTATCATTACTGTTTGTATTTAGTAAAAGGGAGAGAAATCTCTTATGACATTTTCTTTTTTATAATACATCTTTATTTAGAACACCAGAAAACAACTTTTAAAACTGACACCAATGTAGCCCAGTTCTCAACTCAAGGAGTTAAGTACCACAGAAAGACTACACTAAAAACCTCAAACATTTAGCTGCAAAAGTAATTTCATATAAGCATATACAATTTTTCTCTACCTCTGTGCAATAGTTTTCTTCAATCAAAATGAAAAAATTTGACTCTTCCCAAGGCCAGAAGACTGCTGTAGAAGCAAACTGCTTGTAAGACAAATAGGATCACAACATCTAGGGTTTCCTGCTTGACAACTCCTTTTATTCTCTGTCCTGCAAGCCAGAATGGCTAAAATGGCTGGAAGCATGCCTGTCAGATAGCCCAGCCCTCCAAAATGCACTGAGAACCAAGTACCAGACTGAGAGACTCATCTGACAACTTTCTATTAAACACCTGCATGCATTTTTCAATCCTTGAACAAACATTACCTCCTTTAGAAAAGCTTCCATCAGTTGGTTCTATATTATTCCTAGAGTGATCATGGATAATCAAAAACACATCTTTGAGAAAAAACACTCCCAAAAAAAACCCCCAAAACTATCCTAAGAAATTTGTGACAGTTAAGCTACATGCATACTTTTTCATGCAAAATGTGTACTTTCCCTGTCCTGGTACTACATCAAAGATGTGTTCAGTGTAGCAATATAAAGTCATTAAATCTGAGGGACTAACAGGTCACTGCTCTTGGATTGATTCTTTTCATTTCTTAAGATCACGGGGATTGCAGAACCAATAAAGAGGTAGCAATCCAATGGTAGAAAGCCACGTGTTGAAGCATTGTAACACCTGCAAGCCACAGAATTTACAATCAAATCTCCTCAGCAACCCACACATACTAGCTGCATACTAGCACACTGGCCTACCTGCAGTGTACAAAACTTTTCATTGAAGCCCACAGAAGTTCTACAAGGGGAGCCAGCAAATGTCCTTTAGCAGTCATATCAGAAACTTCCTTTTAAGTCACTTCAAGAATTTAGCAACTCTGATATTCAACAGCCCACTGAAGTAATACTAGTAAGAAAAAAATACCCCAAAACTGTCACCCTGTCAGTCTTTGCGTCTCTTTTCCTTGTGAGAAGAAAAGCAGTCCCATCTAGAACTTTTCACTTTAATACACATCAGAAGAACAGTAACGACCTACTTGGCAGTTATATATAGACCTATTAAAACACTTGAGAAGGCATTTTCCTCAATGCTTTCTGTCCCTGGATAGCAGCCAGTATCTGCTATGATGCTGGTGCTTTTTCCAAGTTCTAGAGGTGGAATGGTCTATTTGGCAATATGTTGTTTGTCCAGCATAGTCTCCTACCATCTTGGTAGTGACTGTCTTGAAGTACCACTCAGTGGTACTGATGGTCCCAATGCAAACAAGCTGTAATCCCAGAGGAAGACGAAGAAAGGACAACTGAAACAGGAACATGCGGCTTCTTGGCTGCTTGGTTATAGGAGCTGTTGACTGAACCAGAAATGTCTCGCCTCGATGACTACTCAAATAGGTTATTACTCTCATTACATGAGCAGTTATTGAAGTAAGCAGTGTTAGTTCAGTATTTAAAATGACCCTTGAGATTTTCTCAAGAGAACAGTGAAGCCCCAAAAACATTTTTTAGTGAAAAATCAAGCCAGATCCAACAGCCAGGGAGAAGAGAGGCTGCTGCACTCCAGAACTGCAGGTCCAACCCATATCAATGTCCCAGCAGGGGCACACACACACACCACTGGTCACAGTGATCAACACAGACAAACAGAGCACTCATATATAAAACACAGCAGCACCAGTACCAGCATGTCATCCATCCCCTCCTGCTGCTGGCATCACAAACACATGGCATTATTTGGACTCCCCCACCTGCCATTATCCATGGTCCTCTGTAGGTATGAGCAGAGGAACTTTTCAGTTACATGGGCCCACAAATTACAGCTAGGAGACAAACTAGATTCAACATTCTTCTTTACAATTTGAGTTACAGATAAATATCTTCCTGTTTGAGCAGCAAAGAGGATAAACACATTCTGGCCACAGACAAACTGTATAGTAGAAACCATGTAAAGAATTATGAATGATAGTGAAGCAAAGGAACAGCAAAGTAAGAAATTTTTTTTGTGATTATTACTGTTTCTCCCATAACCCTTTCAGATACTTTCTTGACTGTGGCTAATAATAGCTATAGTAGAAAGGCTGTTTTTAAAGAGAAAGATGTAACTCTGCTAAATAATTCCATGTTTGACACCAAAAATATGAGGTCTTTACTTCCATGCAGTTAAAGAACAGCTCTCAGTGCTGGAATCCATTCATTCAGACACCATTTACCTGAGAGGAAGTTCTAAAATACTGCTCTAAGACTTTTCTCTAGTAGAAGTATTGAGTCTGTCTGCACTTAGGTCTGTTCCCACACGATCCTAAAGCCGAGTCTGCTTTAAGAGCTGCTGATGTCTCCATCTGCTGGGCCAGCTATGGTGGTCACCTGATTCAGGGTTCAGAGTCCTAAACTAGCTGAAAAATTATTCTCACACACACTGGGCACCCTCCCATTCCTGTTGTTTAGTACTACTTATAATTCCCTGGACTGGCTCACAAAATTTGAGATGAGCTCCAGCATTCATTCAAAGATATATGTGGAACAAACTGCTGAAGGAAAACAGAGGATTTGACTGTAGTTATATCTTTAATCAGCCTAAACTGTCCTGAGTTGTAAGTTCTAATTCCATCTTAGGAAATGGAACACATGGCGTTAAGCTTTTTACTTCTAAAACAAACCAAAATGTCCAAATCATCTTGGAAGGTGCTACTTGCTTGCATTATTTTTTGTGACATGTACTTCAGAAACTTTTTCCTAAGTTGCCATTTAACAGAAGTGGTAAGGAAAAACATTGTGCTTTTCCATCTCCTAAAGAAGCTCTGTAAAACTGCTGCAGCACCAAAAATACTAAGGCAACATCTAACCAAGCCAGAAGACAACAGTCTCATTCTACCTGAAGAAATAGCTCCAACAAAAACCTTGAGTTTGGCTGACTGCTGGTAGTGAGCCTCCTACAAGCTCTTCTATACTAAAGGTATTGCTGGTGGCAAAGATTTAATCTGAGCACAGATCCCCAGAAGGACAGTGTCACCTTTTTTTCAGGAAGACCTCCATAATAGGCACTGTGTTCTACTACTTTGCAGAACAGTACTGGATGGGTCAGAATGTACTGCTGGCTCCATTTTAAGGAAATTATATATTCTTTTATATTACTGCCTTGTTTGTTTCAGGAAACTAGACTGCATGAATCCTAGGCCTGAACCTGTGCTCTTACAGAAACCTGCTATCATCTTCCAATAGCACAAACATGTCCACTGTGTAGCAGGCATCAGCACAGAAAGTGAACTACTGCTGTTTGACTGCAATACAACAATTTCAAATGGATGGTGTAGCAAAACAAATAAGCAATCTGAGGCACACACATCACTAGAACTCTACTCATAAATAAGAATATATTTTTTAAAAGCAAGACAGATGTATTTCATGCTTGTGCTGCACTTCTTGTGTTTCAGTCTGTGAAGCAGTTTTGCTTAATTTAAAAAGAAAACCATTCCCCCATTGTGGTGAGAAACAGTTGGCATCTAAAAGGGCAAATAATGTCATTGTTTCAAAATTCAGAAAAGACCATTGCTAACCAAGAAACTACTTTCTTCCCTAAGACAAATTTTCCTTAGAGAACAAGCTCTTGGTTACTATATTCTCCTTGCTTGCTGAAGCAGAACTTCCTGACAATTATCACTAGGCAGGTCAACTCAGCTATGCAGTTTCTGACTGCCCTGGATGCTTGAATAAGTGATCCAATCTTCCTAACACTGATTAACAAACACATTAAAGACAAATACTGAGTAACAGAACAGGGAAAAAGCTTTTCAGTGTTAAAACAGACTACTTTTTAGCGACAAATGCCACAAAAAGCCTGCTAGACCTTTCAGAATCACAAAATCTTTGTTCAGCTGATGTTGCCAGGACAGCAGTTACACATAGGGCACATACCAGACACTTACCAGTGCTGGGAAGGAGAGGAAAAAAAAAAAAAGAGGAAAAGGAATTTCCAAACTGGGGAAACATGAAAATAAAAAAGCCTAGCCTCCCCTTCTTACCCCATGCTGTACAACTTTCAAAATCAATGACCACCCACTGAATTTTCCCCTCAATTTAAACCATCTCTAATTCATTGTTTCTAATTGCTATTTGCATGTTAAAGATACATCTGAAAACAAAGAAACATGTTATTTCATTGTTCAAACATAGTTTTCTTAATTTTTAGGTCTCCTGACTGACAAAAGAGAAGGAATGTGCTGGAATACCGAATCTGAGTCACTGAAAAAGTAATTTAATCTTTCAAAATAATGTGTTGAGTGCATGTAGGAACATGTGAATGTTTCCAGTAAAGGATATAAAGTCTTTTTTTAAATGAGAATTGAAATTTTTGCTGAGTTCAATAAAAAATATTCAACTTTGTAACTGACTTTTCCTCACCCGAGTTTAAGAGCTCTTCAATTAATGACACATCACCACGAAACAGAGCCTTCTTTAATGCCTCATTCTTGTCTGCCTGCAACATTTGATCCAGCTGCTAGATAGACAAAGAAAAATTAAATCAAAATCTGGAGACTGTTTCAAGGCAAAAGCAATACAGCTTGGTTTCAGTATAAAAGCACTAATAATCTCTGACAGGACACAGCACAGAAGAAAAGGGGGGAAAGCATCATATAACTTTTGCTCTTTCATCTCCATAGATCTGGGTCTACTATAAAGCCTAAGTTTTAAAATCAATTTTTCTGAGAGGTCCCATTCTCTGAAAATGGAAATATCTTCTTTCTCAACAGACCTGCTATCTTCCCATGCTGCTCTCAATTTTACTTACCATAATTTGTTTTCAATTAAGATTCTTTGTCATCTTATGACACTAGAAAAAATTTGCAATGCATTTATGTACGGGGTTTTTTTGTACATTTAACATACTGTGAAGTACAACATTAAAAAATACAACTAACAGATATAAAAGTTTGAGTCAGGGGACTTCAGTGACCAAGTGGCTGGCCTAACAGCCAAGTCTACTGCTGTGAAGGGCTACAGTTCCTCAGTCATCCTAATTCTGTGGTGACAGAGACATTTGTAGTGCTGCATCATAAACATTCTGGCTGAAAAAAGGGTCAGTACCTAAAGACTAGTTAATACATCAGACAGTTACCTAATTTAAGTTGTTTTCAAAAGCATCATAGATTTGTTCTCTATTAAAGCTGCAGATGCAGCTGAAGATTGCTGCTGGAGCTATATCAAGTGTACAAAACATTTACATATGCTGGTAAGCAGAGGACTGATTATTCACCAGTTTCCTTAGAGACAGAAGTGGATATGAAATGAAGTTGTCTTTTATCATAAGTTTTTAACTCCCAATTTGTAACTTAGAAGTATTCAAATTTCACAGCACATTGTAGCCCATCTTTCTAATAACTTTTGTAGAGACTAACAAAAGCGTCTAGAGAACCATAGGTGAGAAACAGTCAACAGAACAATTTGGCCTTTTTTTTTTATTCTACTCAGGCAACAATTTTCAAACAACACACATCTTTGGATAGGAACATCTACCTAAAGGTCAAGGCCTCTTAAACACTGGCTATAACCTTTAGCCTAAGACTTCAAGAATTCAGTTATACTTCCATTTTTCAATTCTGGTCATGAGACAAACCCACGCTTAAAAACCCTCACAGATAGTGAGGGTTTCTCTCCTCTACCTCACAGTGATGGATACTTCACACCTGTTAGATGCAGTAAAACTACTGAAATCGTCAAGTTAGCCAGAAACAGTCTCAAGAAATTTAAGATATAAAACAGCCTTACAGGCCCCCAGTCACTTTCAAATTTACTCTCATACTGAAATATGATTAGGACTAGGGACTGCTATTTAAGGGGAGAAAGAGCTTTCAAATAAACATTAAGGGGTTTGGTAATAAGATAAACCCCTACAGCCCAGGTTTCATTTACTGGATTGAGGGTACACTGTACCCTGGTAGGAAACAGCCTGAGAGGAAGCACCAGCCGCACC
>NW_005054324.1:1636413-1656725 GCF_000277835.1 Geospiza fortis
GTGGATCAAGGTAAAAGATGAAGGTGTCATGAACATGCTCCTTCCACCCGCCTCACCTTGCAGCAGCCTGCGAGGTCACCTGTGTGTGTCACGCAGTGTCACAGAGCCCGAGCCTGCGGGGGGACACTCGCGTGGGAACGCTGAACAGCAGCTGCGAGTAATGAGGCAGACTTTGGACCTCCCGCCTGGCTACGCAGGGCATTGCTTTAAGTTCCAGAGCTGTGGTTAGAGCTCTTTCTAATGACCGATAATAATCCATCACAAGGTTCCTGTGAAGCTCTTTGAAGAACAAATAAAGAATGTTCTGCATTACATGCACCGGCATCATTGCTCCTTGAGCTCATCTCAGGCTTTGCCCCAATGAAATTGAGCATCCACTGGCAGAAGTTTGGTCTTGAAGAAGAGTACAAAATTATAAGTGTAGTCCTTGTGCACATAACACTGTAAAAATGTAATTAAAATGTGTTACCCTCATCTTGATCAGAAGGTGTCTGTGAAAGTTGTCTTATTTATTTTATTTTTTGCTTAACTTTTATTTCTTAATGCAATGTGTAAGGCAACCTTTTCTATGTTGGGATTTGCAGGTTAGCTAGAGTTATGCTTAGAACATACCAAGTGCTATAAAAATTGCACTTATTACAGAAGAAACCTGCATGGTCTGCATATTTCAATAGTGCCCACTTGACGTTATAATAGCTGCATTTTCTGGATTTTATTTGCTTGTCTGTTAAATATGACAGACTGTTTGCATTAAAGTATAATGAAAGTCAGATTCTTAACAATGAGGAACTCTGGTGTAAGAACTAAGTGAACATTTTAAATGAACTCCCATGAGAAAAACTTCCAGTTCTGGAAACTTGATAGAAATTCAAACCCCCTTCTTTTCACACAGCCTCCTCAGAGCAAAGGTTGCTAAAATTGACTCAGCTGTAATACATGCTTCTATATGAAGGATGAGCTTTATATGCTTATTTTTTTATTTAACTGTATACACTAAATCTCGGTTTAAAATATTTTGGTAATGAAGATATATTGTTTGCCATGTGTAATAATAGAATGGTTTTGTAGCCATGTCAGTTCTTATAAAATTGTAACTTTTATTCTAAGTTTTCAGGATTTTTTTAGTACTGGTCTGATTATTTCTTGTTTTCTGCAGAGGAAAAGTAGAACTTATGCCTTTTTTGTGCAGCTTCTCTGTATTTGTATTGACTACCAGTCCTCAACTTTATAATAACCATGACCAGAATCAAGCTTCCATATTATTATTCATTTAGCTTAGCTGTGTTACAGAAGATGGACTTGCTAGTAGAACCTATATACCCAGTGGCTAAAGTCTAAAGACAACTGAGTGTGATGTTTTACAACTGACATCACATGTTCCAAGAGAGTTATTTCTGACTGGTGCTGGTACTATGAATAAATTCCTTACCTTTAATACACTACCAGTTGCTTAGTATTTGATGATTGTGATTTATTTGTACTGGTTCAGGTTTCAGATTTGGAGATGGTTGGTTGGTTTGTTTGTGGGGTTTTTTTGCCTTTTCTCTGCGTTATAACCCATCCAAATTAAAATGTCACAACAGACACTTGAAATGCAACCTGCATGCTGCTGCTTTCTCAAAGGGCACCAGTCTAGGAAGGTCATTTTCAGTAACAGGCCTGATAGTACCTAGTGTAAAAAGAAAAAATCCCAGCTCCTTTCAAAGGCTTACAGTGTAGAAGAAATGTATCCTTGCAGCCAGTGTACCCTATAGCTTTTTCAGCTGTGAGCAAGACAATCACACAGAAGCTGGTAGCAGGTGATCTCTCCTTTTGTGTTTGCTTGGTAGTGTAAATCAGACATTATTGTTGATGCAGACTCTCCTTTTTCACATTCTTTTTACTCCAGCTTATTTGTGACCTTGAAGTCTGTCTTGATTTTTCAGCTAGGCAGACTTATTTTGGTTGACAGTATGGTAAGTCTTGGCTGTCATCCATATTTTCCAGATATCAGTGTGTTTTTACTTACTCCTGTGGGAACATTTCCGAACATCTTTTCCTTGTTGCTGTGCAGTACTCATTTTACATGCAGGAGGTGATTATAAAATGGCTCAAGCTGGGAAAATTGTAAGAGATCTTCATTTTCAGAGAGGCTTAGTAGCTCTGGGTCTCCAGAATTGACCAATTACCATCAGTAAATATTCAAATGGGAAATGGTGAACTAACAGCTGTACCAGTTCCATGGTTAAGAGCAGTACATCCAGGAAATTGCATAATTTGAAAAAAAGTCCAGTTAAAGTAGCACAAGTGATTGCAATTTAACAGGTCGCATTCATTAAACAAGTGGGAAACAAAGTAGTTTATATTGTCCTGGATGATTTTTCAGCTGACTTGTAAACAGATGTAGCATGTCTTATACTTAAGGTATTTCAAATATAAAGATGGATACTTATTCTCTAAAAAACACTTAAGTGGTCTGTGTTCTTTTGGTGATCTGAAATCACCCTTAGTCTTAAATCAGTTTTAGTTTTGCCATCATGAAATTTGGCAAATTGAGTTGCTCATAATTATTTCAGTCATCATTCTAATGGGCTTAAAAATATGGAAAGCATTTCATTTTATCTGTTTTGCTTATAATTCATTTTTTATGGCTGTGTTCCTCCTGTACACTTTACCAAATCTATCTAGATGGTACCTGATGTAAAACTTTCAATCTGCTGCCAAATACGTGAGTATAAATTGTATACCAACTGGTTTTCTGTTTGTAAAATTTGTTTTCTGATAGAAGCATTAAACCATTGTCAAAATTCCCCATACGTAGTGGGGAATTCATGGACATGATGTAAATCTGAATCCTCTTGTGAAAATATCTCTTATTATGACAGGAATGTATAAAAAAACCTAGAACAAGAATTAGGATGTTGGATATACTTTCTTTTATTTTAGTATCACTCAGGCAGATTTTTAGCTTCTTTTCATATAACCTAGAAGCTTTGGTCTGTGTAGCAAATCCATGTCAGAACAATTCCTGATATTACTAGATGCAACCTCTCTATTAAAAATTCCTCATTCCTTCACTATCTCTACTCTGTTCTATGCTGTTTCGTCCCCTTAATCTCAACTGGCAGTACTCCCACTTCGTTATCATGGTGAGTACCTTCTTGTTTCAGCCTGTTGACTCTCTGCTGGTACTCAGGCAACCACTTGTAATAGTATTGCCTGTCTCTTAGAAACTCAAATGTTTGAATTTTCTAAAGGCGGTTTATAATGATCAAGTGCTGCTTTGAGCTTTCTACACCGTTTACCTTTTATTCTGAAATCTCACTTTGCCTTACCACTTTTATCAAGATTGAAGGTTATCCACATATTTCAGTGTATTCATATATGTAGTATTTTTTATTGGTTGCCACATTCTTATTTTGCTTTGACCAATTCAAAAGGAATGTGGCTTCTTGGAAAAGGGACTAGTTTTGAATCAATGTTTGGTGGTTCATATTGTTTTTTTCTCTTTCTTTTCTTTTGTTAGTAAAGCATACAACCTAATTGTCATGTCTTCATACTGAATGGCCTTGTTATCATAGGTTTACCACAGGATGTTAAGTCTTTGGTTATCTCTTACTTTTACAGCTGCTGGGGCTGCCCACCCGTAGTCTCTGGGCATTGTGAGAATTCCCACACATATATTGTCTTTTAGACTTATTTTGTTTGAATTTATTAAGTCAGGATGGTATTTTATGTTATGATCTGTTATTCTGGCTCTCCAAAGTGATACTAGTAATTCAGAGCTCCTAAAATCTCAGTTTCTCTTCTGAGAGGAACTGTTCAACCCCTCACTGAATTCCTAGGATGTGCTAACTGGACTTTGCTACCCATTCCTTTAATCTCATCCATCTTTTCCAGCAAAGTCATCATATCCTTTACATCTGCTTTAAGGTCTTCAAGAGTAATTGTGATACTGTCCACATCCCCAGTGGTATAAACTAAAATTGTTACAAATGCCAACAGTTGAGTCATGAGAACAAACTGTGTGGGAAAACCATTCAAAGATGTTGTACTGTTTTCTAGCTATCTTATACTTGCATTCTTATTCTACTCTCCAAACTTATGTGCAAAGTGTGTGGAAGAGACTTTTATGATAATTTGAGCTATTCTGTCACACCTGGTCCAAGTAACAAGAAACCATAACTCTTCCTTATTGGGCATGTGGGAGCAGGTATGCACTGGGAATGTCCTGATAGTCTTTGACATCAGACTGAGACTGAACATGACCAAGCAGTGTGTCCATGTGGCCATAAGGCCAGTGGCTCCCTGGAATGGATCAGAAATAATGTGGCCAGCAGGACTAGAGCAATGATTGTCCCTCTGTACTTGGAAGTGGTGGGCCCTCAAATCCTATATTTAGTTTTGGCCCCTCACTACAAAAAAGACATTGAGGTGCTGGAGCATATGCAGAGAAGCTTTAGATTAGGTATTAGGAAACATTTCTTCCCTGAATAAGTGGACAACCTTTGGAACAGGCTTCCCAGGGAAGTGGTAGAAACACCATCTTGGTAGTGTTCAAAAGGCATGTGGATGTGGTATTTGGGAGTGTGGTTTAGTGGTAAACACAGAGGTGCTATGTTAATGGTTGGACTCAGTGATCTTTTCCAACTGTAATAATTCCATGCTTCAAAAGCAATGATTATTGAGCTGGTAGTAAAAGGTTCCTTTCTTCTAATAAATCCCTAATATTTAAATGGTCATATTCCAGCCTCCTGTCTGCTCATGTAGAATGATGTTTGTACATAGGATCCTGTATATGTATCTGCAGCTTTTCCTTCTTAAGTCTCTAACCACTGACATAACTGCTTTATTCAAGTTGCTGTTGCCATAGATATAACAGTTCTCTTGTTACAAAAACCTCATTCATTTCAGTGCATGAAATCAACAGGCATTAGTATATGAAAAAAGATACCTTCTGTCTAATTGGTGCAGTAAAATACTCAACACTTCCTATCTACTCTGATTCTGTAAAATTCCCTGAGTCCTAATCATCCTGTATACCAGAACTGTCCAAGTTCTTGAAGACGGCTCCTTCTTTGTAAATGCAGCTATATAAGCTGCCAACAGCTGTTTGATATAGATTTCTTTCTCATAATGCTTTTCTACAAAGCTTAACTAGCACTTAAGTTTTGGAAACTCAATTGCCTATGAGGAAATAAAAAAATTTGCCTCTGTCCATATAGTTATTTTCCATGTTTTTCCCTGAAATACCCATTTCTTCAACCAGATCATCCAGACTCATCTGAAATCCAGATGTATATGGGGGAAAAATGGACCACATGGCTGGCACTAAAGAGCCATGATCATAGGTTTCCTGGTACACATTAGCCAGTTGTAACAAACCTCCAATTAACCCTTTGACTAACTTTCTGCAAGATCTCCACGTGCTCCTTTGGCAGCGAGCTTTGAATGGTCATTTCAAGCTGACAGGATTTCATAACAGGCAAATATTCCCACCAACATGCTTCATAATTTGCTAATATCTCTACTTAAATAATTCATGATATAATAGAATTAACTTGCAGGAGTGACACTGATGGGATTCTTATTATTGTCAGGATCTAGAAGAACAGACAAAAGACAGCGTGCTTTAAATAAGATTTTCCTGGTACATGGAAATTTGTGTCAGGATATCTAACCTATGATTCTGTATTTAGGAGAGTCCTTGGGAAATCAGTGGTGCTAGCTAGCATCTTTTTTTTGTTTGGTTTGATTTTCTCTTTGTTAGACTTACTTGGTTTCTGTTACCTGGAATGGGATGGATAGGTTTAGATGAAGAGACAACACAAGTAAAGGCTATATCATAATGCTGTGGAGAAAAAAATAAAAAGGAATTCAGTGTGCTTGCTCTTTGAATTTTTTCTTTGCAGTGTTCACATATTTACTACACAAGTTTTAGAAGTGCTTATATTCTAGTTCTTACTAGGCATTGAATTTTTCAAAGTCAAACACTGTATATACAAATAGTTAAAAAAAATCAGAAGACTTATGTGGAGATACAAATACACTGCTCTTTCACCTTGCTTTTACCTAGCCTGCTTTTCTGTTTATTCCTGCTTTTAACCTTCCTTATTCCATTCCAGCTCTGAAGAACAAGGCATACTTCCTCCTTTACATGGAAGATTTTCCTGCCTCTACAGTTGATCTTGCTTAGTTTTACCAGGAGCTAAAAGTATCACAGCAAGAAGGAAAGAAGGCTGTGTTAATGATACAATATCAGTTAAGTTTGCACTAAGACATTCAAAGGGAAAAAAAGACAGGGTAGGGATGGGAAGTTGCTCTTTGCACTCATCATGGAGGTAGGTAAACCTGTGATTTCTACCTAACTGAGGGCAGAGAAAGTTCCCTTTGTCAGGAGCAGGCCAGTGGAAAAGGAAAACTGTGCAGCTCAGTAGTGCTGGCTGTTTGGAAGACCTTTTGAGACTTTCTCATTTTTTAACAAGTCATCACTTTTTCCTTGAGCCCTCTGTTACATCATTAACTAACAAAATACCATTAAAAATGCAACAGTCCTCTGTAGACTTTGCTTTGGTTAAAATAAAGTGAGATCAATACTTCAAAAATGGAATTTTAATGTTTTGCTGTGTTTACACTGAACTGAGAAGGCCTTTACACACCGAATCTTTTGCAGGAACAAGCACAAAAAGAAATACAATACAGAAAAAACATTTAAAAAATGTTCAATAGACTGTGATGATAGAAACATTATGGTTACATACGTTTTTGTCTGTCACATGTTCTTAAGTATTGAGTTCAATTCCATTGAACAGTGAACTATTAAAACCATCAATGTACCTGTTTAGAGATAGGGGAAGACATATTGAGAAAGAAAATACGTAATTGAACTTGTTATGTTCTTAGGCTAATAATTTCTTTGTAGCAAAAATTAGTTAGTGCTGAAAGTAACACTTGAAATTACATGTTATGTATAGATTTAGGTGGCCACTATGGGAAAGTTCTATTTTTCCATAAGCCTTGACTCTTTTCAGGACTCTTTTCAGTCAAATTAAGTTAGGATTTGTAATTTTTTATATGTATATTTGATGTTCTATATAAAGAATACATGACTGGAAAACAGGTTTTCACAGAAGTGTTAAATAGGACAAACCTCATCTAAGTCTCATCCACATTACCTAAAGAGCATAGCATGAGTATTTACAAACAAATCTGTAGACAGAAGTGTTTGTTGAAGGAAACTACTTTTTAAAGGAATTAATGCAACTTTTAAAGCATATTTTATCTTGAGCATCATTAGTCTGGGAAAAAAAAAGGAATTCGATTTCTTCATTACATTTGGAAGCAATATTAAGGCTGTCTATGCCTTCAAATAATTTAGAATTTTTTTTTCCTCCTGCTTGCACTGTTTCTACTTTTGGTATGTAAATACAACACCTGTTTAACATCAATTTGTTATTCTGGCCTCTTTATTTGTAGGCACTGCAAAATAGTCTTGCTTTCCCTGCCCATGACACTGCTGATCATTTTGCAACATGTTCTGATGTTACACCTTTGAGGTTACAAAGCTGTGAGTCACTGTGTGGAAGAGAGTATCACAGTCAACAGCAGAGTCACATCATGTTGTGTTCCGGCTATTAACTGGCAAAGAACTGGCCAGAGCCCCAGACAATTCAGGGACCATAGTGCTACAAGTAGGTATTGACAATGTATATTCTCACAGTGAGTCACTGCAACTCCACTTCTTGCAGGCCTCTTTAGATCTGTCAGAAGCACTTTCCTGAATTGGTACCAAGATATTTTGCTTTCATCTGTTCTCAGGATCTGTGAGACAGAAGGTGGTGCAGTGAAAACAGAGTCATGGTAAGAGCAAGGCATTTATGATTGACATGGTGTGCTTGAAGGGCAGGATCTCTCTGAAGTAATAGTTCCTAGATGGTTTCTAGTGTGGAAGCTTGATTCTATTATCCGCACTGTCTAAATTCAGATTTTTCATTTTCACTTGAGAAAAAGCAATGAACAGTGTTTTTGGATTAAGGACAATTTTCTTGATTGCAGTTTTTGCTGACATAGTTTATTTGGATGCTGCCAACAGGAAGTCTTCTGCCTTGTCTTGCTCAAGTGAGTGGCCTTTTTCACGCAGAGGCACATAGCTTTAATTCCTATACAAATTCTTTTCGTCTAGATGTCTCTGAAATTTAGAGTAATGGAGGAAAAGTTTCACAACCTGGTAACCTGTCTACCTGTCTAATCTATTACCACCAGGTCTTGGGGAACAATGTTAAATTTGATCATCTTTGTTATAAGATGATAAATACAGATCTTGGCTTGGGGAATTTTTTTGCAAAACAGTAATAGCATGTGATTCATTACACTGTTATTTGGGAGAACTTCTGGGAAGGACTGCTTTTTGTTACAGATGGATTCTTGTAATGATTGTGTTATGAACATCCAATTGCTCTATTGAACTGTTACTATCACTGCTGTACTTGTTGCAATTCTTTTAGGAGACTGTTAAAAACTGCAACTATTCTTGAAATAGTGTTAAAAGTTTTTAACAGATGATAGCATAAAAAAATCTTTTTTTCCAGAAAACCCGAGGAATCAGGAAGCATTTTATACTAAGGCTTCTAGAAGCAATGAGTAATTATTAAGCCACTTCTAGTGATACAGTTAATGATCAAAACAGCAATGACAGAAGCATAATGAGAACAGTAGATTAAGTATAAGGAAAGGCATTTGATAATGTAGCATTCAGTTAATGGCATTGAAACTACTGTTTGAAAATATATTTAATCATAAGCATAGCATGTGGGAGTAGTACATCTAATTGATCCAGAGATGATTAAAAGGCAAAAAAGAGATTTTTGATTGATCAGGCAGATGGATCACATGCTTCATCCATTACTGAGGTGCAGCAGAAACTTAAGGAACAACCTACTTGATTTGGTTGAGCTGCTGTTTACCTTTCTCTGCCTTCATTTTTTAAGCATATATATATATATATAATTGCAGGAAGTAAGATCTGAGGGCTCTTTTTAGATAAATAATATCTGAAGCATTCTGGGTTTTGCAAGCCTGTGACGGGTGTGGATCCTGGCTTGGGTTAGGCTAAATGATTTTTAAAAAATGCCAACCTCCTAGAAGAACACAAAGGAATTTTTTTTTTTTAAATAGAAACTCAGTACTTGACAATCATGGATAAAGCAGGGAAATATCACCCAGTAGTTGCTCCCTTGTTGGGGCAGCACTGTCCACACCAGTTTTAATTTAATTTCTCATGAATATATTGGGGAGGGGGTATCCCAAGTGGGAATGAATTGGTCTCTATGTATGTACAACTGATATACCTACACAGAAAATTTTAGCACCCCCTTCTCATGAGCTCTCTAATATGGAGGATATTTCTTCTTCACTGTTCTATAGATCACCTTTTATTCTTATGTTAACAAAGTTGTTGCTGGGGGTCAGCTATGTCCAGACAGAGGTAGGTTACTCTGTGTTTCCTTTTTAAAAGGCTGCCTTTTTGCAATGGAATCTGCTGCTCCTGTCTGCCCAAGCAGACTATTTGTGACTAACTACCAACTCAGGCTCATTGGATATAGACAATGTGCTCAACTGGGTGTAGGCACTTGGTGTTCTAGCCTCTGTTTTGAGAGGGAACTTTTCCCCAGGCATTTGTAGTAGAATAAGCATATTTATAGTTAGACAAAAAGGTGCTAGAAGGGTCCTGTTGCTTCAAAAAGCTGCCTCCTCATATTCTCACTGTTCAGAATTCCTGTGACATATCTCAAGACAAATGTCTTGTTTGCCGTTTTGGTGTTTGGGACTTTTTTAAAATCTATATTCTTTTTTTATCGATACATACACAAAATGAGGTGTGCTAGCCTTACCAGTGGTTCTATCTGCATTTTTCAGCATGGTATCAATTTAAAAATTCTCTTCTTATTTTCTTTCCTAGTTTAGTCTTTGAAGAATAAAATTTAATTATTTCTCTTACTCTCCTTTTCTAGTGTTCAGTGTTTCTACTCTCAGCTTAGTGTCTAGAATTCAGGAAACACAACTTCCAACATTTTTTTTCTAGTTTTGTTTTTTTAATTGGTATTCTTAATCATCTCTTAAGGAAGGGAGTTAGGAATCTCATCACACCTCTGTTTAACTACTTCTTTCTAAAAATCATAAATGTCTACTTTTCTTTCTGACTTCTCTCCACTTATAAACCCCTCCCCACCTTCTTCCCACCCAGGTATAACTGGGTGAACCTGCTCTTTCAAAAGTGTGCTTGGTCTGCTTGACTGAGACAAGCAGAAAGGTAGCTGAGGTTGGGTAAAGGGTAAAAGAGAAGACTTTAATATACATGTTGCTGGCTCTTCTTTTTACAGGTTTTCTCACTATCTAAAAGTTTGTCTCACTTGTATGTTGTATCTTACCTTCAGAATGAAAGCAGTTTGAGGAGAGTGACTAGAATCCTGATTTAGCTGACCTTAGGTAGCACTGCAACAATAGGGGAAACAACCTACAAGGTAATAAAAATGAAATTATTTTACAGCAAACAGATGCATAACTGTTCATATTGTTTCATTTTCTTATACATGTACTTTCCTTGTACTTCTAGTACTCAGGTGTTGCTCCTTGTTTTCCAGCTCGAAAAGAAGCATCTAAAGCCATTTTATATTTCTGCCACAATGAAATAGTCTTTATTTGTGTCAAAAAAAAATTTATTTCATTTCCTGCTGCTGAAAGCATATGACAGACCTATCTACTGCAGTTGCCTACCCAGCCAGGATCCTGTCCAGGATATGACACTGAGAAAAGTAAAGCTGTAGTAGGAGATGTTTTGTGATAAACTACATATACCAGATGTTACCTCCTAAATTCACAGAAATAGAGGTAGTCTCAATAAAAAGGCATTTCAGATTTTAATTATTTTTAAAAATAATTAAAATGATTTTTATTTTAATAAATAATTATTGTAAATGTGGTAAATATTTCCCTTCCTGTGTGCGTGTCTGTGTCCTGACTCCTTATGAGCTTAACAAAGCTGTGGGTCATTGACTTTCACAGCCTAACCATGCATCAAATAAATAAGCATTTCCCTTTACTTATGTATTATGCAAAAGTGTAAACAGAAGTCTTGATATTGTTTGTCTTTCCTGATTACTATTTCAAATACATAATTTTTTCATTGTTGTCTAACTTCTATGCTATTGTTCTGAGAAAAGATGAATGAGACTGAAACAAATATTTGATGAGAAATCATTTAATTTCTGTACAATATAATTCAATATTTTAATTATTAGTTTCTATCTCATAGCTTACACCTTGTGTTCTCCATTCTTCTTTCATTGTGCTGTCTACAGTTAGACCCACAGAAGGTTCTTTCCCGCAATGGTTAAATTTATAATCTGTTAGTGTGCATGAATGGATTGCATTTTTCCTTTCACACAGGCACAGGGAAGTGTAAACTAAGTTTTTGTTAGCCAGCAACGGAGATGTCTATGTAAGGGTATAGTATTAAATTCCTATTTTTAATTTCTGTGGTAAATGCAGTTAGAAATAAAACTGCAAATATTTTGCCTTTCTTAAGTAATAAACCCAGTTTGTTAGTTATAACAGGTTTTGTGTATACCTGGCTTTTTAAACTCTGCTGTAAAAGTATTGTGCTGACACTGACCAACTTAATAGTCCTAATTGTAGCTAGCTAATTATAGAAACCCCTGGGTAGGGAAATAAAATGAAACTTTTTAAAGAGCCTTTTTGATTCTAGAGTGTAATCTGAAAATGCTTTCTGTGATAACTCCTCAGAACTGCTTGAGTTTATAATTTCAGTGCTCAGTGTTGTTAAATCTGTCAATTTTTTCTTATTTTCTCTCAGAACTCATTATTACCATGTCCCTCTCATGCCAAAAAAAACCCCCACAGATACATTCTAGCATTCTTCTCTGGGAAGAAACTGAGACACCTGAGAAGTGTGATGTATCTGGTTTTGTTGGTTGGTTTTGTTTGTTTGTTTTCCTTCTATCAAATAACACCTTTTCTTTCAGAAAAAGAACCAAAACCAAAAACCAAACAATGGAGAAACAAAGCCAAACAAAACAAAATACTACATTGTCCCTCATTTGAAAGACAGAGTTCAAATAAAGGATTGCAATTTGGGTTCCATAAAGCATCTCCTGATTGAGTGCTGGACGGTCTTCAAGTCAAATAGCTTTAGCAGAGCAAACTCAGAAAACTCATCTCAGAATTATCATCCAGGTAGATCTCTGACCAGACATGGGAGATGGGGGCACTACTTCATGGGCGGAGCGCAGTGGAACATGAATTTCATCACCAGTTTGTAAGTCTCTGTAAAGGGCCTCAGCCTTTTGTTGACCAGCTTCTCATTCCTTTACATATGTTATTATATCAGTATGTAAAGTTTTGGGTTTTTTAGTAAATAAGTCAAAAGTCAGGAACCTCAGTTGCTTTATATACCCTTATATTGTCTGCTCCCTTATTTTTTGCAGTGTTAACTACAATAGCCAGTATTTTACAATAAGCCTTAATTTGCCTACAGCCCTGGGAAGTATTTTTTAGTCTGCATCACCTAGGGGTGTGTAGGATTGAATTGCTCTGCAGGTGTACTTACAACATTGGCAGACTGGTCTTGATGATCAAATTTCATGTTCTGTCAGTTTAGCAATTTTTATTAAAAAGTGTCATCTTAAAAGATTATTTCTTACATCTCAGGAATTCCTTTTTAAGTGGAGAAATGCATTTTTATCTACCAATTCTGTGGACAGCTTCAAGACTGACACCTGCTTTGTCATTGATAGCACATCACTGTGCTGTGATTGTCTAACATGATTCTTATCCTATCTAACATGATCCTTATCCTGTAATATGAACTTTTTCTTGCAGGAAAGTCATAGGGTAGTTTAGAAATAAAGAGGGGGAAAAGGGAGTTTTATCCATAGCTGTACAAAGGAGAGTTTCTCCTGCTGTCCCCTGTGTAAATCACAGCTTGACATAAATATACACAATTTCAAGAAGCCTTGCTTTTAGCCTTGAAATTCTCAACTATTCAAAATACAGCTGTACCTATTTGGTTTAGCACAAGTAGCTTCAAGATCTCATTAAGAGAAACTTTTAACCTCATATCAGTTTTTCATTGTGTCCACTGGGAAAGGTTGTTGATTAAACTCAGTAACTGATGATATTCTGCTGACATCTGCCACTAAAAATAAAAAAACAAACAAACAAACAAAAAACCAAGAAAGAAGAAAGACATCACTTCTCATTTTGGGTGTAGAAAACCCTTTGTGAAAATGTCAGTCAGTGACCCAATCCTTGTTCTTTTGTACTTGAAAAGATTATTGGTTTTCTGAAGCTTGACTAAATACAGGGCTTTAACCTACTAACATGGATCTCAGCGTGGCCTCTGGAAATGGTCTGGATATGGGCTGAGAAGGCTGAGAGAAGTGCATTGAAAACAGGGAATTGTGTGCTACCCCACCCTTTGTCTTCATGTGATGCCCTGTCTGCCCCTTTAACCACACAGTGATCTCAAAATTCTTGGATATCTTTAGCAGGAGCAGGTATTCCACTTTATTTTATTTTATTTTATTTTATTTTATTTCATTTCATTTCATTTCATTTCATTATTTATTTATTTTATTTTTATTCTGAGTATTAAGGCAACTTCCTTATTGAAGAGGCAATTGCAGAGGCAATTTTAAACTATTTCAAGACTAGAAAAAAAGACCAAGTCTTACAGTTCTTTTGCAACAGGAATAATGGTGGTTTGCTCCTAACTTTTTCCATTAAGTTCAGAAAATATTTGGACCCACATAGAATTGTTTTAGGCAAGAGTAGCATACAGCAAACTAAGCATACTTTCAAAAAGAAATGGGTTAAGGATCCATCGTGCTGCATGGATTCACATGGTAGAGTTTATACTGCATGATCTTTGCAGTAACATTCCAGTAAAGATGATTCCAGTCTCAGGACTCTGACAGGAACTCAAGCCCTTTCTCTTTCAAGCAGTTGTAAATAATTAAGCACTTTTTGTTATGCTCTAGGTAGTTCAATAATCTTTGTTGCTCAGCTGTTTAAGATTGCCGGCGTGTGTCTTTTACTGAGTCACAGAAGGTATCAGTCTTGGATTTTTGCCCTTTTAACTTCAATAATACCATTGTTCTGGGATTATTACATGACAGTATGAAGAGGAAGAAGTTTAAGCTATCTTTGGAAACATAAACCTTGCAAGCTTGTCTGACTTGGATTTTCAGGCTCTTAACTCCCCTCACTACTTCTAGACTGAAAGCAGACAAACCCTGAAGTTTTCAGAAAACTATTTTCTACTTCAGCTTCCAAAGAACCAAATATATTTTATCAAGTGTAAAGTAAAGTGGAAAAAATGTACCCTACAGTTGGTACCTGTTGTTTTTCCATTAGCTTCAATGTTTGTCAAAAGTTGTCTCTATTTTTATTTTTATTTTTATTTTTATTTTTATTTTTATTTTTATTTTTATTTTTATTTTTATTTTTATTTTTATTTTTATATAGATACCCTATCTGCCAGGACAATTATTGTTTTCTGATTAAGCTGTGAACAAACTGTTGAAACCCACCACAAGTCTTGATATTACAAGAGTTACTAACAAAGGGTTTTCACCATTTTAAGAAATCTTCTAGAAAAATGAGTAGTATCATTTTCTTATGTAATCAAGGCCAAAGTCTGAACTACCTCTGTTCAGATTCTAGGTCTTTTTGGACTTTATTTGACATAAACTTAGTCAGCAAGATTTCAGGCTTTGATAGATCATGCAAAAAAGGGAGAACAAAATGACACATCAGTAGGTCTAAAAGTTTATACTTGTTCTGATGCATCAGTAAATAGATATATAAATAGAAATAGGTTGTCACAGAGCCATGTGCTTCTGAATGAAAGAATACATTTACATTTCCCTTATTGTGTGTCTACAATTTCAAAAGTTTACAATTTCCAGTTAAAAAAGTTATTATTGTACTAGTTATTAACTCCATGGACCAAATGACAGCACATGAACATATCTGACTTTTTTCTGATGGTTCCATGTAGTATGATGTTACAATTTTTGTTGAAAATTGTGTGCAATTTGAAGTGCTTTGAAGAAGTTGGTGTGTAGTGCCTGAAAAATCAACCTCTGCAATTTCAGTACGAGTTGCACCATACAGAGCACCAACAGACAGCTATGCTGCTATTCCTTCATCAAGCCTGTGATGTATTCTTCACTGTTTTCCCTCTTGTTATTTCCATGTAAGATATTACCAAAATGGGATCTGCCCATTTTACCTGCCCAGAATGAAAGGTCTGGTACTTTGATGGTACTTCACCTTCCAGCTGCATATGTTGTGCCACAGAAGCACATGCCTCATAAAAGATCTGTTTAGTTTCTCTGGAATATTAAACTGTTTTCCATATTTTTTGTGACTACGTATTGAATTAACATAGATACTGGTGAAGCATACATAACTCTGCTTGCCAAAAGTATCCAGTGTGCACAGATTAAGAATGTTAATCTGCTAATACTTGAAACATTGGCTGAATCAATTTTAGCAATATTAAGACAAGGTACTGGGATGCAGTTTTTGCTTGTGGAAATGGATCCAACAGCTGTCAGTCTGGCATTTTCTGCATGTCCATCTATATTCTAAAAGTATTATGAATGTGGACTCAAAAAATATTTGTCTGGTAAATATCTGAGAATAGTTTACTTTTCAAGTGAATGCTGCTATAGCTTTTATCTTGGTTAAGATTCAATTTTCAATATATTTACTGGGAATAGAGAAGTTCTTTGGAATTCATAGTGGTATAAGCCAAAACTGACAAACAGTATGTAAAGTAAGATGTTGCTAATTTGTCCATAGCTAGAGAATACTCTGAGGACTTTAGCAACTAGGAGTAGATATTCATAAGTCATCAGGTAGAATGCTTGTACTGAATAATAAATTATACATTTACTTAAAACTGTAGTTGATAGAGTTCTTTCATTGTTGCTTGTTTTGAGTAGTTTATTAATGTGTGCAAGCAGCTCTGCGACAGAGTAATCACTTTTTTGTAACTGACAGCTACAGGGTAGATTAAAGCCCTACCCTATGGAAAAGTGGCCAGACTACTTTCCCAGCTTGTAAGACGTATGAGGACCTATACCTGACCCACATGTAAAGGTCATTCTTTCAAAAGGATTTGAAATAAGGCTTCTCACCATTGTTGAAATTACTTGGAATGATGAAGGGAACCCAGGTCCAACTGACTGTACAGGAAAGCTTGAGATAAAGACCAGTGTCAGATTTGTGGCTAGAGTTCTCTGCTTTTATAAAAAAAAAAAGGAAAATAAATCAGACTTCTTTGGGGTTGAATGAGACATTGCAAAACAAAATTAATTACAAAAAAAAAAGTAGTTTCCAGTTAATTAAAATATTCAGAAAAAAATTGTGGGTTTGGTTAGAAATGTGATTGACAGGTCAGTGCAGAACTTTTTCTTTCAGAAGATCAGAATTGAGAGACTGAAAAAAGAACTTTTTTATTTTAAGCAACAACAGAAAAACAGTGACTTAAAGTGTTAGTTTTGACAGCTCTTTAGCTTCATTTTCTGAGGAGACTGTATTTAATATGATCATATGATCATGCTTTCTACTAAAAATTTCTACCCCTTTGTCCAGTGATATTAATCAAAAATCCAAATATAATGATTATTTTTAGAATCATAGAATCATTATGGTTGCAAAAGACCATCAAGATCTATAAAGTCCAATCTCTGAACAATCACCACCAATCAACTAAATCATCTTCTTCTCCTCTTCTTGAAAACCAGCAGCTGGATTAAAAAACAAACAAGCCCCAGACCCCCAGTGTATTGCTGTACCTAGGGGAGGGGATGCAAAGCTCCTTTGCTGACTTCATGGCATGTAAAGCAAATCCATGCCCTGCCTTTCTCTGCCTTGCCCTTTGCCATGGGTTTGTACCCTTACTCACCATGGCAAAGTGCTAAGTGAGTTTTCTTCCTCCTAAGTTCAGATCCCAGTGAAAATGCACCACTCTGGTGGGGCTCTCAGCTAGATCAGAAGCCCTACACAGCTTTACGTGCAGTCTGGTGGCTTTGGAGCAGAATGGGAACACATACCCAAAGGCAGGAGAGAGGTCAAGATACAGCCCCCAGGGTAGAAATCACTTTAAGTTGGCATAAACATGAAAGGACCCTAACCAGCCAGTCTGTTCCTCACGTGTGTGGGGTCTTCAGACTGCCCACAGCCTGTTAGTTCTCACCTCATTGAGTTACCCCTGCATGAGTGTGGGAGCCAGGGAGCCAGCTCTACTCACATATTCATCTCTGGGATGGCACAGGGAGCCAGCTCTACTCACTGTTCATCCTTGTGATGGCACAGGGAGCCAGCTCTACTCACTGTTCATCCCTGGGATGGCACAGGGAGCCAGCTCTACTCATCCTCCTGTTCTCATGCCTGGCTGTCTAACTCAGCCTCGCTGTGTTTTCTTCAGAGTCCAATAGATGGTGGATGTGGATACATCTAAAGGATAAAGTAACTATTGTATCAAGTTGCATTTCTGTAAAAGTGAAAGAAGTTCATTCAAATGAAATGCATAGATAATACTTATGTTGGAGGTATTTCAGTCCCTAGAGAAGAACAGAAATATTACAGTTTATTCCTACTCACAGTAATGCTAATGACAAGTTTTACGTTCATGTCAGCTGAGTATGTTCAAGATCTCTGGGAAGGTTAGGACTCTGAAATAAACAAGGAAATGTACCAGTGGAAATGTTCTGGATATGTGAGAGAAAAATGACAATAAATATGTAAAACAAAACCAAGGGTTTAGGAGTTTTTGACTGAGGGATGTGTGAATGTGAAAGCATCTGATTTATTTGCAAAATTGTTGGATCCCAGAGCAGAGCAGGGAAGTCATCACTCCATGGGTTTTGATGAACCATAGCTGGTACTTAAGAAAGTAGGCAAAGAAATATTCTAAGTTTAGAGAAGAAGTGTTCAAAATTAGGGAAAGTTCGTGGAATTTTTCATGTAAGAAAAATTACATAATCAGTGATGATTGATGGGATGCCTTTGTTAGTCCCAAATTTGCTACCTGTGTGCAGATCAGCTCTTATGGTAATAGCCACAGGGAGATACTGTTATGAAGAATACTTCATTATCAATTGACATTTTAACTAGTTTGGACCTGATCCACTAATGGTTTCAAATTACTAACATATCTCACTTTCTAATGTAAATTAAAAAAAAAAAGTCTAATCCCCTGCTCAGTTTCTGCTTTATTCACTTGTGCCAGAGATCCAAAGGCTAGGAAGGGGAAGAGCCCGTATCAGGCCAGTGTGTACTGTTTAGAATAATCGGTTTCCAGTCTGACCCGTTGATCTCAAAGGTCTTTTCCAATGTAGTTGCTTCTCTGATTCTGTCCCTAAATTAACATTTCATTATTTTAAGTGAAGTGAAAAAATTTGGTAGATCTAGGTGATCTGCATGTCAGGGCTTATCCAAAGAACTTCTCTCAGAGGCCGATGGAGCATGTGGGATCCCAGCCCTGCCCGGCTCCCGCAGGGGGGCGGATCTGAATCCTGGTTCACGTTCCTACTTAAGACCCCTGAACTCTGGAGGGGCTGGGGGCTGGCGGGCTGTCACTGCCGCATCAGGGAGCGGCGGGAGCTGCCTTCCAGGTGCCCGGCACCGAACGCCCGGAGAAGCTGATCTCGCCTTCTCCCGTCTGCCGCGGTGCGGGGTGCGGTGCAGTCCAGTGCGGGGTGCATTGGGGTGCGGGGCGGGGTGCGGTGCAGTGCAGTGCGGGGTGCATTGGGATGCGCAGTGCAGTAGGGGGTGCATTGCGGTGCGCGGTGCGGTGCTCAGTGCAGTAGGAGGTGCACTGGGGTGTGCGGCTCGGTGCGGTGCCCCGCGCTGTAGGGTGTGCATTGCGGTGCGCGGTGCGGGATGCGGTGCAGCAAGGAGTGCACTGCGGTGCGCGGTGCCGTGCCCAGTGCAGTAGGGAGCGCACTGCGGTGCGCGGTGGGGTGCGGGATGCGCTGGCGCCCCGGGTCCGGCTCCACTAGGTGGCAGGATGCCGAAGGGCTCCGCGCTGCTGTCCGGGAGCCCGGGCGGATTTAGCCCTGCCTCTACGTATTGTCTGAGGACATGATAAAATGCGGACAGCTTCCTGGAGTCCTGCCTGCCCGCGTTTCTTACTGGTTTTGTCATTAATAAAGTAGAATCGGGAAGGATTCGAGGGAGGTCTGAGACACAAAGGAGCCCGGTGCGGTGACAGGGTAAGAGGGCACTTGCTGGCTTGGCGATCTACGAGGAAGAAAAGTCGAGGCAAAGCGAAATTCTTCAGGAAAGCACAGCAGGGTATAGCGAGAAACTTTGAAATAAAAAGTGTCTGCAAAGTTTGCAAAGAGTAACAGCTGGTCAAATTGTAGCGCAAGCTATATGTCCGTGGAAAAGTACGTTCACTTCTTTACAGAGCCAGTTTAGAGGACAGCGGCTGCGTGATTAAGAAAGCATGCTCTTTTCCACTCGTACTTTTTTAAGTTACAGAAATGAAAGGACACTGCAGTGTGTAAATTTCAAAATAAAGCAGCAAATAAAATAAAAGCCTGAACGGAATTAAATCACATGTTCTTTTTTCTTGCTTCTTGTCATCTTTGTCTCTCTCAAGTATGCTTTCCGTTGTGTGCCATTAAAGCAGTGATTTTGTTTGTATGTCACACGTATAAAGCTTCAGAAACAGCCTTAGTTTAGATCTGGGCGTTTGATTACTTATTTACTAAAGATATAACTTACTAAAGATATAACTTCAGTTCCCATTGTCTCGGTTCAGGTACGGGCCTGACAGAGAACTTGAAAACCTGAAGCAAGTGTACTTTAAAGTGGGTATGATCGCGCTTGCCCCGCACCCTTCCCTCTGCCTTAAGCCCGAGTGCCGCCACGCTCGCCCTCGGTGCCGCACAGGCGTAGGGGCGGCGGACGGGGGCTCCTGGCCTCGGGTACCACCGAGGCCAAACGCCGCTTCGGCCCCCGCGGGTCTCGGTGGGCTGCAAAAAGGGCCCTGTGTGCTGGGACGGGCTCCGCGGCGAGGAGCTGAGCGCTGGGCAGGGCGAGGGGGTGTCCGCGCCCCGCCGGGGCTGTCCTCGCTGCGCTGTCCCCGCTGCCCTGGACAGAGGGCAGAAGGCCCATCGGGAGGGGTGCTTTCCCCACCTCGGCACTTGGTCAGAAGAGGGGTTTAGTGCTGGGGGGAGGCTGGGGACCGGGGCGGGGTGGCTCGGGAAGCTGAGTCGGCAGGTGGAGGTAAC
>NW_005054324.1:1657137-1712256 GCF_000277835.1 Geospiza fortis
GCGCCCCCCGCCCAGCCCAGCCCACTCCGCCGAGAGGGGAACCGAGCACCGGGAGCCCATGAGCTCTGGAATGGTCTGCGGGGAGAGCGGTGGGAGTCTCGCTGGTTGATGAGATCGCTCTTTTTTGTGGTTGTTGCTGGGGTTTTAGCACCGGGAATGGGCTCCGTCAGGTGTCATAAACCTTTGCTGGACCCGAACAGATGAATTTATGACATAATTTGAGCAACCTTTGGTAGTTGCTCAACTAGTTAATCTGTTATTTCATGTAAACTTTGAGAACACCGTGGGGTGGTAGGGAGCATAGGGAGCAGAGGGGAAATGCTCTCAGAACAAGGATTCCTTCTGTTTGGCTCTTTGAGTGTTTAGCATTTGCTCAATGTGCAAGTGTAATATATGATCTTACTGGAAACAGTTCCTTGCAAGCCTTGAAAATGTTCTCTTACAAACTAACTCCCTAGTGCCTTTTTTTTCTAAAAACTTCAAATAAAAGGAGAAGGAGCCAATACCGGTGCCTGGGCACAATGTACTTTGTAAGACAATATGGAAGCCGAATACGTCTTATGTGACATCGCTAGAAATGACACTGTGAACTGGAAAGAACAAATAATCTTTTTGGCATTGGCCCACACAGCACTGGTTTTGCCAGTGTACTGGTTCCCCCTTTTGTTACTGGAGGGTCTCTTGCCTGGCAAGGAAGGGCGGGAGGAAATCTTGTGTAAGATGTGAACATGATGACTAAAGTGAGAGCACATGGTGTAAAACTGTAACATTGTCATGAGGTCTCTGCCTGAAAAACTGAGGGCTTTTAGCTCACTTTTAAATGGTTTTGGGATAGCTTTCAGCAGGCTGGTCTGTATGTTTTTAAAAGTTTCTTAATGGGATTCTGTATGAGTCATTGTTTGCCTGTCTCTCCTCCTTTGGCTCATTGTAGCCAGATATGATAGAGGGGAATAATCCTAAATATAATCTGTTCCTAAAGTTTTACAAACATCCAGGTAAATGTAGTGATCCTATATGTTTTCTCCAAAGGTGCTGCAGTGGGAAAGAAGCCTTGCTTGCTGCCAAATACTGTTAGAACCAGAGAGTATGCATGTCAGGGGTGTAAGCAATTATAAATTCTCCATAAATGATGCTTCAGTCAGTGCTCCTGTCAAGTATAACACAGAAATCTGCAGGAAATAAATCTGTATCTTAATTTAGTAGCTTGAGGGGGCCACTTGCTCTATTTATTTTTTTTATTTATAAACTTCTATAAATTTGTCATCCTAGAAACTAGGGTTTTGAAGGTGTGAAGGAAAAAACCCAATAAGATAAAGCAAATACATTTTTGCTTCCTACCATCGTGAAAGTTTCCATGTTTGAAACCAGATGCAGTTCATGCTCATTAAGTACATAATCAACCATCCTGAGGCCTGAACTCATCTTTTAAATCAGAGTCTTTTAAGTCAATTGAATGTTGGTTTAATCATGTTTATCATGCATGATGCATTATACTGTACCAGCTTTTAGTCAGGTGACTGTAAGCAAAGTGATAATAATAAAATATGTGAAGTTAAGAAGATGTTAATGATGAATATAAACTAGAGCGAAGAAATGGGAAAAAGATGTATGGAGAGAGATCGCTTTTTCCAATGATGATGAAATAGATGCTGTCAAGTTCAACACAGTACATGTTTCAGTGAAGTAAATTTTGTCAGAGTCTGCAATGCATTTATGTGTCAAGTACCAATCTGAATATAATGTGATAAGTTGGAGATCGTGTTAGCACATGTGATGTTAAAATATTAGCTATGATTATTCAGGGAATCTTGCTGATAAATATATTACTATTTAATATTGTACAAACTGTTATCAGCTATAGGTGTGTAAACATATTGGCAAGGTTTTATTGCTTCATAATCTATCCTGTTTGGGTAGGAGAGACAGGTTTAATGTGTTAAAGTCAGAATGTAGCTCTCTGCTCATTACTGAATAGTTTATACATATTTCAGTATTGATTGGACGTTTTTTCTTAATTCTTTATGCAAAAAAGTGAGAAAATATCTTGGTATACAAAGAGTAGTATCTTATAGAAAGTGTTACCTTTTTGTTGTATTAGTGACAGTGATACTACTGGGGCAAAAAATTTGCTAGGAGTGGTCATGATAGTAAGTATTTAAAATTAGAAATTGACTTTCACTCTAAATTTTAAATAGTTTTGGTTTAAAAACTGAGCTTTAGTGGTTAAGAAACAAATGTGAAAACAAGTGGTTTGAGATCTTCCTTTAGGGGGACACTTAGAAAACAGAAAATGCTAGATACTGAGAGCTTGGGGTTTCAGGGATTCTTTTGTGTTTTGATGTATTTTCCTTATTACGTTTTCAGAGTTGATCTCTTTTGTTCCCTACCTCATGCAAAACATTCTTTCTGTTCATTGGCAACTTTTGACCTTGCTTAAAGAAAACAGAGTTTTATGCAGAATAGCCAGATCATCATATGCTTAGCTTCATATTCATTGTGAAGCTTCACTTTTGTCTTTATAACCATTACTTACTTTATTTTGGAGTTTTGGGGTTATTCAGGGTCAAGGCCATACCTTTTGTCACAAACAATATCAGACTACTTTGCAATCACCTGGGTTTTATTGAAAATTAACTGAGATCAGGAAGTCTTGTTAATTAATCAATTTTTATCTGAGAACTGGCACACAGAGTTATTGCTGGAGTTTCAGAAATGGCTGCAACTGTGAGACAATTCTGATTTTATTACTGTTCTTTTTACAAGCAACTTTAGATATAATAATACGAGTTCTCAAAAAGTAATCCTTGTGCTCTTTAAACACATACTTTTGCTTTGGTACCTATCAAACGTGACAAAACACTTGGCAAGACCTAGTACTTTAGTACCTGATTCATTATTAAATCCAAATGAGAAATAAAAACTAACCCAGCTTCTGTGTCAAGTCTTCTCATGGATTCAGTCAATCAGACCTGCTCTGGTTGCTTCTTGCTTTCCAAACCAGAGAAAAAGAAATCTGTACATGTACACAGCTGTCCAGGGGTTCCTAGAACAATTTAGCCAGTATGGAATAAATGCTGGATTCATTCTTCTACCCTGTGTGTGTTATGAGGGCTCAGAAAAATAATTCAATTCTGTACCTCAGCTGTTCTAGGAAGTAGGACCAAGGGTTAGCAGTGTTTGGCAGTGAAGATGTTTTAGTTATCTATCTCTGGCTCAGCTACTTTTTAGAGCATAAATCAAGAATTACTCTGTACTCTTCTGAATAAAAAACTTTGCAAGTCCTAATTCCTGGCGTGAGCTTCTTACGAAGTTTGCTAATAGCCTTTAAGGTGGATAAGAAAATTCAGGACTTAAGTTTTGGAAGTACTTAGCCTCTACGCTACAGTAATGTTATTCTGTCACCCTTTGTAGCTTAATTCAGTCATAATTTCAAGTTTAAGAGTGCCTTGTACAAGATAGTTTCTGGCATTTTCATGAGGATTAAATTGATTCCCTTCAGAAAAAGGAGCTAAAGGCAAACCTTCCCTGAGCAGTCCCTGCTCTATCCTTGAACTGTGTATCTTAGAAGTCAATGAAAACAAGTTACTTAGGATTTTAATTATTGAATTGAAAAATCATGTGTTTTCCTTGCAAAGTTTGGCATTTAGTGTGTAAATTTTAACTCAAAATTTGTCTGACACTGTTTTGAGTTCCTGAAAGTTCCAGATTTTGTATAGGAAGCTTAAATGCCTAACTCATGTCTATAAATTTCACTCTGGAGGACAGGTGTCTGCAAATTGTCATAACCAGTATATATTTGGACCTTCCCTTATCAATACCTAGCTATAGCACTTTGGTCATCTTTCCTCTTTGAATAAGGAGCCTCTGTGTGCAGCAGCAGGTGAATGGCACAGTGTCACACCTCAGTTTCTGGGGCAGCCAGGTGAGACACTGATCCAGGGCGATGTTTCTGTGGTGTGTTCTTAGGGCCCTGGCTGTCACTAGCCCTGATGAACTGCCTTGCACTGACCCCAGGCATTATAAATCCTGGCTGTTTGTGGTAACCAAGCACAAATGCAGCTGCAGCCCAGGTTATGGCCCTGTGAGGCTGCCTGATCATTTGTCTGTTGCCACAAGTGGTCCTTGGAGACCTGCTGGTCTGCCAGTCCTTCAGAGCTGTCGAAAACAGCAAGGTGTCAGCTTCTGGAAGTCACATGGTTCAAAGATGTGTGTGCAAGTTTTGGACTCCTTCCCAAAATTTGACTTCTATTGCTGTTTCCAAGGTAAAATATGAAACCTGAAGTGAACTGGAGAAAGATGGAGAGTATTCTACACTTCAAGGAATTTCAGTCAGAGGCATACCTTCTTTAAAAATAAGGCTAAATTTTGTCCTTGGCTCAGCTTGGTACTGGTACTGCATCCTTGGTCTAATGACCAAAAATGCAAACCTTGTGTAGCACAGGGATCTTAACTGGCTGCTTTATAACTCTACAGCACAGATGCCTAGATCAACTTGCATCTGACTTCTGAAATATGTTTAAAGTCTGTTTTCTTCCTGCAGGAAGAAGACTTATTATCTTGATTCTCAAAATAAATTATCAAGCATTTGAAATATTTGCAGACCTGTCTGTACCTTGTTATTTTCTACATGTTTATTTGATTTTGATGAGATAGAAATATCCAAATCCTTGATTTTTTTTAATACTGTAGGCAATGACATAGTTAGTAGATTTATTTTCTGTATTATAGAGGCTTCTAAATGCACTGACAGAAATTTGAAGTCTTCTGTACTAAGCAAAATATTTGATAAGGAAGTATGTTTTGAAGATCTTGAAGTCTAAGCAGATAGCACGAGGGATGTATTAAAAAGAAGTTTCCTTACTAATTCCTTAGAGAAGAAAATGGAGTACACAAGGATTGTGGTTTGTCCTAGAAGCATGGGATGGAGTCAGTGCAATCTGCCTGAAATCTCCTGTCCAGAACTTTGATTGCACAAGGGTATTTCTGGTGTGACAAAGTTATTTCAGAATATTTCTGCAGTGAACAATGACCACCTCTTTCATCCTGAAGAATCTGAGTCTCTCAATGTCTACATTTTTGGATATTCTAAATTTCAAAGTGGTGAGAATAGTGTGACTTATTGCGAGTGGTTTCTACCTGTTGCTGTTGTCTTGGTTTATGTTCTCTTCACCCAACCCCCAGCTTTGCAACATACGTGTGTAGGTGTAGTTGTGGAGTCAGGATGGTGCCAACTTGACATCCAGGTAATAGCCTGTCCTCTGAAAACATTATGTCCTCTGAAATAAGTAAGTTGAAGGTGAAAATTAACTAGTATACAAGGAGACATTGAAACACTGCCAAATTTTGCCATGTGAATTTGTAGATGCCTGTAGATGTGATTTGTAGTTCAACTGCCTTCCATGAAAGTGGGGATATGCCTGGGTGAGACAAGCAGGAACTCAGAGGCTGTTTATGGATCAGCCCCTCTCTTAGAAGCAAAAGGATCTGCATGAGCTCTTTCAGTCAGCAAGTAGCTAATCCAAGGCTTCACTGTCATGAAACTCAAATCAGAAGAGAATAAGTAGGCATTTAAGACATATTTGGAAACAACATTTTTTTTCAGAAGCCTAATCCAGAAGCTTTTCAGTTTAAACCAGAAAGAGAAAATCCAAAGTGACAGCTGGTAAAGGTACTTGGTTTTAGGTACATTCCCATATTTTAATGTTGGTATTTATCTTCTATTTTTGCCCCAACTTTGAAAATAAAGGATGTGAACCTTTGTTGTATTGGAGTAATCTTAATATTTCACTTTAACTTTCACCTTAACTAAAGGTGAAAAAGCTAATCTGCAATTTTAAAGCTAATCTGCAAGTTCGGGAATGCTTTTATTTCTCTATAGGTAAAAAATTCAAAAAATCAAAACCACAAAGGTCCCCCAGTGTTGCTTTGCTCAAAGCCTAAGACTTTTTTGGAAATCAAAGGATATGAGGCATTTTCTCATTAATTTACAAGGATCATGCTGAGGAGTAGCATCATCAAATACCAGGATACAGAGAAAATGGCAAAGAGCAAGTAGTAAGAGAAGCAGGACCTCATTCAGGGTTGATTCCATATTACTGTAACAGTAATTTACATTTTGACCCTTGGTATTAAAATTAAATAAAATATGACTCTGTTTACCTGTTTGTTTATACCTGACCACATATCAGTCATTGGGGTGGGAAAAAATCATAGTTTTGGAAAGGGCCATTGCACCTGATGTGCAACTCTGTGTTATTTTATTAGGAAACATATCTTTAAAATCCATGGCTAACACAGTGAAGTGCTAAATTGGGTGAAATGTGTTGCTGTCACTTAATGACACATCTGGAAGATTTTAAAATTCACTTAAATCATGAATAGCACTGCTCTTCAACACTTTTGGTGCAAATTTTCTGTTATGTTTCTTGTTCTTTCAAAGGACTAGGAGAAAACAAATCTTTCTCTTATCCTTGCTGAGGGATATATAATTGAGAAAAAGAGTGAAGATGGATGAATATCCTTGCCTAGTCAGTCTAACTGCAGGTGTATGCTGAAAGAGCCTTGCAAACCTTGTTCATAGCACATCATCACCACTGTTTTTTGTTGGCTTTCTTAAAGAAATATTTGAAGCATATCTTACACTTGACTTTGGTACCTAAACAACTGACAGATTGCAATACAATTAATGTATTCTGTCCTTCCATCTTGCACAGCCTATCCCCTGAGGTGCTTTGTTTTCTCTCAAATATCTCCCAGTACTTCTGCAAACTGAAATATTTTGACTAGCTTACTAATTGTAAATATTTAAGTATTAAATAGTATTTAATTTCTGTTAAAAAAAAAGACATCTAGCAATTAGATAATAATTTGAATGTGTCACTTCACAAAAACTGGGCATAAAAGACAAGACTTCCCCAAGAATTGCTGTGGCATAATCCTAATTAAGATTTGCTATTGAAATCCTGGGGTTTCAGCAGAACATTGATTATTCTTGAAATGGTGCTGCTCACAGCTAGTGGCAGAGTCAATAATATTGCAGCTAGATACTTTCCATGACAAATAACCCCTCATGGGGAAGAATTGTTTATTAGTGAAGAAATTAAAATCTTAATTTTTGTGATCTTGGGGACAACAACCACAACAAAAAAACAGAAATCAGTAGGGTCTTCATTTACCTTTATTGTTGAGACCCTGCAATAATTATATTTAAATATTAAACTATATTGCATTTTTTGTTGTTGTTTACAAAGGGGGACATGCTAAAGTTAAGATAATTGTCAGAATACATAACATGCTATTTCAGTAGGTTACTATTGCAAACAAAATACCTGCAATCCTACTCTGTTGAGGGTAGCCAAGGGGCAGGGAGCAGGAATAAGGCTGCTGTGCTCCATGGGCATGCTGGCTTGTCCCTGTTAGCAAGGATCACAAAAAGCTGGGGTGACCTTTTACAGCTGCACTACAGGATGCTCAGAAACGACAGCTGGAGGTGCAGATACTCTTCTGGAGAAGGAGCACTGGGTGTAGTAGAGCCATTTCCAGTATAAAGTAAGCAACAACTTAGAATTTGCTGCTGCTGGAGTGATGGGTGTCTTTTGTGGGAGGATGGGAATGCAGAGCCTCAGACATAATCTGGTCAGAGGGACTATTTGGGAATGCCTGAGATCTACATGGTACCTCAGCCTTTTTTTGCAGTTGGTAAGAATTCATGGCTCAGCAACCATCTCATAAAACTTGGGCTCTAAAGCATCATAATTACAGCTCGATGATGTTCCTTCTTCCCTGGCCTTCGCCCACCTCCCCCCTAATTGTTAGGAGGAAGGATAAGTTAAAACCAGAGGCACTCTTCTTGCTCTCTCCATGGAATTTTAGGTGCATTTCCCTAGAAGTTGCAGTCACCATGCTTAACTATATTCTGCACAGGTATTAATGCTTTGTAGAGGGGAGTGAAACCCTGGTGACCTCTGCACTGCTCAGTAGGTGTTGCTGTGTTGTGCACAGACCACCTGTTGAAATGGCACCAGTCTGATCAGTGACCCTTGTAGGAGAGCTGCTCTCTTTTGCTGGTCTTGGGTAGCCCAGCACCAAGACCACTGTTCTGTTACTGTCTCAGCAAACTGTGCTTCTTGGTCTGAAGATCCCGATGGAGCTAGGGTATTCCTGTGCTCAGGAAGAAGATCTGGGCAGTTGGCTTAGCAACACAGATGCTCCTGTTTTCAGTGACATGTAAAGCAGCCTTAAGGGAGAGTCAAATCCTATTGACAAATTGTCTGTGTTAATACTCTCTGGAAAGCCAAAGACATCTGTCCCATTGACACAATTTGAGTGGGATGAGTCTGAACATGCAGTAGAAAGCAATAGCTGTAATGAGAAATCTGTTGCATATTGCTTAAGTAAATGACAAAGAAATGGTCATTACAAATCCACCAAACAGTAAGTCATATATATCTGTGATATTTACATATCAATTTCATCATGTATGTTTTACTACAGGCAGTAGATAATGGACGTGGAACTTGCCTTCTTCTTTCCTACTGTACATCCTTGAAACTTGTTCCCTGCTGGGTTTCATACATGGGTACCCATAATAACATTCCAAGTTAGTGGCAAAACTCTCCCAGCACTACAGGTTTCTCTGTGAAAGGGTTCATTAAATGCCAGCAAGTAATCCGATGGCATTTGCTAACATAATGCTGTAAAGCCAATCTGTTTCCCTTCCTTCTTGCTCTCTTCCTTTCAGAATAAATTTCTCAACAACCTCAGGAAAAACCTCAGCATTAATGCTGACAAATTATTTCCAATAAGTCAAAAAAATAGAAGAGTCATATTCATTGACAAACTCTGAGCTATGTCACCTAGTGTTATGGAAACATGGATAACTACAGATTATACTGCCAGTTAAAATAAATTCATAGTCATTTTGCATTTCAAATCTTTGCAAGGAATCTAGGACATAATGGCTATAGGAATGCTATAGGAATCTGGCAAAAAATTGGTTTTCATGAGATATTTATAGGTCTAGTATATTCTTTCAATAAAACACAAACTGTCTCCCACAGTTCTTGACTGCACAACCCAAGCAGCTGTTGAAAATCCACCTTGAGACAAACATTACGTGTCAGGCTGACTCCTCCCACGATTACCACTCCAACCTGAAGCCACTTGGCACAGCGCACAAATTGGCCAGATCTAGTTAGGGTGGGACTTCCAAGCAAGGCCAGGGCAGCTGGGAGATGAACCTCTCTGTGCAAGCCCTGGCAGCAGCTTGCAGAAGGAACCTGGCTGCAGACTAGGAGGTCCCCAGGGCAGAAGTCAGCACTGCTCCTTTAGCTGGCTGGAGGAGTTTATCTAGCACAGTTGCAGCTACCGTGATGAGCAGAGAGATGAAGATGAGGGCTGCATAAGGCTGTTTCAAACTCTGACTTGGGAGGGGAGGGAACTTTAGAGACCACATAATTTTGATGGCAATGATAAATGCACCTGGTTAACACAGAGTTAAGCACACTGTAAAACAAGAGACATTTCTAGAGGTATAGTAGATCTGCTAAGCGTGCTGCCTTCCCCAAATGATAATACAGCCACTCAGCTCGCTTTCTAACTGCAGTCGCATTTTGTTAGTTCAGGCTGTGGCAAAATGCCAGGGTAGGTGCTAATCAAAGCTATAAATAAAATCAAATATGTGGAGGGAAACAGTGCAATAAAAAATGTTTTCTCAAAACATACAAAGTGAAACTGTAAAGCACTTATCTTTTGTCAGGTTGGGAATTGCTTATTGCAGTCTCAAAGCATTATTAAGGGGCTTAGGAAGGTTATTACTTAGCTACAGTGTTGTGAATTAAAGAAGTTGCCTAGGAAGTACTGCTACTTCCTTGCATTAGCTGCAGTAGTGGGTTTATGTCCCATAACTTGTATTCATTCTGTCATTACTGAAATGTCTATGTACATGGCACATTGGGGGAGCTAGGAACAGAAATTAATGAGAGTTTCCATTCCTGAATGACAAGGATTAGCCACCTCTCCACAAGATGTGCACAAAGCCAATAGCAACTGCTTCCTTCTGTCTTCAGGAGCTGGTAAAATAAAAATCAATATCTGATATACTATTTGCAGTAATCATGAAAGACTTTAATGTAAGTGTTTCATGAAACTCAAAGGTTTTCTTCTAATCAATTTTATCTCTGAAAAATATTGGCTCCTGTTTCCAGCAGTTGTAAAGTTTATGGATGTTTTATCATCTCCATATGGTAAAACAAGAGTCCAATGACTCTCCAAAGTGGACTCTCGTAACTGCCTTCCTATAATGTACCATGAATCACTTGTTATTTCTCAGCCACAGTGGTGTGAAAGACTGAACTAGAAGTCATATGATTCATCTGAAACCATACTATTATTGCAAAAATGAAGGATATTCCTTTAATTTCCTAGAGCATGTTCTCTTTGCAGTAGGTGTGATATAACCATGCACTTAGGGAATACCTTGGTGATCTGCTGAATTATAGGGAATATAGACTGGTATCTCATGCAATTCATAACTTCACTAAAGTAAATGTTAGTGTGCATGTGTGTACACACAGTTGCACACAAGTAGTTTTCATCTGTTGTGTTAAAGCCCTTTTGCACTTTTGTAGTGTTCAATGATGTTATTTTACCTTTGTATCAATTTCTTTGCACCTTCAGAGGCTGCAATTGAGAATGTGGATTACTTTGTGTGTATGACATATGTTCTTACAGGCATACAGGTAAGCATGTCCAATAGGCTGTTTGCATTTTCTGAGTGACTGTGGAAAATGTTATTGCAAATATTTTGTGGTTTTTTAGCTGTTGTATACAAAAACAGTTTAAAACAAAAATTTTGAAATTATTGAGGATTTGCTGAATTTTATCATAATCATGAACCATGCTGGGTTTTTTACAATCACTGGTTTACATATGGAAGTATGATAGCAGTCAACCACAAGCTACTTATTTTGCAGGCACTTCATTTTTTTAAGGAAATATTTTTTATTGATGACAGTAAAGCAGAAATTCAAGTAGTTTCAAAATACACCATTAGTATTAGTATACACCATTAGTTCAAAACAGTCCTTTGTTTTCAAAAAGATTTCTGAACAGAATCTGGTGAAAAATTTTGTATAAGTTGGTCCTTGGGGATTCATAGGCCTTTATGGAGCTGAATTGTTTGATAAAATGAGTCATGATTTATAAAGGTTTTCTCTACAGAATAGCCATTTGGAGTAGCCTTTTCCTGCTCTGTTTTGTCTCAGCATGCCCTATAAATTGGTATTAAAAATTTAAACATGACATTTGAAAAAAACAAATGCAAAAGATGTGTATATAATGGACACAATGAAGATCTTAAGAGGAATCCTGTGCAAGATTTGTGTTTGTTAAGTGCATATTGCAGTGTAAGATGTCATAGAATCAAGGAATGGCTTGTTTTGGAAGGGACCTTAAAGATTGCCAGGTTCCAAGCTCCCTGCCATGGGCAGGGACATTTTCCAATAGACCAGGTTTCTCCAAACCTCATCCAGCCTGGCCTTGAACACTGCCATGCATGGGGCATCCCCAGCTTCTCTAGGCAACCTGTTCCAGCGTCTGGCTACCCTCACAGTAAGGAAACATTTCCCAATATCTGATCTAAACTTGCTCTCTTTCAGTTTAAAGCCATTCCCCCTTGTTCTGTCACTACATGGTCTTGTAAAAAGTTCCTCTCCAGCTCTCCTGGAGGCCCACTTTAGGTACTGGAAGGCTGCTCTAAGGCTTCCCTGGAGCCATCTCGTCCAGGTGAACAATTTCAGTTCTCCAAGCCTTTCTTCATAGGGAGAGGTGCTCCATCTTTCTAATCCTCTTCCTGGCCTCCTTTGGACTGGCTCCAGCAGGTTCCTGTCCTTCCTGTGCTGAGTACTCCAGGAGGGGTCTCCCCAGAGCAGAGCAGATAGCAATGAAACTTACATGTCCACTTTATTATAGTTCTGATTTATTATTCATCTACATGGGCATAGCACATAGCATATTTGGAAACACTGTACAAAGGTTTCAATCTTCTGTTCATTTGTCTCCTGCTGACTCAGTAGCAAGTTTGGGGCATGATCCGACCTCAAAACATATAAAATGCAGGAGTTTCACAATTATTCTTTTAATATTATATTTGTCAATATAGTTTTGTAAATATAATGCAGGGCTGCACTATATTGTGTCATATATGTGTGTGTATGTGAATGGATGTGCACTTAGACATATTTGGATGCTGTGGAGAAAATATGCAGGGTGAGACAAAGCAACTCCAGAATTAATGCTAGAATATATTTAATTCTAACTTTTTTTTTCAATATTTCCTCAGATGGACAAACCCAATTTTGAAAAAGGGTTACAGACGACGGTTGGAGCTCTCAGATATTTATCAAATCCCTTCTGCAGACTCTGCTGATAATCTTTCTGAAAAACTGGAAAGGTATGAAAGGTTAATTAGATACATTTGTTTCAGGAATCACAATGCAATTTTCATTACAAAGATTTTGGATGAAATGTTTAAATAGCGTCGGGTACAAGCTGATTGCACGCAGCTGTACTTTGGACATGACTGTGATCCCTGGTCCAGATGTACAACCTAGATGGTCTAAATTACTATATACAGGTATATATATGGCAGATATCTGCCATTGATCACAGAATCACAGAACACGCTGAGTTAGAAGCTTGTCTTGTGACCACTTCCCTGGGGAACCTGTTCCAGTGACCAACCATTCTCTGGGTGAAGAACCTTTTCATAATATCCAACCTAAGTCTCCCCTGACACAACTTCAGGACATTCCCTCAGGTCCTGTCATTGGTCACCACAGGGAAGAGATCAGTGCCTGCCCCACCCTGTTCCCCTCATGAGGAAGCTGTAACTGCAATGAGGTCTCCCCTCAGTCTCCTCTTCTCCAGGCTGAACAGACCAAGTTACCTCAGCCACTCCTCACATGGCTTCCCCTCAAAGCCCTTCACCATCTTCATTGCTCTCCTTTAGACACTCTCATAGCTTTATATCTTTCTTATATTGTAGCACCCAAAACTGCCCACAATATTCTAAGTGAGGCTACAGGAGTGCAGAGTAGAGCAGGACAATCCCCTCCTTTGCCCAGTTGATGATGCTGTGCCTGATGCACCCCAGGACATGGGTGGCCCTCCTGGCTGCCAGGGCACTGCTGACTGAAATTAAACTTGCCATTGACCAGGACACCCAGGCTCCTTTCTGTGGTGTTATTTTCCAGTATCCCGTTCTCTAGTCTGTCCATACATCCAGAGCTGTCCCATCCCAGATGCAGAATCCATCACTTTCTGATGTTGAACTTCATATGGTTGGTGATTGCCCTGTTCTCTGTGCTGTCAGGGCCTCTCTGCAGGGCCTCCCTGCCCTCGAAAGAATCAGCAGCTCCTCCCAGTTTTGTATTGTCTGCAAACTTGCTCAGTATCCCTTCCTGTACAATGTCTAGGTCCTGTATGAGGATGTTGGAAGAGCACAGGGCCAAGGATGGAGCCCTGTGGAGCCCCATTAGTGACAGGTCACTGGTCTGATGTCACCCCATTCACTGTAACCCTTTGTGCCTGACTCATGAGCCAGTTGCTCACCCATCACATAAAGTGTTTATTCAGCTGTGGGATGGACATTTTGTCCAGAAGGATTCTGTGACAGACAGTATCAAATCTGTGCTGAAATCCAAAGGGATTATATAACTGGCTTCCCTTGGTCAGCTGGGTGGGGTTACCTTGTCATGAAGGGAAACCAGGTTTCCACTCATGAAGCTGAGCCGGCTGTAACCAATGACTGCCTTGTCTTTCAGGTGTTTTTCAATACCTCCCAGAATAATCTTCTCCATAATTTTTCTGGGCACTGAAGTGAGACTGACAGGCCTGTATTTTCTGGGGTCCTCCTTCTTGCCCTTCTTGAAAATGGGACAGTGTTTTCTGGTCAGCTAGGACAGCTCCAGATTCCCAAGACTGCTAAAAAATTGAGAGAGGTTTTGCTGACATCAGCCAGATTTTTGAGGATTCTTGAATGAATCCCATTAGGCACCATAGATTTGTAGGGATCCAGCTGGAGCAGCAGATCCTTCACAATTTCAGCAAGGCTAGACTCAGAATATCAATGTTGGTTCACTGAAAAGGGAGACAGCAGAAATGCTGCTCTTTTCCCAAAACAACCTTGTAAAACATTGGTTTATTTTTTCTTCAATGAAATAACATTCTTAATTTCCTTTGATACCACTCTTGACAGACTAATTGTTTCTGCAGAAATCATACTCTGACTTTCCTCATTTAGGTTTCCACTCTTCTTTACCCAATTTCAGTGGGTCTTAATTTAGACATTGTGCTCCACTTGTGACTAACTCTTACAACAGAGATGCCTAAACCCATTTCTTCTCTAACTGATGTTGTAGATTTCACTGATGTTCCAGGGCAGCTTACATCTGCACTGTTGTTCCAATCCAGTCAATTTTAATTGCACTGTGGCATAAGTATCCCAAACTATGGGAGATAAGACAGAGGGTAAAATGGAACTGATAAAGCAGCCTGATATCTTAGGCCTGATGGAGCAGAAACCACGGGAGAGACAGAGAGAGATAACTGCTCCCCTGGGTAGAAGTGACCAAGAGGCACGTTATGAAACTTTGTCATGATTACCAGGTAACTGATGTCCTGAAAAGTATATAACTAATGGGAAATTGTTACCAAAAATAGAATCCTATATAAGTACCATACCCATAAAACCATATATAAACACTTTGTATTCTCAATAGAAATCAGCTTCTCATCCAGCTCAGATGTCCCCATCTCTGCATGACTAATACCAACCAGTGGAATTTATAGAGAATGTTGGTATGCTAAATGTGTTCTGATAGTTTATAAATGAAATATTATGGTTACCTAATATTCTGTTGAAAATTTGATAAAATAGTTGAGGATATTCTCTGGAGTATTTTAATCTGTGAATTTAATTTTGACAAAACATATGTTCTCTGCATACAGCATTGCTTCTGGTTTACAATTTATTATTGAAAAGAAAGTTATTGTCCCAGCAACAAGGTTTAAAATAGTGCTGTGCAATAGAAAAGTCACACACATTTTTGATGCTCTGTTGGTCCTTTTTTGCAGATTGGAAGAGCTCCAAAACGTTTATTTGCCTATTATTGTACTCTGGTTTTAAGTACAGCAGGTTTCTTTAAAACATACAATGCGACCTTTTCATGAAGTAATTCCCTGCAGGGTGATGTATGACCAAGTATTTAAAACTACCAAATATGTGGCTGAACTGGGTTTGAACTTCTATTGATTTATCAAGTCCATGAAGGCCAGATTCTTGGGGTTTCTGCAAAGCTTTCTTTCCTTAGCCACCTTAGCTAAATCTCCTTGGATATATTTGAATGAATTGAAGTATGTCACAGCCATAGACTCATGTATTTGCTCATACAACTTAATAGTTCTGGTTTTGGTTTCTTTTCAGAGAATGGGACAGAGAGCTGGCAACTTCAGAGAAGAAACCCAAACTCATTAATGCTCTTCGACGATGCTTCTTCTGGAAATTTATGTACTATGGAATAATTTTATATTTAGCGGTAAGAATTGTTCTCCTCTTCAGTAAGCTTTTAGGGTTCCTTACATAGACCCAAGTTTTAGGGACTGCTAAATTAATAGAGAGTATTGTGAATAGCTACAGATTTTTCCTCTGTGTATTGCTTCAAAGGTGATAAATACAAAGATGTATTTTCATTAAAAAAGGTATCTTCTGATAATATCTTAATATCTTTAAAAGATACATGTTAATAGTTTTAAAATGTTTGTAGTGTTTCTAGTGCTGTTAGTGCTCCCAAGTGTGTGATCAGGAACTTGATGTGAAAGCCTGAACTGATTATGTTTATCACCTTTCCAGCAAGTTAGGTAGGATTACCCTGACTTATCAAATGCCACCTGTTTGACAATCCTATCACTGGGGTTAAGAACTGTGAAAATAATTTATTGCTAATAGTGTCTCACTAGGTATGTGTAGCCAGACTGTAAATCTGAAAATTGCTGTTAAGCAATATGCACATTAAATATCTGCATTGCTTACAAATTTCTGTGATTTAGTAGTAAAAAAGAGAGTGCATCACCTCTGTAAGGAGAGGCAGGCAATCTGTGACTAAAAGGATGTTGTGAGGTTATGTAGGGAGAAAATTGGAAGGGCTAAAGCCAAATTTTAACAAATTTGAGCACTGCAGTTTAAGACAGAAAAAACCTCACAAAAAACCAACAAAAACCAAAATGATTTCTATAAATTTGCAGTAAAAAGAAGCCTAAGGAGATTTTCCGTTCTTTGCTGGATGCAGGGGGTAGTGTAGTGTCAGGAGGATGCCCTTTGGGTACTGAACCCTAAGTTGTCTTTGTCCTGGTAAGGCAGTTCACTGTCTGGGACAGGGCCTCTTGCTATGTAAGGAGCTACATGTTCTCTCTCTACTCCTTTATCACTTTTGTCAGCTCTTCTTTGGGATGACACCTTGTATTTGCAGACCCCTACTCAATCATGTCTTTTATGTTTTCCTGTGATCTCGCTACTGCCTTTAGATTTTGTTTTACTCACCAAGTCAGCAACTCCTTATTCATGATAGGTTTGCTTTTTAAAAAAACCCACCGACAACAAAACGGTTCCACAAATGTAACTACCATGCACTGCAACAGCTGTTCCTGCAGAGTCTGCCAGCCAGAACCTTTGCACTAATGCATGCCTGCTGAAGTTAAGCAGTGTCTGAGGCACTGCTTAAGGGTAAGCTTAAGCAGTGCCTCAGACACTGCTTTTGCAGGCACTGTTGAGAATAACGCTCTTTCCCAAAGTTTAGGCAATGTGTGTGGGCATGCATGTGCAAGGTTGATTTCTCCTTCTGCACTTTTTTAATGGAGTACAATTTTAGATGGGGTGAGGACAGAACAAGACTGCAGGATTTTTGAGTCATATTCTTTGGTTGTGTGATTTTTTTAAAAATTTCTTTAAGAAATCACAGATATGTGCTATTAAACATGTCGTAAATGAATCTGCACCTTCCACAATGAACATGGAAAGATTAAATCTTAGTTTAAATTCTTGATTGCATTACCATTAGTGTTCATTTTATTTAGAGCAACTTCGTTTTATTGAAAGAGGAATTGTAAAAAAACCAAATTGCTCCTAAAGCTGCTGGTGTTCTTTGCAGGCCTTGCTTAAGGAAATTAATGGGAGCTTTGCCATAAATTTGAAAGAGGACAGGATGTTGTGCCGTACTGGCATAGGTGTAACCAAGTTGTATGTTCTTTTGAACTTCATTTTCCTTTCAGATCTTTGCTTGTCTAGTCTCTGAGCTGTTTTCATGGCATCTTTCTTGGTTTGTGGACTGTGGTTTAAAGTGTGCTGACATCCCTGCTGTTTCTGGAGTTGTCCTTTCAGCTGGCATCACAGCTTTGTTCTCATTAAGTCTAGCCTTTTTTTCCAGATCTCCCTTGTCCCTGCTGCACTGTAGGTAATGATGTTATTGCAGGGTGGACACTTGTGCTCTGGCCCCCTAGAGTACTACAACTGCCCCTCATAAATAGCGTTATGTTAGGCATGTTGGGTTACTGCACTTAATGTATCTGCTCCCCTGCTGTTTGAGGTGGTTTCCATCCTTCACCCTGTCAGAATATGAGTCTTACAATATAAAGAAAAGATGTTATGGTGGCAAAACAAAAATCTTGTGTTTTAGCTTGATACCAATTAGCTAACTAGGTACTTTGCTGTGAGGATCAATTGGATTCTATTTGTATTTTGGTCTTATATTTATTGCCATGAAATTTATATTTCCACTCAGGCACAACAGCTGCTAACATTAACTTAGAAGTGGTTTTAGTATCATATCCCAAGGGACCCTAATGAGGATTTCCTGAAGTTCTCGCATATGGGTCACGGGTGTGAGTGAGGAGGCAGGGAGGGAAGTGCTTCTTGGCCGTGTGCCAAAGAAGTGATGTGCATTATTGTCTTCAAATGCAGAGTGTTTGAACATATGGGGGATACACGTAACATAAAAGTTGTTGTTGCATAAGAATAATCATACCAGGTCAGATTAGCACAATATGCTGTGTCATAATCTCATTTCTTTTCACATCTTTACTCTTTTAATTAAGATTACTGTGAGGGGGACACTTACGGGTTTCTCAGTGGCCTATGATGAATGCAGAGGGGAGAATAAGGACAGGCAAAGGCAAAATATGAATCTTGAAAACTGAATTTTTTCTTAGGTGTTCAAATACCATTCTTTTTTTTCAAGCAGGTTGTTTTAATCAGTTTATTCATATTTATATCAGTGGGTAATTTCGAATTTACAAAAGGGGAAATGAAAACCAGGCAGTTTTGCTTTGATTTGTATGTAGACTAGATAATTGGTAAGCAAGCTGATAAATCTCTATTGTAAACCAGTGGACTTTTATGCCCCATGAGATAGTGTATGACTTGGCTTGTTGCCAGTCACTATTGTAGTCTGTAAATCTTCTTTTTTTTCCAGCAAGCTTGGAGTGTATGCAATACATTTATAGTCACAACAAACACAGCAGCAGAACATGTAATTTTCACTGGAATAAAAGTAAACACACACAAAAATGTTGCTATTTTAAGCTGATATAGAAAAGCTTATCTTGGAATCTCCAAGAATATGAAAACACCGTATTGTCCTTGAGAGGTGACTGTTTTGTATTTTATGAGTTTTGGGGAGTCTTGGGATGCATATGGTCTAAGCACAGCTGTCTTGGGTCATGTGTTTTTTAATAAACACTCCTCCCTTTGCCCACTAATAACACTGAAGTCTTTGTCAAAGCTGGCTCCAGATTCACAGCAGAGTGGGTAATTTGGGTAATGTAGCACATAGTACAGGTATGCTGTTTGAGATGTAAAATTCTACCTCTTCTCTGGAAAAAGTGAATGATTAATATCAGCTCCACCAACAGGAACATTCAAAAGGGATTACAGTCCAGGTTATAGAAGTACCTGTGATTGCTTTTGTATAAGAGAACCCAAAGGAGAAGTGAAAAAAAAAACAAACTAAAGGGGATTTTTCCAATATATTTATCACAGTAGAACTTTAATTACAGCTGAACTTCACCAGTTCCCTTCTCTGAGTCTCTCTGGTGGTCTGTGTGGTTTTCATCTGGAAGGCAGTACTGGTAACTTTTGGGCAGAATTTAACACATCTCTGTACAGAAGAATTCAGTAATTTCTTGTTGCTTTGGAAGTATCACATGCTGTCCGCTGCAACATTACAGAAAGAAGATTGAGGAGATGCATGCGAGTTCATAGCACTATGTATTTTTAAACTGATCATAACAGTGAAGCAAAGGGGCACATTCTTCTTCATGCCCTTCTGAAGCTCATGCAGTATGTGAAGCAAAAGGTTAATCACAGCACACAGGTGATTTTTGCAGCTCTTTGAGAAAGACTGGGTAAGGAAAGGTAAGAGGCAGAGATGGAAAAAAAATGAGGTTAGAGGAGTGAAAGTATGAGAATGATGAGGCAGGGAGGGAAATGTAAGGCAAAGGTGAGGTAACACTGATGGGGTTTAATTACAATGGAAAAGGTGTCTGAGGACAAATGTAATAGCAGACTAAAGTAAAGTCAGGGCTTTAGCAAGTCATTTGGATACCTTGTAGTTTAGTGGTTTGACCTTACCTCTTTCTCCTCTCCTACCCTGGTTCTCTATCCTGTTGCTCATCCCTGGATGGGAAGTGCTGGGGCTGCCAATGTTTTCTCTCTGGGACCTTTATTAAACTTGCCCCCCCTACCATTTACTTCCTCTCCTCCTGCTTTTGTTACAAAACTGGATACAGTGTCTAGAGCTGTTGAGTAGAGGATGCAATTATTTATACTTTTATTCTGTTCCAATTTCCATTTATTTTTTGTTTTAGCTATATTCTCAGTGTCTTGTGAGAATGGTAGTGTTCATTCTGGTAGTTCTGAGGCTTCCCTTGTCCTGTAAGTCCAGTAAAGTGCAGTGAGAACTGCTCCCTAGGGCCAAACACAAGTCCAGCCTGATAAACTAGATTCAGTCATATGATATGGCTAATCCATTACAACTCTGTAAAGTAAATGTGGAAGATAATCTCAGTTGTCACTTTTGTAGAAAATGATTAAACAAAATTTACAAGCCAATTTTGCTTTGGTGCAGTTGCAGGAGCATCCCAGACTTAGACAGCAGAGAGTTGTCTGTTCTCCTGTGCAGTTACTGCAATTTTCTGTGGTTTGCAGAGCAAACAGGCCTGACTCCGTCATTCAGGATATAAGACTTCAAATCTCATTTGGTGGGACGTTGACTTTACACGTTAGCCATTTTGAAAAAAAAGAACCAACTGCTGACCAAAATTACTTTTCTTGTTTCTCTCTACAGGAAGTCACCAAATCTGTGCAACCCCTTCTGCTGGGGAGAATAATAGCTTCCTATGATCCAGACAACTCTAATGAAAGATCCATAGCTTACTACCTGGGCATTGGCTTGTGCCTCCTCTTTTTTGTGAGAACACTGCTTATACACCCTGCTATATTTGGTCTTCATCATATTGGAATGCAAATGAGGATAGCTATGTTTAGCTTGATTTATAAGAAGGTAATTTTTTCATGTACACCCAAAGACGAGCCTCTGTCTGTATTCTATGTAACTTTTAGACTAGTTGGTTGAAAGATTGATAGTTTTGTTAAGGTACACAAAGTACATGGAAGAATAATGTGGCTAACGGTTTCTGACAGCTCTCAATTTCCCAGTCCAAAGAATTAAATACCTGTCTACAGCTGGTTGGACTGAAATCAGCCTCTGTGAGTTCAGACTTGCTGCATATATGGTGAGATGCTTTAATTGTTTTACCACCATGCCCCTGTTAAAAATGTGTACTGCAGAGGAAGAGTAACATGCTGGTGGCCAAAGAATATCTTCAAAAGAGAATTAGAGGTGAAAATTTAAACAATTGTGACATTGAATGGATCGAATTTGAATGATACTGTGTAATATTGTTATAGCATGAAAAGTCAACATATACTGATCCATCACATGCTCAAAAATACAAAGATTTAGAAAGTTCCTTTGTTTCAGCAATACTCAAAGAAGATAATTTAAACAAACATGTTAGTTATTGTAGTATAAAGCTCCTTGTGAAAGCATCTTTCAAAAATATTTGTCAAGAGAGGCAACAGTAGGAGATTTTTAAGGATGCACAGCAGCACACAGCATGTGCGCTTAATTAAAACTTGCATTTGCATATATATCTATATCCATAAAATATTCAACAGAAAAGAAGGACTAGGTCAATACATCAATATTCTTAAAGCAATTTAATGGCTATATTGAACTCAAGTGACATAAATAACAAGTTTAATGGGACTTTCTTTATAGCATAAACAAATAAGTGGATTATTACTTATACTGGTGCATCATTATTATTATTTTTATCTTTATTTATTGTGTTTTATGGAGATAACTTAGATGACAATTTTCTACGGTTTTGTTTTCTTTTCCAGATTCTAAAACTGTCAAGCAGAGTTCTAGATAAAATAAGTACTGGACAATTGGTCAGTCTTCTTTCCAACAATCTGAACAAGTTTGATGAGGTGCGTCATCGGTTGTTTAATTCACTTGATGATCCATCAAATACAAACGTCAAGCTGTTCGTGACAGATATTGAGGAAGGAAGGAGCATAAATGGAGAACTGCTCTGAGTGCTCATTGTAGACTAAATATTCATTCTTTACCTTAAGAAAATATGTTGGCACATAGTCATAGAAATGCTCATTCTGATACTTCTGACATTCTTTATCTCCTATGCTGATTAGAAGAGGAAACCTAAAAAGCAGTTACATCATAAAAAAGTGTTTGTTCTTCAGTCCAGTGAGACTAACTGTTGTTAAACAGTTGGTCTCATAGAAGTCTGAACTTGCTGGTTCAATGCTTACACCCTACTTCCTGATGACTGTACCTTTTTACTAAGGTGATTCAGTCCATTTCTGTCATTGAACAAGTGATGAGGTTTAACCTCCTGTTCCTATTATTACCCAGACCACTAAAAAGGGATTGTTCGTGTAAGACTGTGTTAGGAAGTCTTACACATCTGCCTTAGAGAGTCTTCTGTAAAACTTCTTTTTGTTAGAGATTACAGCAAATCCCTGCTAATGCCTTTAGGAATTGGAAACTCTATGAACTTCTGTTTTTCAAGTGTGTTTAATTGGCCCTTTGCTAGGATAAGATTGGCCTCCCTTGAAAGACACAAGATCAGAGAGACTGTAGACACATGGCTGGAACTGCAGGGTGCATTTGCTTGAAGCACTGCATGGCTGTACAGAGCAATGTCAGCTGGTGCTGCACAAGTTAGCACAAGTGGTCTGTCATTGCAGCAGTGCAGCTGCAGTAACACAGGTCCTGTGCACCTGGGGTACACTCCAAAATCTCCTGAATGAGAACTGCATTGAACTAGTTGTGTTCATACAACACTCATCTCTTCACCAAGGTAATATTTGCCTTCTAGATCAGATTAAAACACTCTCAGAAGATTCTTACAAGTATTTTTCTCATCTTACAGTGGTTGAAAAAGTCAGCATTGATACCAAATTCTGTTTACTTTTACAAAGCTGTGACTTTTCCTCATGCATATACATAACAAAGAGACAGCTGCAGATTGAACTTTGCCTTGGAAAAATCAAAGTTTAGGCATGAAATGTGTATTTATTACTGCACTGTCATCATAATTAACACCCAGAATGCTATGTACTCAGGATCACAAGTCCTCCTTTATAAACTTGTTTTTCTACCGGAAATATTTGTACCACTCTTCACTGTATTTTTCAAAGTGTCACTTTATTGAATACTTCCTTTTCATGTAGTTTTCAGAACACACCTCTAACTTTCATTATTTTTTTCTACTGTGGCCTTCCATAGGGTCTTGCTCTGGCTCATTTTGTATGGATTGCACCATTACAAGTGGCACTGCTGATGGGATTGCTCTGGGATATGTTAGAAGCTTCTGCATTTTCTGGACTTGCTTTTCTAATAGTCATGGTCTTATTCCAAGCCTGGCTGGGACAAATGATGATGAAATACAGGTGACAAGAATGTTTTACAATACTTGAATATATTTTCCTGAAACACATTGGTTTTAAGAAGTTTATACCTCTTGATTAAGGGACTCTGGTTAGGACATTTCGTAGGATGAGTTCAAAGAGTGTTTTCTGTGTAGGGGAAGTTACAGACAAAATTTCTGTAGGAGCAGGTTGTCTGAACTTAAAAAATTTGAAAATCTAGCATGGAGCAAATAGTGCTAAAATTAGATTTAGCATTAAATCTAGAGTTTTTAGAATTAAAACTTCTTGTTCATTCTTTGATCCATTCTTTGATCCATTATTTTTAGAGTTTGTATTTTCTCCTTTTAAAACAATTATTGGATTTCTAATAATTTCTTCTATATTCTCCATAATAATTCTGTTAAAGTAAACATTTTAAGCAGAGGCATATATAGAAGCTGTTTTCATATGATATAATGGAATACAAACTACATATACAGGATGTAAAATATGAAGATTGACCTACTGTCTTTTTACTTTGTAGGAATAAGAGAGCAGGAAAGATCAATGAGAGACTTGTCATCACCTCAGAAATAATTGAAAATATACAGTCAGTTAAAGCCTATTGTTGGGAAGATGCAATGGAAAAAATGATTGAAAACATCCGTGAGTAAGTGTACTCGTTTGTTACACAAATTTTTTATGTGCTCAGAAAAAAAATATTAGGTGTCTCTGAACATCATCGGTGGTCATGTTAGTTGAGAAGTAAAGCAACAACTATTAATCCTCAATAAACTAACCATGCATTCCCACACTGTAGCTTGGGGTTTCCCCCATTTTTTTTAAAGTTTACTATGGAGGTGAGATTTTTTAAAATTTTTTTTATTTACTTCCTCATTTGTTATAACGATGTTTCAGTGGTTAGTTTGCGCAGGTAAAACAATTGTGGGATCCGTGTTTGTTTCTGGCCAACCCTGTCCTCATATTAAAATAAAAAGCCCTTTTGTGCCAGATGCTTAAGGCTTAACAGACATCCCTATTCTGTGGTGGAGGAAACAATACGAATCCTGTGCAGCCATTTTCTGAGAAATGCAATAAAGCTGGTTATAAAATTTGCAAACAATCTGCGGAAGGAGTAAATTAGATCCATGTACTTATTCTGCACATTTACATTAACATTTATTGTCTGTAGATGGCCTTGTAGAATGCTTATCTTCTCAATTAATATAAGGATTGAACTGTAACTACCAGACCTGAAGGAGAAAGAAGGTAAAGTTAGCTGAGACCTGTGAGAAGGAAGTCTTTGTTATGGCAAGGAGTTCAGGGGAAAGGGAGGAGAAGTGACATTTATTGATGGGTGACGCTGCATGAAAACTCTCCCATGTGTTCTCTGTGTTTGTTTAGTCTTTTACAGAGAAATAAAATTCTCTCCCAGGTGTGTGATTGGGAAAATAAAAGAAATATAAGTGTCATATTATCATGTAAATAACAGATATAAAATTATATTGTTCCACAAACATCATCTTGTTCAGCTGCTTTTTGAAAGACAATCCAGGGAAAGTGAAGTGTTCTTTACCATTAAAATTTGTAATTGTTTACTATAAACAATCAGAGAAACTCAGTCTGAATCCAGGTCATGAGTGCTTGCTCAAGGATGGAACTACTTTATTATTCCCCTGATGTCACTAGTCACATGTGTTGCTTTTAAAAAATTTGAGAGCGCATCATGCTAGCAGATCCTCTAGAAATTAATTAAATAAATTTTAGTCCTGGAAATTTGACTTTTATTTTATTAGCTATATTTTCTATAATAATTTATAGTAAATTTTGTAATGCTGGAGTTAATTTCTACTGTATGATGCATGGACTTTTAAAAGAAAAGAATGCAAGCAATATTACAAGATCAGAGTACTTCTCCTGTGAAGAGAGGCTGAGATAATTGGAATTATTCAGCCTGGAGAAGAGAAGGTGCTGGGTAAACCTTATTTTGGCCTTTCAGTACCTGAAGGGAGTCTTCAACCAATTAGTAGAGGGATGTTTTGCAAGGGTACATCGTGATAGGACAAAGGGCAATGGCTTTGAACTGAAGGAGGGTAGGTTTAGATTAAATATTAGGAAGCAGCTCTTCCCTGTGAGGGTGTTGAGGCACTGGCAGAGGTTGACAAGTAAAGCTGTGAATGCCCCATCCCTGGAAGTGTTCAAGGTCAGGCTGGATGTAGCTTGGAGCAGCCTGATCTAGCGGAAGGTGTCCCTGCTTATGGCCGGAGGGCCAGAACTGGATGACCTTTAAGGTCCCTTCCAACCCAAATCATCTTATAATTCTGTGATTCTTCCATATTTTTTAAAATTCATCCAGCAGGTCACTGAGTGAAGACATCACCAGAGCAAGCCAACCCAGGCATATCAGAGTTTCAATTGAATTTGGCTTGTGGAATTGGCTCTGCAGGACCTCCCAGTCTTTTGGCTTGTTAAGCTGCTAGGAAACAAGACCTTGTGTTTGAAGCCATGTCCGTGTTTTAGCCAGTGTGTTACAACCCAGTATCACAAAACCATTTTTGCACGCTGGCATTTTCTGATACAAGCCAGTTTAATCAGCTTCAGAGACACCAATACAGGCTGTCTCCTCTGTGCCCTCTTAAGTCTGCACTGAAAATAATTGTTCATAACAGGTGCCTGAATAAACATACCTGCACTCTTATGGGCTGTGCAATGTCTTCAGAGAAGTAAAAAAACCACCCCACCAAACTGTTCCTCTGAACCATAGCATAGCACAGGAGAAGGTGAAGGCTGGAAGTGTCTGTACTTTGCCAGCAGAGACACATCTTTATATTAAGCAAAGGATTTCAAGCTTATGTATTAGTACTGGTTCCTGCAGCATCCAAAACCAGGCCTACACTGGTCTACGCTCTGTATATGCACAAGGCTTGTAGGGTCCCTTACATCTCTTTTCAAGGACACGTGTTGCATCAGCAAGACCTGTCCCAAGTAAGTGTGTTGTCTACAGAGCTTTCAAGTCTGTATCAGACAGAACCACCTCTGGGAAACTTTTGCTTGTGGCTGCATCAGTCTGTCGTTGGTGCTTGGGAACATACTGGAAAAGGTGTTAGTTAGTTAGTTAGTGCTTTCATTCTCCCTCTTTGGAGTAGGGCTGTGTTCTTCAGAACTGGAGTGCTTTTTAACAGCTTCTAGCCAGACATTTATGTGTGAATGGATGAGCACCAAGTCCCAAAATCTTTGTTATCCCTATTTTGTGCTGCCACTGGCAGTTTCATACAAGCTCTGGAGGGACAAGGCCCTTTCTCCCAGGCAGTAACTCTATCATGGTGGTGACTTGCGCATCTGGCTACTTTATTCATGCTTCTCTTGTGAAATACAGACTTAACAAGAAATGCAGACACTGGGTCGCAGTGAGAGGTCGCATAAAGATTGTGGTGCTAAGCCTTGCAAGACCAGATATTGCCATCATCAATGTGACAGCCAACTTCTGCACGGTATTCCAGCGGTCAGCACTCACCCAGTGAATGGGCATCTGGGGGCTTGTACCATTTCTGGCCCCAGTTAATTGCTCTTGTAGGAGAGCAACTTCTCTGTCACTGCAGCAGAGGTGCTTCTGTCCAGGTAAAACTGAGCTGCAGGGCACCTGGGAGATGTGAACTCAACAGGATCAAAATGAGAGCAGTCAACAGAAATCTGCAGCACTGTGAGTTAGAGCTATCAACTCAGAAAATAATTTGTATCCCCTGGATTATTTATCTTCTTATTTAATAGCTTGCTATAAGATGCATGGACCTTGTGGAAACAGCTAGAAGTAATCATTGATTGCATTCCTGACTGCACAGGAGTCAGTAAGCTTCTCTGTAGAGTGAGCTTCCATGGAGAAAAGAGGGTGGAGAGCAGACTCCCTGCCTTCCACCTCTTGAAGCTGAGGTTAAGTGGTATCCTAATTCAAAGCCATTAGTAGCTTGCCATGGAAAAGAAAATGACCTTATAATCAGATTGTCTATTTTAAGGTAACATATAGCAAATCTGACATTTCAAAGTATCTTTTTTCTATAGGAGTTATGCATCTAAATGAGTATGGGATGATGCTTCTGGGAGTACATCACGTACTACAGTGTTAGATGCTTGAGGCTGGTTGTGCCAGGAATTGTAGAGGCTTGTGGCTTATTCAGTATGTAAATCATGACAGATTATTGTTACTTTGTCTGACATCTCTGAACATTGATATCAAAATTTGACTCTAATGATATTTTAGGCCCAGAAATAGTTTGGAGTCTTGCTTTTTAGTTGCAATTCTAGAAAGAAGGAGGATGAGTGAGCCTCTGAGTTAATTGTTATGCCAACAGTACCATCCAAAATATTTGTAAGCTGTGAACTGTGAAATCCTACGCTAATTATTTGTACTTTTTAATTTTATTCTTTTTTAACAGAACTGAACTGAAGCTTACCCGAAAAGCTGCTTATGTGAGATATTTCAACAGCTCAGCCTTCTTCTTCTCAGGCTTTTTTGTGGTGTTCTTGGCTGTGCTTCCGTATGCTGTGATTAAAGGAATTACTCTCCGAAAAATATTCACCACCATTTCCTTCTGCATTGTTCTTCGAATGACAGTGACCAGGCAGTTTCCCGGCTCTGTGCAGACCTGGTATGACTCTATTGGAGCAATAAACAAAATACAGGTACAGTGCATAGACTAAAATCTTCCCAAGTACGTAAGCTAATTCTTCATATCGTGTTATCTTGTCAGCTGATCAGCAAAAGCACACAGCCTCTATGCAGACTTTTTGAATATATGTTGCTTTGACTAAACACCATGAAGTGTCATTATAAATCTTGATATTGTTCCCCAGGCAGCATAACCACATAAGTCTCATGACACCAGCTTGCTGCTTTTTTTTTTAAACCATGACATTTAGTTAGTTATCCTCATGGCAGAACAAGAAACTTAATAAAATCATGACTTGTGGTGCTTAAGAGATGTTTTTCCTTCAGAAAAGGAAGTTCAAAATTAGTACATGTTTTATATAGCATGGCTTCCAGGAGCTGCAGTCACAGATCTTCTTTTTCTGGACATTTGTGACAACAACAGCAGGAGATTGTGCATTTTATGCAAATAATTATTTGCATAAAAGTAAAATAATTATTACCCACCTTATCTACTGGGATCAATTGCTCATGTACCAGCATGAGAGGCTTATCTGCAGAGTAACATCAGGGTGGATTCTCATTAACTCTATATTTTTTGCCTGCTGTTGCGAAATTACTCCCTAGGAAGAGAATTCTTACACTATTTGGGGTGAAATCTTGGACCTTTTTCATTGCATATTTATAGATGTGGAGTTTTTTGTAGAACATAGATTTTATCATTTGTAGTGGGATAAAAATAACTAATACAGAACCTAAAGCTCTTAATCAGATGTCTGAACCTCAGTCTAGAATAAGAAATAGGTGTAGGATTTTTATGATTTTCAACTGGGCAGAAAATTCAAGAAATCTAGCCATAAACCTTTCCATTTGACATTCAGAAGGCTGCTTTGTTAGGTTCCATTATAGGCTTTCCTTGAGCTCTCAAATTCCCTAGGCATCAGTGGAAGTATCCTGTCTCTCCTGTTTCCTGGAAGAGTGTGTCCAGTGCCCTGGACACAGTCACAGGACTGACAAGCTGGCTTGTCACATCATTGCCCTCACTTCACTGAATGCTTGTCTTTGGAGATATTAGCAAATGGGTGCTTCAGAATCCATAAATAATCATCTCTTTGTGGCAGGTTCAGTACAGTCCCCATAGACAGACAGGAAAGAGTCCCAGAACACCAAAGCCCTTTACCAGTCTTGAGAAACATAAATAAGAATAATAAGCCATTCACACACCTCTCTGATTTAATTTCCACATCAGTTTAGAGAGTTGACTGGGCCAGGTATGTCCCCTGGGTTATTGTATTATCACATGTTTTTTAGACCATGACATTTCAGAATCAGTGTGCTCTCTCTGACTATCACTGCTACAGGAGCTCCACTGGATGACCCACTTGTTATGAAAGCTTTTTTTTTTAATAAATCATGTGTGTCATGCCTTCCAGTTTTTTCAGTTCCTGCCCTTTCAATCAGCTGCCTAACTGTTATGCCAACAGAGCCCCCCTTCTTGTTCTACCTGGGAAATTTGCAAGTGTACTGCTGGGAACTGATTTCCCCATAAGTCTGCTGAGGTCTTCCATTGTATTGCCCATGTAGATCTATTTGCTTCCATATAATTTAAAGAAGTAGAATTTGGAGGAGACAATATCTACAGACTATATAACCTTAATAAAATAATGGACTAGAGAGGCTGCCTTTCCTACATTATCACAGCCTTACTCTTATTTCCTAATGCTATCCCAAAAGGCAACACAAGCAGCAGGTTGCTAACTTGTGTCATTTGAAATTACACTGCATCAGTGCTGCACTTGCCAGGATCATTATCTGCCTTTTATTTTTGTTGCTGGAAAGATCATTCCAACTCTTTTAAACTCTTGCAGTTTTGGAAAAGAGAGATACCAACATGTAGCTGCTTTGTTTCACTGTTTACCAGAGTGCAACCTTCCACATCATACTCCAAAACCAAAGCTTCATTTGCAAAGAGTTAAACTCAGAGGGATGATCTTGCCAGATACAAGTCCTGAAGGCAAAACAAGTGCCAAGTTTCAATATTCTTTCTAAATCAGAACCAAATACCTTTATGGCTATGTTTTCACTAGCAATCAAAGAATTGGTAGTTTCAAAAACATTTCCTTCTGCATCCAAAAATATTGTATAATTTGTATTTATACCTCTTGCTGAAAGTACTATGATGCAAAAGTTCCACCAGAAATATTAGTGCTCTGTGTAGGCAAATATAGACTGCTTTGTGCAATATGACCTTGTCCCTTACTATTTCATCTGCTTTCATGGTGTTTCTAGGATTTCTTGCTGAAAAAAGAATATAAAGCTCTGGAGTATAATCTAACAACCACTGGGGTTGAGCTGGACAAAGTAACAGCTTTTTGGGATGAGGTTGGTACTTTTACCCAAACTATATTAAAACACAGAGTGTATATATATAATATTTTTTAAATATTTGCTATGACACTCTCTAAAAAGAGCACCCTACAATCTTTCATTTTAATAGCTTCAGCTTTCAGCAGGTAAGGAATATGTAGCACGTAAGTAATGCATGATATCAAATTATACACACTGAGAAACTTGGGAAGAAATCTATTAATAAGTGTTAAGGCCTGTAATAAGTAGTTATTACTGACTTTGGCCAGCCTGAAAACAGGATCAGGCTATGTCATGTATAAACATTGGAAAACAGTTCTATGATAAGCAAATTTTGTTTGTGTCCACAAATTTGGCATAAGTCCAATACATAAATTAAAAAATATATTCAATAATATAATCAGTATTTTATTGATAGGAAAAGTAACATGAGAAAATAAAGTTCATATGTTTTCCTAAAACTATAGTATGATATACATGATGTGTATCTGTACATGTATACTCTGTATATGCATGCTTTATTTATTTTTTATGTACATCAAATATATATCCATGTATGTTGCAGGGAATTGGAGAGCTATTTGTAAAAGCAAACCAGGAAAACAACAACAGCAAAGCTCCTAGCACTGACAGCAATGTCTTCTTCAATAATTTTCCCCTTCATGCCTCTCCTGTTCTTCAGGATATAAATTTCAAGATTGAGAAGGGGCAGCTATTGGCTGTTTCTGGATCTACTGGAGCAGGCAAGGTATTTCTGTTTCTGCTGGTTCAATTAGAGTCCTAATAACTATAAGGAATACTATTGTGTTGTTACCTGTATTGTTACCTCTATTTTTACTGTATTCCTGCTATCCTGTGCTTGCTGCAGAAATAATGGCTGCAGGAAAAAGTATGGATAATCTGCAAGTTTCACTGAAATAGTTGCTTGAAGTTTTATACCGTGGTCACTCTGAGATAGAGTTTGCTGGATATTTTTTGTAATAGAAGGTTACAGAATTATAAGGAAATAGCAATTTAATGAAAAAATGTTTTCCCCATTGGAAGTAAAAGGAAATTTTACCGGAGTAATGCATACTGAAACTTAAAGTTAGGCACATGGTGAGAATCTCCTGGCCTTTAAAAAAATGAAGAATATAGAATAGATATACTGATGGCTCGTGTGCTAGAAAGCATTTTTCCCCTGCCTTGCTAACATTTTAAGGAAAAAACTGAACACAAGGTGGTTTGTAACTTGACAAGACTGACAGGAATATAGCCAGGTGTGTGTGCCCTGGACTTGTGGTGTCTCTGATCACTCAGCTCTGGTTCCTATAGTGCCTCACTTGGGCTTCCTGAGACCCTCATGAGAGGCAGGGGAGATGCTGCTGAAACTGGTGGTTTCCTGTGAAAAGTTGTGGTTTAGAGTATTCATCATTTTACTACCCCAAAATGTTATAAATGCATTTAGTTTGCAGATGACACATCCAATTAACATCATTAATACAAAATGAGTTGAACTGTGATACTCTTATTATCTTTGAACAGCAAGTAATTAGATGAGTCTTGATGAGTCTTTCATCTTCACTGCGTTTTTTGAGGAAATGTGAAAGTTAAAACAAAGGTTCATTATGCTTATCCTGTTTAATAAATTATAGGTGAAAATTTCTTTTACTTGTATCTTTGGTCTGTTGGAGTCAATGACAAAGGACCCATCAATTTCAGTATGATCAAGGCTTCTTATTTTTCATTAATGATCCCACAAGAGAGGGCAAGGGACTCAGAATATGAGATTGTCCTCAAGAAGATGTGTTAAGGCGCATGTTAGTGTGATATTTCTGAATTAGCAGAATAGTTTATTGCTATTGCTGGTAATTGTAATGTAGAAATGTGAACTAGAAAATGCTGAAGGATGTAGCTATAGCTCCTTTAATCTGCTACATAGGAAATTGAGGAAAATTCAGATTACACTGAACAGTCTATATGAGTATATGCATACAAAAAATTTGCACTTTCCAAGGCAATAAAAACAAAAGCCTTATAATATTAACTAAAAATGTTAATATTATAAAAGTAAAAAAATAAGGTTCACCTTCCACCCACCACCCCCCAAAAAATGCTGCCCTTCCTTTACACATTCTTAATGTAAGGATTCCTTCATTGTGCTTGAGGCTCTTACCGTATAGTCCAGGAATTGTCAGGCCTGTGAAACAGACTGCACAATTTTATCTTTATTAACTATTTAATCTATAACAGGTATGAAGCCTGACATCAGCTGTTTAATATTGCTTCAGTATTAGATGGAGTTTGTTTCAGTTTTGTTTTGTTTTTTGATTTGTGTTATACGGCACAAGATGCAGTGATTTAAAATCACGCGTACAAAACCTACCAAACAGGTGTCCTTTGCAAGGTTGGGAACTTCTTACTCAGCATTTTGGAAAAGTCACATTCTGGTATAAGGGAAGGAATCTCATGAGAAGACTCCCCCAGTATATTGTATAACTTACAAAAGGATTTCTGGGCTTGACAGCATGAAACTGTGACTTAGACAGATTTTTTAGATCTTTGGCTGTTACGTCCCAACTTTGTTGACTGTTTATCAGTGATAAGAACACCACTGCAATGGATCTGTAACAAATTTTTCCGTGTATTTCTCAATTCCATTCTTTGATCTAGTAGCCAATGATGTGTGACAAGGTTACTACAAGCTACTGATTAACTTTGAAATTATAACATGTCAGTACTGAAATTGCAATCAATCCTTTTATGAAGGGAAATAGTAAATATACTTAGGTCATGCATTCACGTAAATGAGTTAACAGTTACAGAGGAAAATTCAGACCATACTGAGCAATTGTATATACTTACACAGAGAAATTGCATTTTTCAAGGCAATACAGATAAAATACTTATAAGCACTAGCAAAATTATAAACATTAATTATGTTGTAAAAAGAGCAAGCAAAATAGTCACTGATAATGTGAAAATCAAATAGAATTCTCTATAAATACTAGTACCTTATGTCTGTATGTGTTTCACAGATAGATTTTTACCTTGTGAGATTATTGATAGCTTCATTAAAATGATATACTTTTGCAGAAGCATGCCTTATTTACAAGATATCTTACACAATTTTTATTATTTTTTAAATTGTTTCTCTTATATTAGAGGCCTTTCAGAATCACACATATCAAGAAAATCTCCACTAATTTCAGTTTGCACAGAGACGCTCTTGATGAGACAAATGTCATTTAAGTGACTTAGCAGAGTGACTCTCACTATGTGCAACATTTCTTTTTGTTGTACAGATCTCTGATGTATTAATAAAGTGTTCATGTTTTTTCAGACTTCTCTTCTGATGTTGATAATGGGAGAATTGGAGCCTTCTCAGGGTAAAATTAAACACAGTGGAAGGATATCCTTTTCACCTCAAGTCTCCTGGATCATGCCTGGAACAATAAAGGAGAACATAATTTTTGGTGTATCCTATGATGAATACCGGTACAGGAGTGTCATCAAAGCCTGCCAACTAGAAGAGGTTAGTCATCTAGGGCTTCTAAGACCTGTGACCCCACCCAAGGGAAAAACCCCAATTAAAAAGTATGGGAATGGGGCTTAAAGCAAGTGAGAAATTCTGATACTTAAGGAACTCATCTTGACATCCCAATTTTGTGGACTTGCAAGTCACCTTGTTGCCAGCTGCCTGGGAGATACACTGACAGCTCTGATAGTTTACACAACAGAAGCTGGATAAGCTGGCTCTGATATTATATTGTGTCTGCCTTCTCAACCTTCCTTGCTAGTTAAAAACCTGAGTAAACACACTGATGCTGAAGAAATTATGTACAAATACATTATTCCTAAATTTTCTTGTCATATATCTTCCACCTAAAGAAGTTTTCCTTACAGTTTTGGAAATTAAACCATTTTTCTCCCTTCTTTTGCATTTTAAAAATGGCTGCAAGGATAACTGGAACGTTGTGGTAGAAATCTGAATTATTTAGTAGAAAATCTTGACTAAATTTGGGATTTTTTCTGTGTATACACTAAAAGTTCTTAGACTGGAAATAACTGCAGGATTGATCCTTATGTGACATGTAGCCCACAATGAGTACAATCACATTAAAATGTGTTTGATGTTGACAGAGAGTAGTATAGCGAAATATATTTTACACGTGGCAAGACACAAAAGGAGCCAGCACTTGAGATCTTTGCAAAATCTGCTATGGGTTAAGATTTTGTCTGTAATACACAAATAAAACCAGTAAATATTTAACTGTGCTGAACAGGATTTTTCTTTAGGCCACACAGTGAAACATATTTTTCCTTAGCACCAGTCAAGCAAGAAACTGTAGCCAGTCTGCTTAAAAATAAGTTTACTACTGCATTTCATGTCATTAAAGCAATAAAGCAATATTTCCCTGTATGTTTCTGGCCATTTCAGCTTATGTTTGGATTTTTGATTTGGTTTGCTGGAAATCTCTTGGGAAGCTCCTGAAGACAGGAGAATTAATAACTTCTGTGTCAGGCTTTCTGTAGAGCTGTCCTTAACCGCGGCTGTGAAAGTTCTAATTAATGCCAAAGCTCCAAGAAAGCTGACTTCAGCAGTTCAAACCTGCTCTCACTCAAGGAGGTTTCCCAAGGCAGGCCCTTCCTGGAGCAGCAGGTGGCTGCTGGTGGCTCAGTGGCTCAGTGCTGGTGGCACACTTGGGGTCCTCGTGCTCGAGGCATGGCTCAGTGTCTCAGCAGGCTGCAGCTCCTTTTCTCTCCAGGCAGGCTCAATCAAGCCAGCTTTGATCTGTGTTGGTGCAGCTCTGTGCAGAATGATATGCTTCACCTCCTAGCAGGGCTTATTATTTGAGATCAGGTCTGATACTTATGCTTTTTTTTCCTCCTGGACTAAGTAAATTGGGCTGCCCTGAAGAGAAGGCAGAATAGTCTGGAAGAAAGCCAAATGCATTACCTTATTGCTATTATTATGCTTTCTTGTCTTGTTAGCTTTCATGAATTAGTTACCAAACAAGACTCAATATGGCAGATTGAAGGATGGATTTCAAATATTAATTCCCTGTTTTTTCCCAAGTGTGACTTTTTAGGGATTTATTATATTAGTGCTTTGCATTGGTGTTCATCTGTGGGTGTTTGTTCTCATTCTTCAGAAAGAAAAAACCAGGGGAGTTTTGCCCGAGTTCACCCTGCCCCCTTCTCTGCAACCTTCCTAGGTAGTTATATATTCCACCTGAAAACAGGCCTGCTGAGTCCAGTTCTTATGTGGAGCCCTTGAGAAACCAAGGATTGGTGATAAAAGAGTTTATTTCCTTACTGTGCATATGCTCCAAGTGAGTTAATACAGAGATCTTAACAATAGCTAAGTCACATTTATTTCCAAGCTCTATACTCACCAAAATGCTTTTGGGATACAAAGACATCTTCTTTGACCCAGTGGGCAAATAAATGTGTTAGTGGGGTAAAAAGTAATATACCTGTGAAGTGCCCTTTTAACTTTGCCATTTTCACCATCAACCTATAGAGGAAGAAAACTGAAGATCTAGTCCAGCTTGTAAATTTGATGTCTTTTCTCCTCCTTCTTTATTAGTGCCAACGAAATACTGCAGGCCACTCTATGTGGGTCCTGTTAAAGCCCATTTACAGGGGTTTGAGGCTTCCAGGCACACAGGGAAGCCTGTTCTTGTCTGCTGCAGGACAGGATGCTGAAGTGATGTCACACAAGGTGTCTCCACTTTGTTTTAGGTCTATAGAGATATGGAAATGGTATTAGAGAAATGTAACTTATATAATTTGGGGTGCATGAGAATTTTCACATAATTCAGTGCTACATTCTCCTGCCTGACTTTTTTGATTTGGTATGTAATTAATTTACTAAGGAGGTATCACTTAGAGCCTCTTTAGAGTTGCTAAATATGCAAAGTAAATTTTTCTCTAAGCAACTATGAAAGATGGAAAGCGCAAGTAAATATTTCCCAGAGTTTTCCATATTTTTAGATGTCCAAGGATAGAATTTTCCCTGTATGTGAAATCAGATCTTTATTCAGAAGTTAAAATATGTCTTATGTTAGATTCTGTGAAGTTGTAGAGAATGGAAAACCTGGTTATGTTAGCCATTATCTAAACAACAGGTTTGCTTGTCTGGAAGGGAAGAATTTTTTATGTTGCTCTAAAAGATGTTCTCACAGCTTTGCATTTTGTTCTATTTGTGTATGGAACCATCAAAAGGAAGGTTAAAGAGATTATTTCTTCTCCAGGTAATTTTGATTAATCACAAAAAATATTACCAAAAAGAAGTAAAACTATGAGCAACAAAAGGATTTTCTTTTATTTCTTTTCTAAGCTTAAATAAGTTTATAGGAATCTAGAGCAGTGAAATGGGACTTTTTTTTTCCAAGTAGTTCAGGTAGCTACATTTGTACTTCCTTAACTTTCTTAATGGATTTCTCCCTTCAGCTTCTTAATCTTTATGTCTAGATGCAATTCACCTACCCTCCATTATAGCTCTGCCATTATACCTGTTCATGAGGTACTGTGAAACAGAAGATAGATGAAGATTAAGAAGAAAATTGTTGTGCTGTATTGGAGATCTGCACACCTCAGAAATGCTATGCCAAGATAGTTTGACAAAGTGTGTTTGCGTAGGGCAAAATGCACTAGGATGTCAGTCTGTGCCTGAGGTCACAAGCTTAATTAGTGTGTACACGTCTCTCAAGTAGCCTTCTTTCTCGTGCACAGCGTGGCTGTTGTCCCACCCAGTGCCCCTGACACAGCTGTGTGACTGATGGGCAGGGAATTCTCCTACACTGGATACGGTTTTGTGAGTCCACGTGTGGGAAGGATGTGTTTAAATGGTGCTCCTCGGAGTGTGGTCCCACTGGATGACACATGTGACAGCAGGGCAGTGTCACAGGTTTCATTCATGGCCCCTGGTCCTCACTGCTCTTCTCTGTACTGTTCTCTGGCACATGGGGAGAGCAAGGGCAAGGGACAGCACAGTGCAAGCCAGCCTGAGTGCATGAGATCCGAGCTGCTGAAATGATCCATAGTGAAAGACAGTCACGTGTTGAAGGCTCAGTGAGGGAAGTTTGTCAGATCTAAGTTCCACTCATCATTTCAGGGTGTCACTGTACAGTACATAATACGAAAGAATCATGAGAAGGGTTCTCAGCTGCATCTCTGTGCATCAGTGAAAGTATGCCTAGGATACTTTTTAAACGTATCTTTTTACGTATATTTTTTATGGTAGTGTAGCCTGTTTTATATGTGTAAAATGATTAAGAACTTGATTACAATTACATTTTCTGATTATATTTTCCCTTTGAAAGTAATTAGGGCATCACAAGAGTTAAAATAATGTTTTACAATGTTGTTTTCATTACTGCAGTTTGTAAATGAGAAGAGGTTAAGAGAAAAGCAGTAAAACATGCACAGGTAAAAGGTGAAAGAGCAAAAATAAGTGCTTTGGAGTTGAGATAAAGGGACTATAATTAAGAGTTTGATTAATGTTCTTGACAGCCAAAAGAAACAGTCTTATTGGCAAAAATTTATTTCTGAATGCCTGGCACACACTGAATATGACTGCAACGAGATGTGTGTGGACATTGCCCAGATTTTTGTGTGATGCTGAACTCAAGGGAATGCCAATGCATTTAAATTACATGACACATTCTGCAGAACATCATAGTAAAAAGTTTTCAAGATGCATAGGAAAAGGGCTACCTGTTCCTTCTCTACTACCTTCTTTCTCTCTTTTCCTTTTCTTGAGAAACAGTGATTATTTTAGCAAGCAAGAAAGCAGGATGCATGCCTAATTTAATAGACTCTCTAAAATTAAGGTCCCAGTAAGCAAATAAGAAGGTGAAGGTTTTAACCTCCTAGGTTAAACCATTCCAGCACGGATCAGTAGTCCTTACAATTTGTCCTTTATTTAGGAGCTTTTTTGAAATGAATTGTTTTAGTAAGAGTACTTTTGAGTTTGCAGGTGTTCCCTCATATCTATTACCTCTGAAGTCTTATATTGTCATGCTATAATAAAGAGTAGACAAGATGTAATTGGTATGGATTCTGAGCACATTTTCTAAAGGCAGTGCCCACAGGCAGTTTAAAGGAACTCAAAAAGTAAGATAAAATGAATTGCTGCTGCCTCAGTAGCACTTTTGACAAAGTGGTCTTCCCTTTTTATCAAGTACCTTTCATCACATTCATAATAAAAATCGTAGCAAGAGAGACTGAACTTTTGCTAAACACATCAAGATCAAATACACTGTAAAAGTATACTTGAGAGATGTAGAGTTCCAGAGAGATGGAAATTCTTCCACTGAGAGATGTGAACTTCCAGAGTTTTTATGTCTGTGGAAACTTGCCACTAAATCTGAAGTAATTCTAAAAATGTGACTTCCCTAAGGATTCTATTAATTGGAGGTTGTATTAATGTAATGGCAGAGATAACATGAATATAAATTGAAATTTGTAGGATTTAATTTGTAGGTGATATGTGGGTTTGAAAAATCCTTTTTACTCATGTTATGAGAAATGGGAAAAGAATGTGACCTTGGTTTTCAGAAATTTAGATATTTTTAGATTGAAACATCAGCATTAATAGTCTGCTATATGTAGGGTATTGGATTTTTGTTTGATTTTATCACAGTAAGTAGTAACTTAAGTAATAACTTGAAAAGTTAAGAAGGTAAAACCTCTGGACAGTTGAAACAGGAATTTTCATGTATAAATGTTTCAACATTGAACAAACTCATCCTAAGAGGAGGCATTCCTCCAGTCAAGACTACAGAAGCAGGCCTGTTAGAGTTATTCGTGTTTAAAAATTAACAAGCATCCTATCACATTTGAGTGGGTCCAGTAGTTCATGAGTTTTGAAGTCATACTTCCATAACTTTCAGTTTTACCTTCTTGTTATGTAAGATAGAGAGTTTTCCACCTAGTTAATTCATGTGATCCTTCAATAGTTACTTAAGAGTCCATAAACACATAATGGCAAGCTACCTTTGAGAGATTAGCACTCTCTAAGTAAACACATGCTCTGATTTGAGAGACACCAGCTGCTCATAAATGTAATGTTTAACATGGCATGCAAATACAGGAGGCGTTTCCATGTGAAATGAAATTCTAGAATAGTATAAAAGAAGTTTGTGGTCAGATTCTGCAGGGTGTTGAGCTGGGTTTACTGGGAGTGCAGGAGATTAATTTTCATCTAATAACTAGATTGTGAAGAGATTAACTATAGAAAGAGACACTCAATAGCCCAAGCCCAGGTTTGTGTTCCCATGTGTTCAACATCTCCTTGCAAAGGATGGAATCCACCCTGGGGGGAGAAGTTCACTGCAGTGCTAAGAATGCTCCAAAACAGAAACAAATCCTTGCATCCCATGTACTGCTCCAGCTCCTTTTATCTGTGCTGATTTTGGGTTGGTTTTTGTTTGGTTGGTTAGGTGGTGTTTTGGTTTTTTGTTTGTTTGTTTTTGGTCACACGACTAAATCAGTAGGTGTTGAGAAGTTGTGTCAGTGAGTGAAATACTTTGTGCTGTGATTTTGAACCTCGTTTTCACAAGGGAAATGGGCAGATTACAAACTGTGTGGAAGAGAAGAACAATAAAGGGTTCAGCTGTGGAACAGAGTGCTTTGTGGTATGTAATTCTCTAACAGAGGGTATTAAATGGCAGCTTGGTTATCTAATCAGGTACATGTCTATGGCGTAAATTATGTGAGAGCAAGTGGCTTAACCTGTCTTCACAGCTGGGGAGAGCCTCTGGCATGTCAAGGTAAAGTTTATCACATCCTAATATAAACAGCTAAAAGAGAATAAATGCCTCTTTCAGGCAGAAAGTCTATGTAATACGTCACAGATTCACAGAATATCCTGAGCTGGAAGGGACCCACAGTGACCACCAGGTCCAGCTCTTAAGGCCATCTGGGGGTTGATCCCACAACCTGGGTGTTGTCAGCACCATGTCAAACCTCCCACTACCAGCGCTGCACCCCAGACACGTGGCCCCAAAGCTGGCTGCCTTTGCTTTTTCCATCCCTCACTGGTGTGGTCTGCTGGCCTACACAGAATCCTCTAACTGAAATTCTTATCTGTGGCCCAAAATCATGGGCAGATCAGCTGTGAAGCTGCAGACAGTGAGTTTTCTGGGTGAACTGGAAGTTAAGAGGCTAGCACAGGTTCTTTATAGCAGAGGAACATCTTGATTAGAGACAAACTTCCAAACGCACAACTTCAAGAAGTTTATCAGTGATCACATAAATATGTATAACAGAATCCCCCCTGCAATGTTCTCTTTTGATATAATTTAGTTTAAAAAACTGTTTCAGTAAACACAGGTCTCCCCATCCCTTTCCCTGTCTTAGGTACAGGGCTCTGGACTGATTACCTTGGATGCTGTCCTATCTTCTGTGGCTTTTCTGGAATCATGTTTACTTCTCTTACCCTGCATTTAACCTACCCACGTGCAGTGCACTGACTACTTCACATTTCTAAAATCTGTTCCATGGAAATATTTTGCTATGGAGAAAGCAAGTTTTGCCAGCATTTCTCTGAGTTCTGGGTGAGCCTGACACTCTGTTTGAGGTCACAAACTGCTACAAAAACCAAGCTTATGCTTTTGGATCACAAATCCTTCATAAATGGTTCATCTAAAGTCTAACAAAAGCCTTGGCTTACAAAATCATGGGGAGAGAGAAGAGAGTTACCTAAATAAAATTAAATTTAAAAAAATCTTATTTTAAATACTTAAATAAGTCTGTTTTTCTGGCTTATTCCCAGGAAAATGAGGATTCAAGTATGTTCAGGCTGATTACCTAAAAGCCAAGATACAAGAAATTATTGAAAATTCTTCATATTTTAAAAATTCATAGAAGTATTCTGTAGTGGGTATGGGTCTGAAACACAAGTCTTGATTTCAAAACTTTAAAAATTCAAAAGATGATGATGATGAAAAAGGAAGTACTTCAGTAGCAATAAGAGTAGGGAGATTTTCTGGGAACTGTGAAAAAAAGCATAGGGAATGTTAATGTCAATGAAGAAAAGGAAGGGGATAAAGATTACTGTAGGGGTGACTATAATAAAAACAGAAGGTAAATAGAGAACTGAAATAGAATGAAGATGAAATGCAGACAGTCAAGACTGCTGCTCTGGTCCATCAGTTTCATGACTGTTTTGTCTTTTATGAGAGAAGGCAGAAGAGAGATGATCAAAGTCTACACAATTAAGGACAAATTTAAGTAAGAAAAGAAGTCATATAAGCAAAATAATTAGGTTCTATCATTAGAACTGCATTAGTAGTTTGAGTAACTTTGGACATTCTTAGAGATTGTTTTCTGTCATGCTTTATTATCTTCATTGTTGTTAATGATTTATCAAATTATTCTGATAACAATTAATCTCTACAGAAAAGACTTGGGGTGTGAAGTCCATTCTGAGGTTTCGTTTTTTAATAACAACATCATATTTCCCGTTCACCCTGAACCTATCCTGGCTATATTCTTCCTTACCAAGCCCAAAGGTATTGTGAGTGCCATCCCTTTGCTGCTGAGGTAGATGAATATGGCATTTTCACTGCAAAAAATGCAAATAGCTATTAAAAAGGGTGCCTTCTCCTTGAGTGTGCAACTTTTTAGCTCCTGATATTAGAAGCATCCACTAAAGTAATTAATGTCTGTAGGAACTGTAGGGGTTTTCATATATGAATAGTTACCAACCTGTTTCTCAATTTAAGCATTTAGAAATAGATGTGTTAAAGAAAATCCAGTGGCTGGCTCAGATTTCATTAATATGCTGAGTCTTGTGCTGTTCAGCATCATTACATTAGGTTTGTCCCTGGCTTGATTTCACTTCCTGCACAAAATGACAGCAAGGATGTGTTGGGACCAGCCCTATGTACTTTTTTACAATAGGACATGAGTGTTCCAACAAATAGCATTGTGTGTCTATGGGACTTCATTGCTTTGTTTACGCCTTTGAAAGAAATTACTAAACATTTTTTAATTATGATAATTACAGCCTGAAAAGTTCTTTGTCTGCTCCATGCCATATATTATTTTGAGGTGAAGGGTAGAGGAGAGCAGAAGGGGAACTCATTAAAATTCTGATTAAAATTCCATGTTGACACACCTGCAAAGAAATATATCTGATGAAATCCCACAACCTCTAAAGCAATGGGAACCCTGGAATGAATTTCTGTAGAGCTGGAATTTTACCCTGTTTGCAAGAGAAGACATGCTGGGAAGGAGTAGAATCAAGAAACAGCAAGGGCACCAGCACCATTACAGGCTGCAGTACTGGTAGAAATGGGAAACAGCTTAAATCAGCTTGGAGATCTGGATACTTAATCATGCAAACCCCTATGTTAGGGCCAAATTTACAGATGGTCAACATGACTCCTGCATACATAATGAGACCACAAGCGATCTAAACACGTTGTCTCAAAGAAATGCCAAAAAACTTTTTATGCCAGAATTTCCCATGTTCTCTCAAAATACTTCAAGATTTACAGGAAGGTGATTTTGTCACATTTAGAAAATTTTTCTCTAAAACTGTTGCTGGCACTGTTTTTCACATTCCTACTCTTTCTGCAAATACTTGAGCTGATATTTTAATACCAGGGATTTGCTTGTGTGACTCCATTTATGAGAGGGAAAGAACTAGTTAATGTGAGAATAATTTAAAAATCACCTGCAATAGATTTTCCATACATAGGAGCATCTTGATTTTAATGTCAGAATCCTCTAAGTCAGGAAGTAAATGCTATTATCAAATTAAAGAGGTGTAAGAATCTCCCATTTCCTGACAGACCAGGCAGTCAATTTGTAGCTCTTGAGTGGCTGGACCCTTCATCTGTCACTGTTCCAAGTCTGAACAGCATTGTTCACTCTGTTCCTGAGGTCTGGGCAATTTGCAGGGGAGGAAAAAGGAAACATTTTTTGGAAGGAATTTAATTAATTAATTAATTAATTAATTAATTTCAAGGTTTTGCAAAACCTTGAAGGCCTGGAATGGCAATAGGTTGCTCAACAGAGAATGATAAACCATCAAAATCGGATTGTATGTGTCTTTGTATGAAATATGAGCTTACAGAGAGCAGCTCAACTTAGAATCCCAGACAGCATTGCCCTGATAGCGCTTCATGCGCCTTCCAGTGTGGAAGCTGTAGGATTTCTGTGGGTGCTGCAGAGAGCATGCAGACAGCTGAGTTCCTGCCTGCCTCTTGGCTGCCTGCAGGATGACAGGATACCCCTTCCAGATCACAGCCTAAAGATCCCTCTCAGAAGCTCAGGTTCTGAGAGACCATGCACCCTTTTTTCCCTGAGAAGCTGCACTGAAAGGAAAATGAAAGGTGCATGAGAACACTGGAGCTGATTTTGTCTGGCACTGGATGCCTCAGTCAGCTTCCTTGGCTGCAGGGGATCCCTGCCTTGGGAGCAGGAAGGTGTGCACAGGCAGCGTGGTGCTGCTGGGCAGGGAGCACAGGCACTGGGAGCTCCTGGCACAGTCAGGGATCCCCACGCACTGCATGGCAAACTGCCCTGAGATTGTATCCCCTGGAAGCCTGGGTGCCCCAAGGCACAGGAAGCTCATCCAGCCTGTGTTTTGGGGAAAAGTCTGCTGAAAGTACACCCACCACAGTGATAGTGGTGTCACTGTATTGGCTCATGGATGTAGGTCAAGTAAGGCTTGAAGGCAGAATTAATATTTTTTTTTTATTGGAGTAACTCTAAAAGTAGAAAAACTAGAAAACCTTCAGGCACGTGAGCCATTCTCCTTGTCTCCATTTCCATGAATTTCTGTGGTTTACATGGATCATCAATTTCAGTGCTAAATACACCTCTCAAGAAAATTTCTGCTTGCCAGTGGGACACAAAAGTGTCCTTTTCTCCTTTCTGTGTCTCATGAGAGTGAAATGGTATTTTCTGCTTTTATCCCTGGCTAAAGATTCACTTTTAACACAGTCATGAGTTCTAAATAACTTACAGCTCAAGCAGTGGAACTTGGTTCCCAAACCCTTTGCAAACCATGAGCATTCCTGGCTAGGAATGCTTGTCAAGCCTTTTTAAATGAACCTGCCTGAAGTATATATTTCTCTGGGTTTTGAAAAGCTCAGAAACAGAGTTTGCTTTTTGCTTTCCCTAACTTCAGCAGCAAGTGCATTTTCCATTACTTGACAGAACCCTTGAGCAGTTAATGTCTTGGACTGACATTGTATGAAGGTACATTCCTTGCTTTTATGGAGATTAACTATTCAGACAAATATTTGTTCTTGAGATCTTGCAGCTTGTGATTGCTTTCTGGAATAGAATGATATGTCTTCTCTTATCATAATTTCTGATTACATAAACAAATGAAATTAAAAAAAGCTCTGTGGGATTTTTTTTTTTTACAACTGCTGTCCAACCTGTCTGTAGACAATTGTACACTATGTTTCCATCAAATCTGCAGCTTGAGTTTCTTGGATATTGAAAATACTGACTCTTAAAAAAATTGTTAACAGGATATTTCCAAGTTCCCAGAAAAAGATTATACACTGCTGGGTGAAGGTGGAATCATTCTGAGTGGAGGTCAACGAGCACGGATCTCACTGGCAAGGTGAGTATTTTGCTCTTCAAGTAGTGCACTGTTTCACAGATAGGGAATGTATTATGACTAAGCATTTAAATACATGTGGACTATGTCCTTCTAAATAAATATCCTCCAGACACACCAGGAACGTGATTTTACTATCATAAATCTGTGTTCTGCTATACAATTTTGTTTATCATACACCTGCATATTAATTTACTGAATTTTAAAAGTTTGATGTCAGACAAATGCTATGGCTTAACTTAAGATGAATCTTTCCCTCCCTGATGGAAGATGTCTTTGGAAATTCTGACCTCTAAGTGTAGCTTTTTATGCACTGAAGAAACCCATAGAAAGAGATAAATAAATATTCCAGGACCTTTCCCTGCTATGACATTTCTTCAAAGTGTTTTATATGTTGATCAATGACATACTGCTTGTCTGCAGGTAAATGGAGGGAAAAAAAGCAGCCATGTTCCAAAACATTTTGTGCCAACACTTTGGGCTTCTCTCTGTCATAAGAAAAAAGTAGAAAGCAGTGACTAGTTAGTGTGTATGAATAACTGCCTTGTCTGTTTGACCTTCCAATGTTAGTAAGTAATTCTGAAGGTCTACGGGACAATAACAGAGGTGTTTGTCTTATAATTAGCTATGTGTTTCAGCAGAATCACTTAGCTATTGTGAGAAATCCAGTAATGACAGCTCTGATGTGTAAATGGCCCCATTTATTTTTGTGCCAAGTGCAAATTGTGTTGATTCCCATGCCCAGAAACACTGCGTAGAAATAAAGTCACATTATAGTGACTGGCATCCCATGAAAGATGTGCATGTCTGAGTGACGCTAAAAGATGGGATCATTAAAATAAAGACTCTTTCAGCATGGGTTTGTGAGGCTGAAGAGGCATATGGGTGGTTCTGGTTTATGCAGTAAGAGGAAAGAGAAGGGGAAGATCAGGCAAAGCTTTCAAAGCATGTAATCTCACTAAGATTCTAATTTAAAATTTAACATTTACATGGACTGTTTCCTAGATGTTATGGATAATCACGTCTGTCACTTTTTGGATGGTCACAGCTTGTTTCCTGAAGGCTCACAGAATTTAGGTATTTATTGTCAGCTGTAGAACAGTAATTTTTAAAACAATTACATGTGACTGTCATAGATTTTTTGAGTCCAAGCTCAGTGTGCTACAAGGTGTGTGTGTATTGCGGACAAAGCTCTGAGAAGTTAGGGGTGTAAATTTAGGTTTACAGCCCTGGGTTGTACCTAGGTAATAAACCGGATAAACTGGACATTATGTTCTTGGACTGGCTGCATAAACCTATCTGGTGTAGTCTGTGCAAGGCCAAGTGAAATGAGAATCTGTGACAGAAGTGACATCAACCAGCCATCATGAGAACCAGGTGGAGATTGCATGAGCTTGCCATTCTTCCAGAGCTCTGCCATTGCCTGCTCCTGCAACTGGGGGAAAGAAAGGACCAAGGGAAAAACACAGTGTCCAGTGTCCTGGACTTGAGTCAGCTTTCTGGCCTGGTGCCCTAAAGCCAGTAGCTTTGTAGCTACTAAGTGCAATACACAAATTATATCAATAAAACCCTGCAAACTTCTTGCTGATAAAAGCACATAGAGCAGTGTGAATTTTTGTTGATGTGCAGCCACTACATCATAAAAATGTAAAATGTGAAGTCCATTGTGTTGGAGGATTTTTCAATAAAGTCGCTAGTTTTGTTAACAGAATGAGCTAATTTTGAGGGCTTTTTCTCTTGGTGGTTAAATATTTTCACACTGATTAACATGCTTTAGAAAATACATAAATGCAGCTGGCTGGATTTCTTTATTAATTATACTCTGATTGATTCAGGTCATAAACAGATTTCTTTTTACACCGAGTAACTTGTGTAAAAAACAGCTTTGTTTCATTGCACCAAAATTAATGGAAAACTGAGTTAGTTTGTAATGTGGTCTACAGCAAAAAAAGGCTTAATTAAAAGATGTCTTATAAACACATTTCATGTTAAACTTCAGCTCTATATGGATGCTGTAGAAAGCCTATCAACTAAAAGATTTGAGGCACTCTTATTAAATTATATTTATTGAAATTTATAAGAGATGTGAAAGTTAATGTCATTTCCATTTTTTTTCTGCTCAGGGCAGTGTACAAAGATGCTGATTTGTACCTCCTGGATTCTCCTTTTGGACACTTGGACATTTTTACAGAAAAAGAGATATTTGAAAGGTATTGTATGTTTTGATAGACTGTTTTTAAGAATCTCACCAAGCAGCACAAAATAAAATGAAGGGTTTTTAATAGCAGTACAAAAATACTGAAGTGATCAAAATTATGCCTGTTGGGATGTTCATTTTTAGGGTTTCTCATAGTATTAAGTTGTAGTATTATATATATATTTTGAGTATTTTTTGTTAACAGTAGGACAATGCACTGCGTGGGGAACAAGCCTGAGCCAGGTGTGAGCATTACTGCTCCCTCTTCCATCTTAACATATTGAGCCTGCTGTAATCTCATACTCCCAGTGTGTGTGGCTTTATATCTGACATGCCTTTGTATCAGAAAGGCTTTCACTTTAAAGCAATTACCTGCTTTGTAAGTATAATTTTTTACATAAGGCTATATTTTGACTTGTTTTTCTAATCACTGAATGTTGAATCACCTGAAAAAGCCTGCTGATGATTGGAGCAGGTTGGCCCGAGTCAGAGACTTTTTGCTTGTCCTTTTGATGAAATCAGTAAGGACACGCACTGTTGTCCATGAGCTTTTCAGCCACTGTAATTTTGAAGTTTTGAAATTTGAGTAATACTCCTAAGTCTCAGATCAGCAGATCTGAGTAACCCTAAGATGAAAAGAAATATTTCATGATGAAGTGTGCTTTTTGGGTTGACCTGAACATGATTACATTTTACTTCTTTTTTGGTTCCTGCAATAAAATACTCACCCTTTACACATCTCAGCTTTATCACCTCCTTTGTAGTTTGAGGGAGCACCCAAGACTGCTCACACTGGAAGCAGAGCAGGTAAAAGCAAATTGAAAGGGATAAAATCATCATTTAATCATGAGAACAAAAAAGTCTAAATGTTCACACTTCCATCTTTTACAGCTGTGTGTGCAAGCTGATGGCGAATAAAACGAGGATCTTGGTTACTTCAAAATTGGAACACTTAAAGATTGCTGACAAAATATTAATCTTACATGAAGGGAGCTGCTATTTCTATGGGACATTTTCTGAACTTCAGGGTCAGCGGCCAGACTTCAGCTCAGAGCTGATGGGATTTGACTCTTTTGATCAGTTCAGCGCAGAGAGAAGAAATTCAATCCTTACTGAGACTCTCCGACGATTTTCCATTGAAGGAGAAGGCATGGGATCGCGCAATGAAATAAAGAAGCAATCTTTTAAACAAAAATCAGATTTGAATGACAAGAGGAAGAACTCTGTGATTATTAACCCCCTTAATGCAAATAGGAAGTTCTCAGTAGTGCAGAAGAATGGGGTGCAGGTCAATGGGATAGAGGATGGGCACAGTGACCCGCTGGAGAGGAGGGTCTCGCTGGTGCCTGACGTGGAGCAGGGGGACGTGGCTCTGCTGAGGAGTGGGATGCTCAAGGCTGACCATCTGCTGCAGGGGCGCAGGAGGCAGTCGGTGCTCAACCTCATGACAAGCACCTCTGTCAACTACGGACCAAACTTCTCCAAGAAGGGAAGTACAACCTTTCGGAAAATGTCCATGGTGCCTCAGACAAACCTGTCTTCTGAGATGGATATCTACACCAGGCGGGTGTCTCGAGACAGCATCTTGGACATAACTGATGAAATCAATGAAGAGGATTTGAAGGTGTGTGTTGATTTGAATTCACCTTGGGTTTGGTTATGGTGATGGTTTAGTGTGATATACTCCTCATCTGTTTTTCTACTGGACTATTTCCTTCCTAATGCAGCATTTCTCTGCAGAATATGTGTTTTGAATACCTATGAAAATTTTTAAACTCAAGTATCATCTCAAAATCAATGAAATCCTCAAAAAATTATATTGCCTTATTTTTGGTTCATTTCTCTCTCCTGCTCTTTACCTTTCAGATTACTTAGGATAAAATAAAATTTGAAACCATAACTTGGAAAAACCTTGTTTTAAAGCATTTAGGTAAAATTCACCTTTGAAACATTAAGGCTCGTGGAAAAAAATAAAATACATTTGAAGTACTAGCACAGTTTTTAAAACTGGAATTTGATCAAATTTGATAAATTTGTCAGACTGCTTAGTTCTTGTGTCCTGATGCACATAATGAATGGAGGAGTAAGCTTGATTTTCTCTGGTTTTATGGATGTGCAAAAACCCCCAGAAGGTTGAGTTTTATACCAAAAACTGGACCAAAATTTCTTTTTTTCTGATAGTTTCAATTGGTCATGATGGACGACTTTCATTTTCAAAACGGACAGCTGATTTTCTCAGGATAGGAAAATTTTCTGGGGAAGTTTCCCAGGTGGAAACAGATGTCCAAGGAAAATTTAAATTCAATATTTGCTGAAGCACGGACCATTTTTTCTTTTGAGCTCCACAGAAAACAAAAAAACTTCAAGTGCTTACAAATTTATTCTAAAATCACAATAATAATTCTCCATTGAAAGAAAATAGCTATTGATTAATAGTTTCTGATTCTGGTAGTGCTAGACAAATCTCAGCTTCTGTCATTGTTGTCTGAAAATTTTAAATAATCTCTTGATTGTGTTTTTATATCAAAGGTGACTCAACCGGTCAGTACCTTCCTCTCTAGCCATTATCAGCCAATTTAATGCTTCAGCTCAATTATTTGCAGTGACTTAGCAGAAAGAATGACAGCATTCTTATGTCAGAAATTCTCATACAGAGATATTATTAGCATTCTTACTATTACTTTACTGTTTTTTTGACAGGAGTGCTTCAGTGATGATGCTGAAAGCATGGGTACTGTTACTACATGGAATACCTATTTCAGATACGTTACTATCCACAAAAACTTGATTTTTGTTCTGATTTTGTGTGTGACTGTCTTCTTAGTTGAGGTAAGAAAATCTGTGCTTGGTGTCATGTTGCAACAAATGATGTTTGTTCAAACTGTTCTTTGTGAAAATGGATAAAGCATCAAGACATAAGCTCTTGTATGTATCACTTATTGAAAACTGCTGCTAAATTAAATTGTAGGGACTTTTCTATTGCTTAGATGAGCACTTCATCAAAGTTAGTGGTTAGTGCACAGCAGCAGAAGACCCATCTTCTCAAATTATCCAGGTTATTTTCTCTATGTGGTACCACAAAAAAGAATTATTACCCTATGCAAGTCTTTTGTTCACAGCTGAATAATCTCCCATTTCTCATTACAAATTACCTTTGAATAGTCTTAGGCAGTTAACAACAATAATTGCCATAATTTTTTTTGATCAGCACGTACATAAATTCTGGAAAATTGCTTTGAAAAATGAGTTACTAGCTTTGCTCCTAGTGAAAGAAGAGTGGTGAGTAAGGCAGAGTGCTGAATGCCTGTGGTGGCAGTGAAAGATGGAAGGGGTGTTCCTGCAGCATGCAGAGAAGACTTTTTCCAAGGATAGTGTTAAACACCAGAACAAGTACTGAAGAACATCTGGCTCTTTGAAGACATTTGACTGTTTTTCATATATCAGAAATTGCCTGCTTTTTGTCTTGTCTCTCAATTTAGAAAAACTTTAAGTATATAGAACCTCTTAATGTTCTCTTCTATAGTAAATATCCTAAATCAAGTATTTTTTAAAGTGAAGGAAGATGTTTCATAGGGAGAAATCAATGAGACAGTATTCATATGTCAACTTACAAAATATGGTGCCAATTTCTCTTGGTATTTTTCAACATGAACTGAATGAAGAGAAGAATCCATTAGGAATATAGGATTATTTTCTGGCTGATTGTCAGCAAAGGGTTTTTAGCAATTCTGTGGTGAGATTCAAACTTCTAGTGTCATCATAGCTGGGGAAAGATGGTGATTGATGGTATTCTGAATTCACACTAATGATATATTGCAGGTGATTTAAGTTACTTCTCTTGGACCAGGAATAAACCCTGGAGCTTAAATCTAGTTTAGCATCTTAATTTTAAACCAACTCCATCAGCAAGGCTGTACTTAGAGGTATAGCTCTTCTTGTAAGTTTTGTTTTCATGGTTGAGGAAAATGGCCGTGTAAAGAACAGCAAAGCTGAATGTGAGCTTTAGAGGCAAAGGAAATCTAAATTTTAAGATACATCAGATTTATTCCTGTATATTCAGCATATATTTCTAAATGCTTATTACACATTTTTGCTTTTATTTTAGGCTAAATATTTTTAAATGGTTTTAAAAACCCCATCTTCTAACTGAAAAAAAAATCTTTGACAAAGAATGTTTCCATACAATTTAAAGTTTCCAGTGTGACTATCATTGAAGTAAAAGGCAATTGATAAATGAATTGGCTGGAAAATACACAGCTGCAGCCCAGTCTTGAGCAAACCTCTGTGTGTGAGCTGAAATACCATTCCAAGTGTTTGTGCGTCCTGTGCTAACAGTTTGTACCCTTCCAACTTGAGATAATGAAGACAGGCTAGTGATGAACATCCAAGTAAATTGAAAGTGGTGGTTCAGATCTGGGTGGGACTACTTTGAAAATTATAGAGATGATATTTTAGATTGGAATGGATTGCTTTGGAATGGATTGCTTTTGAATGGATTGCTTTTGAATGGATTGCTGTAGATTCCGAGGTGTGTTCACACAGGTCACCATAAATAGGACATCAACTGTACTTATTTCCTATGTTTGTGTGGTGTGTGTTGTGTAGCCCACTTAAGCAGCTCAAAACTGTGTCTCATGGATGTAATACCCAGAGACTAGGGCTGCTGAACTGAAAGAAGAGCAGTTTTGTAAGGAAACACAGAGAAAGGCTTTGTGAAACTATTCTGTGACAGTATTACCTACCATCATCTTCACAGCTGAAAAAACTCCTCTGTTGTGAGGAGTCAAGATGAGAACAGAATTCTGTTGGGAGATGTGAAAATACTATTGTGAAAGAAGCCTGATTCTTACAAACACTTATATTCAGGACCATCATGGTCAATCTTGAGTAAGACCTGCAGAAGTTGGTGGCTCCCACAGAGAAGACTTCAGTTGTGCGCATCAGTTGGGGTATTACCACAATATATTTCTGTAGAAGTGACATAAAAATGTATGGAAGAAAATGTAAAAACTGTTTCAACCCTTAGAAAAATTATCATAGTCAGGAACAGAGCAAACTAAAATCTAATAGACTAGATTAAGATCTCCAGAATCTTGGTAGACAGATAAGAATATTTTACAGACTAAATTCTTGTTGAGTACCAAACCATCTCACAATAAAAAGGGTTTAATCCTACATTTTAAAAATATTACAATAGATTATGTGGAAAATTATGTAAAACAAAGCAGCAAAGCAATATCAGTCAAATGAATATACCAAATATAGATATCAGCTAGTAAGAACAACAAGGCAAAAATAATAATGATGTTAAAGGTATGACATTCATATTTGAATAGATGCCTTTGAAGATACTGAGAGACTTACTCTTCCAGGGTCATAAACAATATTAATCTTTAAAACTTAAAGGCATACAGTTATCAGTAGGAAGACATTAGCAAGCCTTTGTCAATAGTATGGTAAAAAAGAACACAAGAATTTCTAGAATTCAAGAATCTCTGGGGCACTTGAGAGCCTGATTTTAATACAAATCTAAATGTAGCTTCCCTGGTGGGATGCACTAAATTGTTTCCGTGGAGAGAGAAGCAGATATAACAAGGTTTTTGCTTTAAGTAGGTTTGACTTCCACCCATTTGTTATGCTGCCTCTAAAAACAGGTATAAAGTCAATGAAAAAAGATATGAGAGAAAGATTACATAAAGTGATAAACCAAAATCTGACTCTGTTTTCTTTGGTCACAGGTAGCTGCTTCTCTTGGTGGAGTATGGTTTCTTCAAAAGTAAGTAGTGGAGATAATTTTTGGAGAAACTGGGGTAACCCTTATATTATTTTTTCTGTAAAGAATGAATAAATTCTGCCAGAATTCTATGTGGATAGTCACTACCTTATAGTCAACAAAATGGTTCATAGATGGATGATTTTAATACCTTGTATAGGTGGCATCTGGTACTTCTTTAAGTGCTAACAGTTGAATGGTTTATGCCTTGTTATTGAGTACACAAGAGTGTATGCAAGATTTTCCTGGGTCAGCTCAATCTGGGGATGCAGGGACCTGATTATCTTCAGTATACCTTCATGATTCAGAGGTCTGGTAAGACTTGCTTAGGAACATTACAAGGGAGCAGTTTCTGTAAGACCCCCGTTTGTAAAATTTCTACAGCTCATCTATGAAGAATTCTCAGAAGTTACAGGATCAGCAGTTGTAGGTTAAAATGTACTAAGCAGTAGAAAAGCCAGTGGCTTTTCCTGGGTTAATGCTTTTAATCCCTGTTTTTGTCTTGCAGCAATGAGTGTGTGTGAGTATAGAAGCATATGGTGACATAGGTCCCACTGGAGGTGGAGTGAATTATGTTGATTTCAATTTCCATTGTCACTAAGGGCTTTGATTTTTATAGTATACCTAAAGAATTTTACTTCTGTAGTAATTCAGTTTTTTCAAGACTTAAACTAATTTTTCTGTTTAAAAGAAGTGGGTGAATTTTCCTGGATTAGGTTAGGTTTGTCAGTGATTAAATAGGCAGCAGATTTGCAAGAGACTACCAGGGCAATTAATGATTTATATTTCACACGTTCATGACAATATTTTAAAAATGACTGGAAATATCTATAACAATTAGCATAGTTTTAAAACAAATGGACACTGGAGTACTGATTGGTTTTGTTTAGTAAGTAAAAAAGAAAGAGCACACAATTCCCAGTAATGCATTTATTTGTCATTTCCATCACACAGGACAGCTTTGAAGGCAAATTCAACCCAGTCAGAAAACAGCACCTCTGATAAGCCTCCTGTGATTGTCACTGACACTAGCAGCTACTACATCGTTTACATCTATGTGGGTGTGGCAGATACTCTGCTTGCCATGGGAATCTTCAGAGGTTTGCCCCTTGTGCATACACTTATAACAGTGTCTAAAACTCTTCATCAGAAGATGGTGCATGCAGTTCTTCATGCACCTATGTCAACCTTCAACTCTTGGAAAGCAGGTAATTGAAATGGGAGGTGATTGACTCACTTAGGCATTTAATTTCAATTTAATGGTTTTCATTCTGTTAAAGGAGAGTGTTACCTTCCATTTACATTTTCAGTCAAGTGGAATGTTAGAAGTTTGCCACATAAGGTAATTTGTGAATCTTTTAATGAAACTTGATTGCACTTAAGTGTGACATATTTCAGTTGTCAATTCTGATTCTGAAATATCACCCTGTAAGAAAGAAATTTGGAGAAAATAAACCATTAACTGTTCTAGGCAATAAAAGTAGAATAACTTCTAAAGAATAGACTTTGTCAAAAACTGCAATAGAAAACATATTGTCAGCTATGTCATGAGTGACAAGGAATCAGATGTGGATGATAAATAGTGCTTTTTTTATGAATAGTCCTACTAAAATGGCATAAAACATCAGTTAGTGTGAATGATGGTATGCATATTCAAATTTGGGAGTTGATATAAAGCTCATTATATAACTGGTGCAACAAGTTCCATCTCCCATTTAACATGAAATTCCTATATCATGTGTTTCTTACTGATAAGTGCTAGATCATAGGAGACACTGCTAAATGATGACACAACAATGAGCTTCTCCTTAATTTTCCCTTATATTCTTAACTTTGTTGTTACATAATCTTTAATACAGTAATTCTACTCAAAAATTAAGAAACAGGTTACAAACCCAGGCAAATGCTGATGTGCAAATTACCTGCTTATCATCAGGGCCTGCTGAATAAGGGGTACTGACCTTATGCTTTGTGCCTCTATATCTGCCCTTTTTAGTGGTTTCTTATTTTAAATGACATTTTCCTGGGTTTTTTTTCCCAAGAGCTGAAACAGAAGTTGTGCAGCCGAATTCCTCCAGGGAGACAGAAACTGTAGCTCCACTAAACTGTCATGGAACTGCTTATACTTAAAAAAAAATCTTGTACTTAATATTTTGCATTCAGAAAAAGTTGTAACTTTTGTTAAAGTAGTAAATGTGGGATTTGGGGGGTATTAAAATAAAATGTTTGACTTTTTTTTCCTTAACCCATAGGTGGTATGCTTAACAGGTTCTCAAAAGATACGGCAGTATTGGATGACATACTTCCACTTACAGTATTTGACTTCATTCAGGTTTGTAGAATAAAAGTTGTAGCTTTTGCTGTCTTATAGCAATATGATATTTCAGCTTTACATCTTGCAAAGGAAATCATATGAATTTTTTTCAATCTATGTATCTACGTAGCTGCTTATCCTGTAGTTCAACTGTATTGCTTCATTTTGAGTGCTTGCCTCTGTGTGTAATTACCCCCA
>NW_005054324.1:1712312-1741111 GCF_000277835.1 Geospiza fortis
CCCTAAAGGACAAGTATCCCTGCTGCTGCCCAGATTCAACTGTAAGTCATAAAGGGCATTCCTTAGTTTTTTCTGTTATCTTGGGTCAAGTTAACCGTTTTTTTAATGCTATTCTTTTATTGCATTCAGTCACTTTCATAATTTCCCCTCCTTAAGCTCTTCTGCTCTTCTGTTGAATGTATTCTTGACTTTTCTGTTCCTTTGTCTTCTATGGAAATGTCAGCTTTTCCTCAGAGAGAACTTGTTCCCAAAACATTTTAAAAACAAGCAAATCTTTCCTGGTGCTCCTGTTCCTCTCTACATTATTAAGGTGATATACAGGTCCAACTTAATCAACCCAAACACTCTGCTGTACAGATTGCCTGTCTCCATCTGTGAATTTGCCTGCTTTACAGTCCCTACCATCATGATTATCTGAGCAGAGAATTTCTTTCTCTTTGTGAGGAATTGATAACTTTGACTCATTACTTCAGAGGGGCCATTGCAGCTTGGCATGAAGAGGTTCAAGTATTACAGCTTTACTTCATGTCCTGCTGATGTCATGAGGACTTGCTGAATGAGCAAACATGGACATTGGGACTCTCTGAATCAACTGTATAATCTTCAGTGTGAACAGGAGTCACTACTGTCTTTTCTGATACGACCGTTTTGTTTCAGATATTTTGGATCTACCATGGGGGTATTATTCCAGAAGCATGTTAATTAGTCTGTCTCTACATTTCAAACTTCTACAAGGAACTGCCTAGTTTTCATGTTTTCAAGAAAAAGGAAAAGCCCAGTATTTGGCTTTTCTATTCTGATGCCTTGCAGAGGTGTATCTATACCCTATTGTCCCACAGATTCACCTCTCTCTCCTCAGTCTCAGCTGCAGAGGCTTCTAGACATGCATGATAAGCTGCCCTCTCTTTCCAGGTTCTTCTGCTGAATATCATTGAACCTACCCATTGTCTTGAATAATTTTAACAGTTATTCCTTCACAACCAATTTCTTCTGGTCCTCCATAGATTCAGACTTCCATGGACTCTGCTAAGGAACAAAGATTCCTCTGAAAGATACAGAGAAGTTATAGATAGGACTTTTCCCTTCTGATGATTGTTGAAGAGCCACAGAGTGTGGAAGGGATATGTGGACCTAGAACATGGAACACCTCCACCCCCTCTGTTCAAAGCAGGTTCAGCTAGAGAACGTTGCTCAAGGCCAAGCTGAGTTTTGGATAACTCCAAGTTCTCTGAGTAACACATTCCAGTATTTGACCTTCCCCATGCTATAAGTGCTTTTTCTTATGTTTAAATGGAATTTTGTGCATTTCAGCTTGTGCCCGTTGCCTCTTATCTTCCCACTGTGTGCCATTTAAAAGAATTTGGTTCAAGCACATATGGTCCACAAGAAATACCTACTATTATTTATATAAATAGAATATATTTTAATTATATAAATAATAACAAACTGTATATACGGAACAATTTATAACTTATATAAGTATATAGTCATACAAAGTGATGAGATCCCCCTAAGCCATGTCTAAAGGTTAAACCCAGTTCTATCAGCCAGTCCTCAATTCTTGAAGATCCTTCCTGTGAGATGCTGCTTGTTCCTAAGTTTTAATATAGTCTCACCCAAAAGTTCACAGAGTGAATGTTCAACTCACTGAACATTCATGCCTGTGATCAGGACTGGTTTCCCCTAAATGATAAACTCCTGTTGGTTAATCAAACTGGCTGTTGCAGTCATTGCCACTCTGAGCGCTTGCTGAGTTGCTTTGTCTACTACCAACTGCGTTTTCCAAACTGGGAAACAGTGGGACATGTCTCCCCATCTGGCCTCTGTCCCTGTGCTGAAAGCTCAGCATCTGAGGCACTGCACTGTGCTGCATGAGCCCTCTGCTCCCATTCCTCAACTATATGCCAATACACTTGGCTTGTAGTTTAGATATTTGCTTCTGCCTTTTTAGAGAAAATATAATCTTCTGTCTGACTTTAGGCTTACTTTGGAGTTTATGAGATAACACAGATTTTCATATTCAACTTTTTAGTGAAATAACTGTGGGATCAGCAGTTAAAACAGTATGACATCATGGCGACCTTTACAAAATTCGAGTAAATTATAGAAATGGGAATTTTAACAGTCACTGAGTGACTGTAATCTCAAGTAATGCGAGAACTGTATAACTTGGCTCAATATCACTTGAATAGCTCATTTGCTTCTTAACAATTAAAGAGAGATACAAGCGCTACTAATTTCTGCAGTTTGAAGTAATGAGTAAACACAAATCTATTCTTGCATTGCTGCAGGCCAGTGCTAAACAGCCTGCACAAGTGTAACCCACACATATCACCATTCCTTTAAGAGAAATAAGGAAAATAGTGAAAGAACTCATAGGATCATAAAATTGTTTGGGCTGGAAGGGACATTAAAGATCATCTAGTTCCAACCCCTCTGCAAAGGCAAGGATGCTTTCCATGAGGTCAGGTTTCTCAGAGCCCCTTTCAATCTGGCCTTGAACACTTCCGGGAGTGGGGCATCCACACCTTCTCTGGGCAACCTGTTCCAATGCCTCACCACCCTCCTAGTAAAGAATTTCTTCCTAATATCTAATCCAAACCTGCTCTATTTCAGTTCAAAGCCATTCCTTCTTTAGCTAGTTCAGCTGTAACGTAATTTTTTCCTATAATGTGATGCTGCTATTGCATTGTTCAGATTTCTGATGAAAAAAAGTTATAGGAAACTTAGAACATGCTTACCTGCTCATGAGTGACCTCTAACTTGAAATATTGGGAATTTAAATCCTTCCTTGAATTTATGTGGATATAGTAGCAAAAGCACCCACTGCAGGTTTCTTCCTAATGTGAAATTAGTTTTGTTTTCATCTGTTTCTCTGTTGACTAGTCATTTGCAGTGATGTTTCAATGCAATGTTCATAATTTTGCCCCAAATTGTCCATCTGCAGTTGGTTTATGCTGGTAAGTTTGCAGCTTGAAGTAGTTGTTTAGTGTTAGAAGTAATGCCCTGATACAAAGCAGAACTTTGCTATTCTATGTATGCTGGTATACTTGATTAGATTTAGACACTAGAAAAAAGCAGTCTACCTGCTAAAGTCTCTTCTAGAGTAAAGATCATGACCAGACTTAGCTAAATCTGGCTGAAGCTACTGAGAATGAGATCTTAAAATGGTAGTAGTCTCTAGTAGGTTAAAATAGATTAACTCTGAAACAATTTTGTTCCTTTTATCATCTGACACCTTTAAACACCTTTTTATTTCTCCTGAAACTGCTAATTTGTCATATCACAGATTCTTGTACAATTTATTTCCTGTCTTCTGATCAGGACAAGCAGTAGTGTTAGTTTCATGTATGAGTTACAGTCCCTTGACCAAAGAAGTACAACTTCCCACTTTTTCTGATCCTCAGCAAGACTGCTTTGCCCAGAACCTGCAGGAGGCTGTCACTCAGCTCCTGACAGTCTTGCACACCTAGTCCAGACAAGGACAACACCAGTAGGTTTGGTCGGTGGCTGCAGATATTGCAAGTTTCATTCTTATATTTTAAGTGGAGAGTGAGTGCCTAGCTGCCATTGTTTTTGTGTGGCTTCATATTTTAGAAGCCTGCAATACAGATTGTACTATAGAAAACACTTTTCCCATCTATTAAGAAAAGGTGGCAGCTTCTTGCAACAGGTTATGGATCTGGTCCAAGTTATTCATTATCTTTTCATGGAGGTTTGTTCTCAGCTGCAAATATTCTTAGCTTAGCACTTTATGTTTGCTGAAACAATATGTAGTTGCCATAGGAAGGAAATTCCTCACCAATCTCTAGTCTATCAAATGACAAGTTTACTTTATCAATAGTATTTTTCTTTCATTCTACAGTTAATACTGATTGTGATTGGCGCTATAACAGTAGTCTCAATATTAGAACCCTACATCTTCCTGGCATCAGTGCCTGTGATAGCAGCCTTTATTCTGTTAAGGGCATACTTCCTCCACACTTCTCAGCAGCTGAAACAACTGGAATCTGAAGGTAGGAGCAGCAAAGTTGGTAGACTTTTAAATCCACAACAAATCAATTGAGAAGTGATTCACTCTTTCTCCTCTTTTTTGTGTCTTCTCTTGCAAGATGGCATTGTCTTTGGGAGCAGAACACCTATCTCCTTAAAGCCAGGGCTGTTACTCATTCAGCCAATACTGAGTGCTCTGCTGCCAAAGAGCAATAAAAAAGGCCTTTTAAAAGATGGGCTTTATCACCACTGCAGCTGAAAACAAATAAAGTCCTGATACACAGTTTTCTTGAGAGTACATGTAGCTTGCAAAATTGTGTTCAGACTTGGTATGTACCCTTTGAGTTTGTTTCTTTGTAAGAAAAATTTCAATGGATGTATCTTAATCACAAAGAGCTCTGATTTCTGAATAAGTTATTTGATTAAATTTCCTTCCTCTCCCCACATTAAGAGAATAAAATATTCCAAATAAAAATGAAAACCTCATTTGGAAGTGTGAACTTGCAGACCATGCACTGTTGCTTGGCTTTGCAGCAAACCGGCAGATCCATGGCAAGTCAGTCCTGAATTTTAAACAGTGGTGATCCTCTTCCCTTAAGTGTAATTCTGGAGTTCCTCAGACTTTAATTTAAATTTCTTTGATGTTCACAGGGATCCAGCACGGGCTCACCACTTTTTATGTAATGCAAGATTTGCTTAAAATTACCATGTCAGTGCAGTTGAATCTGGAGCATTAAAGTACTCTGTCTATGCTAAGAAAGCTTCATATATTGGAGTTATCAAAATTGCAGGAATTAATTTTGGCTGGAGAGGAGCAGCCTTTCTCTTGTGGCATCCTACAGAAGGCCAGGAGCATTCCCAAGTAGATATGAGACAAATAGTTATGTGTTAAATATGAAGAGTTATTGTGATCCCTTCCTGTCAATACACTGAATGCAATTTCAACCCATTCTTGCAAGGACTGTTGCTATGTATCCTTTGTTAGGATGACTTCAGTCATGTAGTTTGACAACATATGTAAATTGCACACTGGCAGTGGTTACACTGCTGTGAGGTAGAGCATGGCGGGGTGTTTTCATTGTCAAAGGCATTTCCTCATGCATGCTGATGTTGTTCTGATTTAAACACTTTGCAGCTCGGAGTCCAATTTTCACCCATCTTGTTACAAGCTTAAAAGGGCTGTGGACACTGCGAGCTTTTGGGCGGCAGCCGTATTTTGAGACCTTGTTTCACAAAGCTCTGAACCTACACACGGCAAACTGGTTCCTCTACCTGTCAACACTGCGCTGGTTCCAGATGAGGATAGAAATTATCTTTGTTGTCTTTTTTGTTGCTGTGGCATTTATCTCTATTATAACTACAGGTATGGTAACTTTACCCGAAAACTGAAATGGAAGTCTGCTGCTTCTTTTTAACAGCTCAGCTTTAGAAAATTCTGAGAGAAATAAGCTGTTGTGGAATTTAGCATACACTGGAGTCATTGATTTAAGTATGTCATAGTAGCAAACACAATTTAATTAAAATAGAAATAACACCATTATTGCCTGCAGTCTGATATTGAAGAGGACTCATTAAAGGGAACAATCTGAAAATAATAACTGAAGGGACAAAACTTTTATTTTGTTGATAGTAATTGCTGTAAAATTATCTCATGAGTTTGAACCCACATTACTGTTTCAACAAGCTTGGATGTTGATCACACCTGTATAGCTCAAATATTTTTAGTAAATAGAAGTTAATGTTCCTCTCACTTGCAAATGGCTAAGACATGAAAATCTTAATAATCTTTTAAAGCCTGTAACATTAGGAGAAATTGTCATCCAGTTCTTTAATTCCCAACCCACTGGCCCATTTTCCTATGTGAAGTTTTGCAAATTCTATTAAAAATCCCCTGAACAGTGACTCACCACTCCTACTAAACACAGTATATGAATGAGAATCACACTATACCTTACCTGTATTTGAAGTGGTGCCCATGACTTGCCAGGTTGTAGCCAGCCTCAAACAAGCAAAAATTAGGAGTATGATGTCCCAAAAATGTTTATAATTCATTTATGTGGAAAAATTCAGCTAGAGGTAACTTCAAATACAGATTTTTATTCACTTTGTTTTGTTATGTTTGGACATGGTTCTACCTGTCCAAGTTTTACACTGAACTTTGTGTGCAGGATCTGTATGCAGTTTCAGTACTATGGTCGCTGATGAACAAGAGTTTAATGATTTTATGGAGGAGGTTTTAAAATCTAACAATATTCAAATTTCTTTCAGCTATACTTCAGTGTTGAAAAGGAGTTATATAAGAGCTTGCAATTTATCAAATATTGTACAGTTTATGGAATGCTATCCTCTATTTCTTGTAGAAGGAGCTCTAGCTCTCTTTACAAAAGGAGACACCACACAAATGCTTCTGTATGAAAATAGGCACTTACTGTTCTTTTGTTACTAAGGAGACTTCTAGTTCCCTTACCATTCATGGGAAACAATGCTCCCTGTTGTCCTTCTCATTTCTCACTCTGTGTCCTTACTAGTTTGGGGTTTTTAGGAAAATAATTTCTTGTGTTAGTTGTCCTGTATATTTTACTTGAGAAAAGGAGTGAAAACACTTCTTAAAAATGTTAAAATTTGTCATCTTGGCACCATTATAACCTTTACTGTTATGAATAATAGGCCCTTGGAGCAATACTAAATTCCTTATCTTAATCTATCAGCTTTCATGAGGAATATTTTGCTTTCATTTCTTACTTTTATATTTACTTATGTAATGAGACATCTATTAGAAAGCAGGAGGAGGTTTATTGAAGAAAACTATATCAGGAATGGAGAAATCGTAGAAAGGCCTTTGACTTAAATTCTCAATTCCATTTAACACCTAGTGAGGTGAAAAATCAACAGTGTGGTAGATTAAATGCTTATACTGTATTGCATGAAGTCATAAAGGAAAATCCCTGGAAAATCTCATGCTTGTAACAACCAACAATTAAAGATATAAAATTTACAGCTGCATCTTTGTGAAACACTAATGAGAACATCCTCTATTTGTCAAAGAAGGGAAAATGTAAGCAGTTTTGAATTTTAGAGTTGCTAGCTGTGTGTGGTGTTTTGCTTAGATAAGAGTAATTTCACAATTCATGTGTGTTGAAAAAGCGAAAGTCAAATCAAGATTGCGGAGACCTGATCCTGTTTATAGTTTAAGTACCAAGATTCTACTGCCAAGCAAGATTGGGATTTCTAGTGAATTCAGCACCAAAGCCATGTGTTAAACTATGATTTAACTCTTAGTCCTTTTTATGATTAGCAAATCATGTTTTATCTATGAAGTAAAAGAGGTGAGAGTATGAATATGCATCTTAAGATATACATGCTAATTTTCTGTTTTCTAATGGCTTTTTATTTGCACAGAAATTGAATGTGTTTTTCTCTCCACAGGTGAAGGACCAGGTACAGCTGGAATTATTCTCACTTTAGCTATGAACATCATGGGAACCTTGCAGTGGGCAGTAAACTCAAGCATAGATGTTGATAGTTTGGTAAGCAAAAAACGCATGGTGCTGTGCTTTCTTTTGAGGAACTGCCTTATTTTGTTGGTTATGGTTGTGCAGTGAATTATCTTCAGAGTTGAATATTACGCAGATATGTCAGAAAAGTTTCTCTCATACCTTTGATAGCAAACTACTGGCTTTGGGATGGCACAAACAAAGTTTTTACACAGTCAGAAGTTTTTCTGGCCTGGAATAGGGAACAGCATACTTGCACTTGACGATTCAGATTGCAGATGTAGCAGTGATAGGAAAACCTCAAAGAGGCTTGGGGTGTTTTGTTATATTTCCTGTATTTATATATATAAAATATACCTTCCTTGGTCTACTTGACACCTTTGCATAGCAGATCACAATGGATGTTTTTGAGATCCTTTCACATGTTACCAATAGTGATTTAAAAATCTGTCCTTGACTTCCCTGGAAGTCTTTTTCTGGTTTTATGAAAATGCCCTCTGACATAAGACTTTGCAGTCATGCTAATTTTCATAGGTAGGACTGGCTTTAAAACAGAGAATTTCACAAGATTAGCTTCTCATCGCCTATTTGTTGAGATATGTGAAGCAGACAGGAAGCTCATAAAAGAATATGTGTGTTCTTACACTTTTCATCATACATTAGTTCAAATGTATGAAAATTTTAGCTTTTATTTTAAAATGTAATAGTTCCTGATCTCTTTCCACTTCATTCATGCTAGGATTTATTTTAGACAGAATTTGTGTAACAAAATACTGTAGTCTTACAAACAAAAATATTTTCTGAGAAAAAAGAACTCCCACATCCTGTCTTACCCGCTCTGAACCCTAAATCAGCTTCTCAAGCCCAACCATTTCAGTATTGGAAAACAAAATTTTGCAGCAGATTTCAGAGTCCCTTAAATCCTGATTAATTGAAATTAATTGCCATATTAAAAATATATAACTGGGGCAATGGTGACAGTGAAGCAATATTTGCAAGTCTAACATTATTTTTTTTAAATTATTATTCAACTAGATTCACCCTGAGGGAAATCATTAAGAGCCTCAGAACAAGGAATTAACCACTTACAGCATCTAAGCTCTTGTTTGCACATGTGTGACTGCTGATAGTTGAGAAATGGCCCTTCAGCAGTGATTCCCACCCACCAAATGTTTTATGCCAGCTCTCTTTGCTTTGTTATGAACAGCCTGTCTTGAAGGGCAAGCACTTTGTGAGAGGGCTTCATTGCTGTAACTGCAAGACCTGCTAAATAGTAGTTACACGACTAAAAATGAAATAAAATGCAACGTTGGTAAATCACAGAAGTTTTAGGGTTGGGAGGGACCTCTGGAGATCCTCTTGTCCAAGTCTCCTGACAAGGCAGGGTCACCTAGAGCAGGTGACACAGGAACTCTCCACAGGTGGGCTTTGAATGTCTCCAGAGAGAGAGAGAGAGAGACTCTACAACCTCTCTGGGCAGCCTGTTCTGCTGCCGTCTGAATTGCTGCTAGCATAGTCCAGGGTAAAGAAGCAAAAAAGATCTTTGCACAAACATCCACAGATGTTTTATTCAGCCATGCAGTGAGATGTTCAAGTCCCAGCACCCAGACCCAGCGAATCTAACTTTGTCTCTCTACAGGGGCCTGGGGGCTGATCCTGGTCTCAGGGCAGCACAAAGATGAGGGCCAATCAGGGAACAGGGAAGGTGTGGCTCAGGAACATAGAAACAGACACAGGAACAGGGGAAGGAGCAGATGGGGTCTAACAGCTTTTTGAGGGAAGCTTCTTGTGCCTCCCTAGACTAGGGAATGCCCCCCCAGGGTCTCCACACTGTTCCAGTGCTCTGTCATCCTCAAAGTGAAAAAGCTCTTCCTTACATTGAGGTGAAACTATTTGTGTTGTGTTGTTTTTGTGTTGCTCGTCATTCTGTCACCGGGCACCACTGAGAATAGCCTGACACGATCCAGCTGACAGCCGCCTTTGAGATATTTATGCATTAATGGGATCCCCTCTCAGCGCTCTCTAGACTAAACAGGCCCAGCTGCTGCAGTGTCTCCTCATAAAAGAGATGCTCCAGACCCCAAACGATCTTTGTGGCCTTCACTGGGCCCTCTCCAGTAGCTCTTTGTCTCTCCTGTGCTGAGGAGCCCGGAACCCAACCCAGCGCTCCAGATGTCGCCTCACTAGTGCTGAGCAGAGGGGCAGGACCACCTGGGGCCATACTCCTCCCGATGCACCCCAGGTTACCGCTGGCGCTCCTGGCCTCAAGGGCACACTGCCAGCTCACAGTCAAATTGTCATCCACCAAGACTCCCAGGTTCTTCTCTGCTAAGCTGCTCTCTAGCAGGTCAGCCCCCCAAAACCACCACAACAGTAGCAACCATGTTAATTCACTTGGCTCTCATTTGTAGACTCCATTCCCTGTAAGGCAGAATGTGATCACTTCAAGTATAAAAATCTGTATACAAATGATGTGTGTGTATTACATGGCTTAATACAATCTGAAGGTGTCCACAGGAGCAACAGGAAGTCCTACTGTAGGATGCAGAGGGTGCTGGACACAATAGTGTTTCAGTAAAGAAGAACTTCCCCTTTTTAAAAGTACAGTTGTGTTAAAATGTCACCTATTAGCAGCAATAAGAAAGTAACTCCCTTTCTCTTGGGAGTCCCAAGTTGCTCTAGACATTTCTGAACACTTTGCTCTGTATTAAGAGGAAGGACTGTGCTGGAACACTGGTTATGTTGTGTGTTACAGTGTATTATTGATAGCCTTCTAAGGTCCATCAGGTTATAGAGTGGATCCTCTGGACATGTTTTACCAGTGGATAACTGCTCACCCTCATGACATGAATTTTTAGGTATCCCAGAGAAGAAATTAATAGATATTGCTGAAAAGCTGTTCCTGTGCACAAGCAGATAAAAATAGCTTAATGATGTCAAGATAATAAAACTGCTTCACTGGGTGATACAGATGTATTATTTCCTACTCTGTAGTCTCTGCATTTAGCACTTCCCTCATCAAAGTATTTTACATTTGGCTAAAGATGTTTTGCAGAGGGTTGCCTGACTTAGTAGCCTATTTAGTTATATTCTATTTTTCTCTCTAGAGGTAGTTGGAAGCTCCCCACAGGACAGACTGACTAGAACTGACACATCTCTAGATGTCTCCAGTTACAGATACGCACATACCACTCTAGTTGGCATCACTCTTGCCCTTCCTTGAGCAGCTATGATGTCTATGTTTACAAGCATGCCTGAGTGAATAGCACATTTGTAGGTAGCAGTCTTTGGCTGTCATATAAGCTGGAGTTTTCTGCAAGTGGTTGAAAGCCATGTCCAAAGGAGTAGCTGGCCAAACAGATGGGTAGGTGGCAAATCTGACTTTATTCCACCCAATCTCCATCTTGAGCTTTCCATGACACTGGCACACAGATTGAAGAAATCTGAGTTCCTGGGTTGGTTTTTATTTCTACATTCACAGATACTGTTTTTGAAGCAATTTTTGTTGTACACATTTGGCTTCAAATTAAAAACCCCTATTGTCTCTTAATACCCCATAATGGTTTAATGGTTTTGGCATTTCATTCTCTACAGCCTTGATACCTTGTCTGCTCTGCCTTTATTTAAAAACAAACAACCCCCCATATCCCCCTTCCTCCCCTCCAAACATATATGGTCACTCTGACAGCTATCCTTTGCTTCATTTAACACTACAAATTAGGCTGGATTTATTGTTTCACTTTCATCATTTCTGCTAATATCCCTTTAATTGGTTTTCAGTCTTTTTCTTCCTATCCTTCTAGGCAGTCTTGCAATGTTTTGAATTTTTTTCCTTCATAAAGAAATAGAAAATATTTTTTTTCAGTAAGTGCTGCTTTCATAGATAAGCATTAGCTAGTCCCAGTGGGCTATTCTAATGCTTTCTAACCTCTTCTTTCACTGATGTATATCCTGCAGCAGCAGTGCTCCAACTGTGAAGGACAGTTCCTTTTTAAAGAGAAAATGCCATGCTTTTACTGTTGCCAAGATTACTTATATAAGGAGATACAAAAAGCATCTCCCAAGGAGACATTAAAACCCAACTGCTAAATGTCACAGTGCCTCACCCTGTACTTCAGGGATGCTGAAGAATTAAAGTAATACAGGGTAAAGAAAATGACCAAATTTAAGAGTACAGCTGTGAAAAAGAATGGTGCTTTTACAAATTATTTCAATTTTTTTTTTAATCTAGGACATGATCTCAATACAGTTTTTACTACTGTTGGCAGAAAATCTGAGAACACTTAAACACAAGTTTAAGTAGAGTAATTACTTAAGACTCAAGACTGTAAAATCTGCATCAGAATGGCAGTCCTCAAAGTGAGGTGTTGGTCTTCTGGGAAGCAGCATAATGAAGAAAAAATCTTTTGAACATTCTTTTTTTTTCCCTGCCTGCACAGCAGTGTGAAAAAGAGAGAAAAAAAAATCAGTAACAGTTTTAAATGAGCTAGGTATTTCACTTTCGCAGTTCAGAAGAGAAGCATACATCCTATAAGTGCACACAATATGTAATAGCAGATGATGTGGAACCTCAGTAAAACCATATGTTCTGCCTACAGAACCAGTTTTGGCAGTGACTTCATGCACAAGATTTTTTACAACATGAACCATTGGCCCAATCTCTCATAGATGCCCCAGCTGCACAGTGTACTTTCCAAGCAGTGTTTGTGAGGAGGTGATGTCTGGCAACACAGCCATTGAATACCATGTATGTCTGGCCTGAAGAGGGTGACTGCTCTCTTTTTAGTAGAAGAAAACACAGACCCTGATTAAATTAATTCTTTTAGCTTACTTGTAAAAGAATTACTTCTTCCACCTTCTGGAAATATGAATTATATAATTATGAATTCTCCTTCAAAGTTAAGAAGAGTTTAAGTGATATTAATGAGGAAATAAATAAAAGAATTTGCAGTGTTTCTAAAATCTCAGTAAAATACAATTAGGCAAGGCTAAAAATAGTGTACTATGCTATAGACTTAGGGACAAAAATAGTAAATATACCCTTTTATTCTAAAGTACTAGTTAAAGAACACAAAGATAGCTGGCACAGTACTGATGGTAATAAAGGATAAAAAATTTGCTATCTCCTATCCTATACCTGTCATTATGAATGACAGAACATTTCTACCTGTGAAAGGAAGAATGGATATTTTTGGCAAATGTTCCTGACATGTTACATTCTGCCCAGATTTAAATCATAGTTCAAGCTATAGAACAAGGAATTCAGAATTGATTTAAAATTACTAAACTGTCTAAAACACATAACTGATAAGTCTGTCAGGGGACTAGGACATTGGGATGAAATTTTCTTTTTTATAGAACGGCTTTTCACCCAGCTGGCTTCCCAGCAGACATTAGACAGTGTGTAGTGGAATGGCCCCTTGGGCATTTATGGGGAATCTCTGCCCATGAAAACATTCACAGCTCTTGATGAAGCCAAGAAAGACCTGCATTTCTAAAATAACTGTATTTCTATAAAGCTAAGATTTCTGAAGACAAAGGTACCATCAAACACCAATTAAAATAACTGCATGGTCATTGTGGGATTTACTATTGTCAGTCAGACGGGGAGAAAATTGTCAGCGTGATTCAAGCCTGATTGAAAACTGTCAGCCTGATTCTTCCTGTTTGTATCACCAAAAAGAGCTGGCATACAGGTGGGCTTTGAATGTCTCCAGAGAGAGAGAGAGAGAGACTCTACAACCTCTCTGGGCAGCCTGTTCTGCTGCAGTCTGAATTGCTGCTAGCATAGTCCAGGGTAAAGAAGCAAAAAAGATCTTTGCACAAACATCCACAGATGTTTTATTCAGCCATGCAGTGAGATGTTCAAGTCCCAGCACCCAGACCCAGCGAATCTAACTTTGTCTCTCTACAGGGGCCTGGGGGCTGATCCTGGTCTCAGGGCAGCACAAAGATGAGGGCCAATCAGGGAACAGGGAAGGTGTGGCTCAGGAACATAGAAACAGACACAGGAACAGGGGAAGGAGCAGATGGGGTCTAACAGCTTTTTGAGGGAAGCTTCTTGTGCCTCCCTAGACTAGGGAATGCCCCCCCAGGGTCTCCACACTGTTCCAGTGCTCTGTCATCCTCAAAGTGAAAAAGCTCTTCCTTACATTGAGGTGAAACTATTTGTGTTGTGTTGTTTTTGTGTTGCTCGTCATTCTGTCACCGGGCACCACTGAGAATAGCCTGACACGATCCAGCTGACAGCCGCCTTTGAGATATTTATGCATTAATGGGATCCCCTCTCAGCGCTCTCTAGACTAAACAGGCCCAGCTGCTGCAGTGTCTCCTCATAAAAGAGATGCTCCAGACCCCAAACGATCTTTGTGGCCTTCACTGGGCCCTCTCCAGTAGCTCTTTGTCTCTCCTGTGCTGAGGAGCCCGGAACCCAACCCAGCGCTCCAGATGTCGCCTCACTAGTGCTGAGCAGAGGGGCAGGACCACCTGGGGCCATACTCCTCCCGATGCACCCCAGGTTACCGCTGGCGCTCCTGGCCTCAAGGGCACACTGCCAGCTCACAGTCAAATTGTCATCCACCAAGACTCCCAGGTTCTTCTCTGCTAAGCTGCTCTCTAGCAGGTCAGCCCCCCAAAACCACCACAACAGTAGCAACCATGTTAATTCACTTGGCTCTCATTTGTAGACTCCATTCCCTGTAAGGCAGAATGTGATCACTTCAAGTATAAAAATCTGTATACAAATGATGTGTGTGTATTACATGGCTTAATACAATCTGAAGGTGTCCACAGGAGCAACAGGAAGTCCTACTGTAGGATGCAGAGGGTGCTGGACACAATAGTGTTTCAGTAAAGAAGAACTTCCCCTTTTTAAAAGTACAGTTGTGTTAAAATGTCACCTATTAGCAGCAATAAGAAAGTAACTCCCTTTCTCTTGGGAGTCCCAAGTTGCTCTAGACATTTCTGAACACTTTGCTCTGTATTAAGAGGAAGGACTGTGCTGGAACACTGGTTATGTTGTGTGTTACAGTGTATTATTGATAGCCTTCTAAGGTCCATCAGGTTATAGAGTGGATCCTCTGGACATGTTTTACCAGTGGATAACTGCTCACCCTCATGACATGAATTTTTAGGTATCCCAGAGAAGAAATTAATAGATATTGCTGAAAAGCTGTTCCTGTGCACAAGCAGATAAAAATAGCTTAATGATGTCAAGATAATAAAACTGCTTCACTGGGTGATACAGATGTATTATTTCCTACTCTGTAGTCTCTGCATTTAGCACTTCCCTCATCAAAGTATTTTGCATTTGGCTAAAGATGTTTTGCAGGGGGTTGCCTTACTTAGTAGCCTATTTAGTTATATTCTATTTTTCTCTCTAGAGGTAGTTGGAAGCTCCCCACAGGACAGACTGACTAGAACTGACACATCTCTAGATGTCTCCAGTTACAGATACGCACATACCACTCTAGTTGGCATCACTCTTGCCCTTCCTTGAGCAGCTATGATGTCTATGTTTACAAGCATGCCTGAGTGAATAGCACATTTGTAGGTAGCAGTCTTTGGCTGTCATATAAGCTGGAGTTTTCTGCAAGTGGTTGAAAGCCATGTCCAAAGGAGTAGCTGGCCAAACAGATGGGTAGGTGGCAAATCTGACTTTATTCCACCCAATCTCCATCTTGAGCTTTCCATGACACTGGCACACAGATTGAAGAAATCTGAGTTCCTGGGTTGGTTTTTATTTCTACATTCACAGATACTGTTTTTGAAGCAATTTTTGTTGTACACATTTGGCTTCAAATTAAAAACCCCTATTGTCTCTTAATACCCCATAATGGTTTAATGGTTTTGGCATTTCATTCTCTACAGCCTTGATACCTTGTCTGCTCTGCCTTTATTTAAAAACAAACAACCCCCCATATCCCCCTTCCTCCCCTCCAAACATATATGGTCACTCTGACAGCTATCCTTTGCTTCATTTAACACTACAAATTAGGCTGGATTTATTGTTTCACTTTCATCATTTCTGCTAATATCCCTTTAATTGGTTTTCAGTCTTTTTCTTCCTATCCTTCTAGGCAGTCTTGCAATGTTTTGAATTTTTTTCCTTCATAAAGAAATAGAAAATATTTTTTTTCAGTAAGTGCTGCTTTCATAGATAAGCATTAGCTAGTCCCAGTGGGCTATTCTAATGCTTTCTAACCTCTTCTTTCACTGATGTATATCCTGCAGCAGCAGTGCTCCAACTGTGAAGGACAGTTCCTTTTTAAAGAGAAAATGCCATGCTTTTACTGTTGCCAAGATTACTTATATAAGGAGATACAAAAAGCATCTCCCAAGGAGACATTAAAACCCAACTGCTAAATGTCACAGTGCCTCACCCTGTACTTCAGGGATGCTGAAGAATTAAAGTAATACAGGGTAAAGAAAATGACCAAATTTAAGAGTACAGCTGTGAAAAAGAATGGTGCTTTTACAAATTATTTCAATTTTTTTTTTTAATCTAGGACATGATCTCAATACAGTTTTTACTACTGTTGGCAGAAAATCTGAGAACACTTAAACACAAGTTTAAGTAGAGTAATTACTTAAGACTCAAGACTGTAAAATCTGCATCAGAATGGCAGTCCTCAAAGTGAGGTGTTGGTCTTCTGGGAAGCAGCATAATGAAGAAAAAATCTTTTGAACATTCTTTTTTTTTCCCTGCCTGCACAGCAGTGTGAAAAAGAGAGAAAAAAAAATCAGTAACAGTTTTAAATGAGCTAGGTATTTCACTTTCGCAGTTCAGAAGAGAAGCATACATCCTATAAGTGCACACAATATGTAATAGCAGATGATGTGGAACCTCAGTAAAACCATATGTTCTGCCTACAGAACCAGTTTTGGCAGTGACTTCATGCACAAGATTTTTTACAACATGAACCATTGGCCCAATCTCTCATAGATGCCCCAGCTGCACAGTGTACTTTCCAAGCAGTGTTTGTGAGGAGGTGATGTCTGGCAACACAGCCATTGAATACCATGTATGTCTGGCCTGAAGAGGGTGACTGCTCTCTTTTTAGTAGAAGAAAACACAGACCCTGATTAAATTAATTCTTTTAGCTTACTTGTAAAAGAATTACTTCTTCCACCTTCTGGAAATATGAATTATATAATTATGAATTCTCCTTCAAAGTTAAGAAGAGTTTAAGTGATATTAATGAGGAAATAAATAAAAGAATTTGCAGTGTTTCTAAAATCTCAGTAAAATACAATTAGGCAAGGCTAAAAATAGTGTACTATGCTATAGACTTAGGGACAAAAATAGTAAATATACCCTTTTATTCTAAAGTACTAGTTAAAGAACACAAAGATAGCTGGCACAGTACTGATGGTAATAAAGGATAAAAAATTTGCTATCTCCTATCCTATACCTGTCATTATGAATGACAGAACATTTCTACCTGTGAAAGGAAGAATGGATATTTTTGGCAAATGTTCCTGACATGTTACATTCTGCCCAGATTTAAATCATAGTTCAAGCTATAGAACAAGGAATTCAGAATTGATTTAAAATTACTAAACTGTCTAAAACACATAACTGATAAGTCTGTCAGGGGACTAGGACATTGGGATGAAATTTTCTTTTTTATAGAACGGCTTTTCACCCAGCTGGCTTCCCAGCAGACATTAGACAGTGTGTAGTGGAATGGCCCCTTGGGCATTTATGGGGAATCTCTGCCCATGAAAACATTCACAGCTCTTGATGAAGCCAAGAAAGACCTGCATTTCTAAAATAACTGTATTTCTATAAAGCTAAGATTTCTGAAGACAAAGGTACCATCAAACACCAATTAAAATAACTGCATGGTCATTGTGGGATTTACTATTGTCAGTCAGACGGGGAGAAAATTGTCAGCGTGATTCAAGCCTGATTGAAAACTGTCAGCCTGATTCTTCCTGTTTGTATCACCAAAAAGAGCTGGCATATATATAGATGAACATGATGGTGACCATGCTTTTGCATCTTGCACAGTAGTTGAGATGGAAATAAGAATTGATAGGCTTGTGCATTATCATGCTTTTTAGAACTTCTGTCACAGTTGTTTTTCAAGATGCTGAGATATAAACTATGATCCCAGTATTCCCTTGCATTTGCTTCCACATATAAAATCTGCCTAACAGCATTTCAATTGGGATTGAAGAGCAAAAAGGAATTGTATCGCATACGTCAAGGAGAAGCACTTTTCAGAAAGAATATAAAAGCAGTAAAACAAAGATGTACAAAGGGTTTTCCACAATACCACTAAACAGAAATCTATTTGTGAGAATACAGATTAGAGAACAAATGTTGTTTACAGGAACAAGCTTTTGTAAAACAAGGAATCTAATTAATTCATTAGTAGGACTGGGGCACTTAGGTACCTGAATGTAAAGGGAAGTCATGTCTTCTTCAAGTAAGGAACTGAAACTTTTTTCCTGAACAGGAGAAAAATAGGACATTTTGAAGACTCTAGGGCTGCCAGCATGAACAACATTCCCCGACAGTATGTTAGGAATTACAGCCTCTACAGAATGGACTTTAATGTTAACCCAAACAAGCTGTGTGTTGGAGGTCAAGAAGCAGATAGAGAAGAGAAACTTGACAAAATCAGAGTTAGGCTTGCAAATGGCTCAAAAGCTGGATAAATACTTGATCTTAATTTTCACTAAAAAGGCAGTGTTTAATCTGTGGACTTAAAAGTGGAACAGAAGGTGGAAATGGGATTTATAATATCTGAGGTAGAAATTACATGCAAACCAGCTAGAATCCTGGTCTCCCTAAATTGTACAGTTTGTGGAGGGACACACACCTGTGAAAACCTGTGAGTCAGTCCATCTAAAATCAGAATCTTCAGCTAGGGGTGATTTGGTTCTGCAGCTGGACATTTCCCTGAAACACGTGCAACCAGACTGGAACAATGCCATCCATACCAGGTAGAGCAGGCCTCACACCCAAGTACTGAGGAAGAACTGGCTGAGAAGCTGGAAATCTTATAATGGCCACCTCAAATAAATAAACAAGCAGGCAGTGGTGGTGGCATGTGACAAATAACAACTGTCAATTTTTTGTTGAGAAGGAGAAATGAGAAGTCATTAATACCACCATCAGTTTGTTAGTGTGATAGCAACAGTCTTTAGAAACTATTTTTAAGAATTAATTAAAAATGTGATGCTTATCGATTAGAATTACTTAGGTTTGGTGACATTACGGTTGCATCACACTATCCTCATAACTGTGAGTGATGATTTATTTTCCTGACACAAGTAATGTAATAGATCTCATTTGCCTTCAGGAAAGCATTGATTATGGCTCTGTTTCAGGAATTACATAAATGAAAGATATCAGGATTATTACAAGAACTGTAAACCATTTAATGAGTTGGTCAGAAAGGAAATGTCATTAAGCTGTAAGTATTAACCTGTAGGGAGGCTACTCAACAAAGATTAGATTGCTGACTGAGCTCATTGTAATCTTTTTTAAATGCTCTCAACAAAGTAAAAGAGTGTTGAAGAAATCCACCAATGACACAAAGCTGAAAGGCAGTGTTGGTATAAATGATCCTGGGACTTTAAATATATTAGGTGACCTCAAATGGCAGATATTAAATAGATTTCAGTAACAAAAGTGCAAAGGCTTAGACTTAGGGACTGCTAAGAGTAACCTCAGTTGTAAGTGAGGATCTTGGTTAGAAATGGCTAAAATGAAGGAAAGCTTGGCTGACCACCCCTCACTCAAAGGCTGACTGTAAGATGTGACTGTGAAGAAAATAGGGTATGATCCTAGAATGTGTTAATGCAAATATTCCTAGTATAGATAGGGAAGCAACAATTCATTTGTATAATGTCCTGGTAAAATATCATCCAAAATGCTATGTGTATTCTGGTCAGACAGGAAGGCTTGATTTGAACTGGGGCGTTTGGAGAACATATATTAAGAGGCTTAACCTGGATTTTCTTTAGTCCTGGAGAACAAAGGTGTCCCTCTATAAATGAATGGGGAAAGCAGCTAGCAAAAGGAGCTCTTCAGATTTTAAAATTTAAAAAGTTATAACAGCAAACTTGTCCATAAGGTAAGAAATATGTTTTCTGACCACCTGAGCAGTAAAGATGTAGTGAAGGAGATTAATTATTCATTGACCCTTGATCCATTTAATAAAAAGATCAAGAGAATCCTTTCTAGTCCCACGTTCCTTTGAAAATGCTCCAAGACTGCTACTAGCACTTCAGTCTAAAGTTCATGAACTACAAGACTTTATTATTTCACCTAATATATATAATTACTGATAAAAAGTTCATTATCATGGAACTTCCTAGAATTTTTTTTAAACTATAATTGCTCATAAGTATTCAAATGTTACTGTTTAATGATTGTTCCTTTTTTACTTAATGCTACTGCTTTGCACTTTTCAAATCCCATGCAGTCTACCGATCTTTGGAGGTCAGTCATTATTCAAAGAACTTCACATTTTGGACAACCTCAAACCTTCCTGTAGGAAAGAGTTTAAGTGACCCATGTTGTTTTCATGATTATACTTTGTTTTCCTAGATAAAAGTCATCACTTTTCAAAATACAATTTTTAAGGTAGAAAGAGCTACTATGTCCATTTAAAAAGGAAGCAAGAGGAATCACATGTTGGACCAAAGTCAGTTGTACAAATGCAATGGAATCTACAGCTCTAGATGAGAACCAGCCGATCTTTGAAGATTATATTATATGGTTCAATAAAGTTTTGGGTTACTCATGACAGTAGCTTACAAAGAAAAAAGATTCACTGTTCCGGCTAGGAATTAGGAGCAATTTCATTTCATTTGTTTTGATAGTTTAGTATGAATTACAACTAGAATACTGTTTGTTTTGATTTGCAGATGCGGTCTGTCGGACGAATATTTAAATTCATTGACATGCCAACAGAAGAGACAAAAAGCATTAAGCCACAGAAGAATAATCAGTTTTCAGATGCCCTTGTAATTGAAAATAGGCATGTGAAGGAAGAGAAGAATTGGCCATCTGGGGGCCAAATGACTGTGAAAGACCTTACAGCCAAATACAGTGAAGGTGGACCTGCTGTACTAGAAAACATTTCCTTTTCAATAAGTTCAGGGCAGAGGGTAAGACACGGTTTTATTGTGGTTATTTCTGACTTCTATTAAGCTTAAGTATAAAATTGTCATAAACCTATTTGATGACCAAAGAGGATTTTGAGTCCCGTAAGATTTTCTAAATGAAAGTGTTGCAAACCAAAATATCTTATAAACTAACTGAAGAACAGAAATGACTTAGGATAAAATACATGTGCAACAGTTTCCCAACCTCTATTCCTGTGCCTGAAATTCTCCTGCTGTGGAGAGGGAAGCTTGCTGATGAATGCAGGTGCTGGGGACAGGCTGACCCGATGGGGCAGGGCACAGAAGAATACAGGGTGCTGTGCCAAGGGTAACGCACCGCTGGCTCCGGCCGCCGGAGGGTGGAGGTGCCGCCTCGCCCATGCCATGAGCGCTCTGTGCCACCCTGAATTATTGTACTGCACACCATAAACAGCTCTATTCTTACAGGATTGACAAAACTCTCTAATCCTCATGTCTGTTTGGGGCTGTGTTTAAGAAAGGGCTTTAGCTTCAGGACAGCATTTAGATAGAAGTTTAACACTTTCCTTCAAGTTCATTTTAAAGGCCCATCCTTGGTGGAATGGGAAGAAAGGCTTGTGATTTCCTGAGCTGAAGGCCTGCCTACAGAGGAAGAGAAGATTTTAACTGTCCCATGTAAATGAGAAAACAGGTTCAGTGACAGCTCCCTGGCCTTGACATGAGGCACATATTCACTCCTAATTTGGATAGCACCAGTCTTTGCCAGGTTTTTTTAGCTTTGTCTTGGTTTTCACGAACTGAATGTTTCATCTACTAGGTTTGAGGGCACCAAATTTTGAACCCAGAGTTCCTTTAGCACCATCCTGAAGGCAATCTGCCTTTGAAAGAGAGATAGATACCTGTGACTCCTGGAACACTGAGATACAGGTGCTGCTGCAGCCTGGTCGATTTTCCTTCTATAGGATGCCTTGAAGCAGTAGAGTAAGGAAAATGAAAGACACTTTTGTACTGTACAGAGAGGGGGGAGAGCAGTAAAAACAATAATCCTTTTCTCAAAGGCTGTGATTCAAGTTTGGTGATCAACCCTGGACTCAGATGCTCCTTAAACTGGAAAGAATTTGTCTCTACTGCATAGGTAGTACACCAAGAAGGAAATGGGAGTTCTCCTCTGCTGAGGGATGGAATAATCATCTAGTCCCACTGCCTTAGCACTTAATAGCTGTCCAGAAGTTAAAGTGTATTATCAAGGCCCTTAAGACGTTCACTCATCACAGGACATTCCTTTCAGCCCCTTCACCAGCTTTGTTGCCCTCCTCTGGATGCATTCGCTCCCCTCCACATTCTCCTTAAACTGTGGAGCCCAGCACTGCACACAGCACTCACAATGAGGCTGCTCCACAGCTGAATAGAGTGGGATAATCGCCCCTTTTGCCCAGCTGGTGCTGATGCTGTGTTTGATCAGCTCAGGATGGGGTTTGCCCTCTTGGCTGCCTGGGCTCACACTCATCTTGATCCTGCTGGCAGCAGCCCCCTCAGATCCCTCTCTGCAGGGCTGCTCTGCAGCCACTCCTCTCCCAGTTTATACTTGTGCCTGGCATTGCTCCATCCCAGGTGCAGAATCTGACATTTGGATTGTTCAATTGCAGTTAAATACTGCTCAGTGTTCCAAACTAATAGATTTCTCTGCAAGGCCTCGAGTCCTCAAGAGAGTCAACAGCATTTCCCAGTTTGGTGTCATCAGCAGCTTTGCTCATGGTGCATTTGACTCCTGCGTCCAGATCGTTGCTGAATACATGGAAGAGAACTGTCCCTAGGATTGAGCCCTGAGGTGTACTGCTAATGGCAGTCACCAGCCAGACGTAGCCCCATTCACTACAAGCCTCCAGCCATTCTTCAGTATGGTCACACTACAAAAACAGCCCACACTCAGACAGGACACTGTTAGCTGTGTAAACCCAATGTTGGAAAAACGGCATCTTGGAGTTTTTTGGTGGTTACTGTAAATATTTGGTTTTTCTGGCAATAGGTCAGCTCCCCTACAAGGGAAACACAACTTTTAAAAAATCCCAAAACCTATATTAGTATGTTTCTTCACACCCTAGAGATAAGAAAAATCAGCAGCAACTGGGCAGGTTGAGGACTTGCACAGATGCTTAGAGGTGTCCAATGGGATGATGTCTGCTGTAACCACTGCCTCTGCCCCAAGCTACCCCACTCATCAGAGTTAGGCCCTTTATTTTCAATCATATGAGAATGTAGTAGCTTACTAGGGTGATCCAAATGGACTCCCTACTTAGTTTTTGGGTTTTGGATGTGCTTTTGCTGATGAGGGCTTCACGGCAAAGTAAAGGGAAAAGGCACAAAGAGCTGGGCTGATCAGTGCAAGATAATAGACAAGCAAATTTCTGTTCTTCAGCTAAGGGTAGGCTAAAATATTTTTCATCTAGTTAATTCTAAAAAAACAAAGAATAGTCTCCCCAGTGTTTGATTCCTCCTTTGCTGTAGGCTTTTATCATTCCCACATAAATGATGTTTGCTATCCCATTGAGATCCATCTGGACTGTTCTTCACTTCTGAGACCTCTAAGGCTTTTGCCTTAGTCTGTGAAGAGTATTAAATGTTTGCTTGTATGATTTGCATTGCAGGTGGGCCTTTTAGGAAGAACAGGTTCAGGAAAAAGCACTTTACTTTTTGCATTTTTAAGACTACTGAATACAGAAGGGGATATCCAGATTGACGGAGTCTCCTGGAACACGGTCAGCGTGCAGCAATGGAGAAAAGCATTTGGAGTGATTCCTCAGGTAATGAGATTATTGAATATTTTTGTGCCTTTATTTTCATTGGTTCTATATCTGTATGTACATGTATGCTTTTAAGATGTTTGTTATTGTATGCTGAGAAAAAAACAAAAATGGATTTTGTGAAAAGTGGCATGGATGGGTGGAAGGAGGCAATGATTCACAGCAGACTTTGCATTTTTAGGGTTTCTCTGCCTCTGCCACAAGAACTCTTCTAGAAATGGGAAGGTACAGCAGGCTCAGACAGAAGTGTTTCCAGCCTGCCTATCCCTGCCTCTCTGAGACAGTTTGCATTTTGATTCAGGATAAGATAGTGAAGAAGGAAAAAAAAAATACAGTCAGTGTTCTCAGCTACTGTTTTCTGAAGCTCTACATCACATATTATGGTTAACATGTGGACACTGCACATTGTGTGTATTCCCTGGCAGATTGGTAGGAAACATGTAAACCTAGGGCTTCTGAGTCTCTTGCCAATGTTCCTGCCACTGGACAGCATCTTGTATCAGTTACAGCTCTGGAGTATTTGTCTGAAAAACGAACATTATTGTCTGCATACAGTAAAACTAAAATGTGATTGCTCACGGTAAGGGTACAAATGAAAACTGATGGAACGAATGGCAGAATTTTAACTCTTTATACTTTTGATGTCTATCCTTACCAGCAACACTGATACGTGACTAACACATATTGACCATCTCTTCTTTGACAGTTATACATCAGATAGTTCTTCAGTTTCCAAACATACCCAATGTCTTCCATAACAGTATTCATTCCTTTGGAAGTCCTGTGACTGTGGCAGAGTAATTCAATTAACACTTGATGGCAATCTTACCAGTGAGTCACCTGTTGTATCAGGCGGCAGTGGGAGACCAACTGCAGGTCAGCCTGCCACACTGTGAGGGGCCATGCAGCCTGTCCTGCCTTTATCCATCCATCCATCCTTGAGGGTGGCTACTAGCCCCAGAGACTGAAAAATATGGTTTGATCTCCAGTCACCTTGGATGACCTGCTCCTTGACACAATCACAAAGGAGTCGGCCAACTAAGGTGCCCAAGCAGCCCCTTTTAACTGTCAAACCCTAATTGTGCAATTCCCCATCCTGTCCCCACAGTAAAGCTGTTTCCATCTTGTTGCTGTAAAGATTTGATTTGGTCCCTGATAGTTTCCCATCTGAGAGAGGTGGTTTTTGTCTTAGAAGGATGGTGATTGTACATGTAGTATAAAGCTGTTGTTGCAGTAACTACATGAGGCACTTTAAAATAGTTGGAGAGACTCTGGGACAGCCAGACAGTTAAACATAAAAATGTCCTAAGTTTTACAGCTGTCTCTGTTAAAAGACACTGAAATATTCATGCTGGAAGAAAAATGGCCTTGATTTTGGAAACACAAGGAGGACTCAGATTTCAGTTTTTCTATGGGATGATCAGTTTTGATAGCTTCCTTTCAAATATGTTATTCCATGCTAGCCCAAGTGCCATTTATTTAGAGTAGCCATACAAAGCAGGTGCAACTCTCTTTTCTTTGTGCATTTCATGCTCTGAAATTTTCTAGAGGCAGCAATTTTTTAGCACTTCGACCTTGTCAGAACAGACCTTTTCTTCCCTGCCACATTACACCCTTGACAAACCAAGCCTAACAGAGCAGTGTTGAGTCCACATGTTGCATTCATTTCTTACCTGAGCTCTGCCAGTCACACACTGCCTGCAGAGCTGAGGCTTGCTTGGCAAGCTGCCACTTGATAACTGACCTCTTGTCACCACTTCTGTCCTCTCTTCAACATTTTCATATCTACCTATTCCTTTAAACTTTTATTTCTTTATTACAGCTGGTTCAGTTCTGCAGAGTGATTGTTGCTTGCAAGTATGAAAGAATTCAGATCCTCCATTCAGATCTGAAAAAATTCAGATCCCTCATTCAGATCAAGGCAGCTGTGCAGTGAATTGCATGTGCAGCTGCTTGTATTTAGTTTAGAGGACAGGTATATTATACAGCTTTCTTCTGAAGCATGGCTGTATAGCATGAAGGATGCTTTTACCAGTAAGGTATGTCTGCACTGGAAAATTTTCTTGTACAGCCAAGTACACATTTCTGTATTGGGAGGGGCTTCCTTATCTCTCTCATAGTCATCTCTTTGTTCTTAGCCTTTTGCCCTTTGGGATGTGGTTGCCCACCAGAATTTCTGTGTTCCATCTCCAGCTGTCCTTGGGAATGCATGGACTGAGAAGTAATCTGAATGCTTGGTAACAAGCAGTCTCATTGTCCCAGTGAAAATATGAGGGATAATTCTCATAGCTGAGCACTCACTATAGAGTCACTAATGGTATAGAAAATATCATTCTGCAGCCATCAGCAAAATGCAATAGACATTTATTACATGACCATATAACTTGCCCTTTTGCTAGTGAGGTGCAGTGTTAGTTCATTGTTAAAATTACACATTTAGTTCACATTTGGAAGTCCCTGATACATGGATCAATGCCAAATAATCCCAGCCCTCCATTCTCTGTAAGGTCATGAGAGTTGCCAGCCTGTTTGCATGCTTCAGCTCACAGCACTTGTCCCAAAGCCTTGGCAAAGAACTGCACATTATGCCTCAAAAGTTCCCACATTCAGAACAAAATGAAGTTTTCAGCAGCACTTTCCCAGCAGGAAAGAGAAATTGCATATGCCACCCTGCTTTTCCCAGCTGAACAAAGGGAGGCTTTTGTTCTTTGCCATTCACCTAAAGCTTCAGAATGGAAAAAAAAGTTGCCTTTCCTTTCCTGGGAGGCTCTCCTACAGCAACACCTGGATATTCACTGTCTCCAGGAGAGGCTTCGCCAACAAAAGGAGAATGGAGCTCTACCTGAGGCATGCCATGCTTCCTCCTGAAAATTTTCCAACACTCTCCTTCTCTTCCTTAACCCTAAGTTTCCCAATTTAGTAGAAAATAAGTGCTTTTCCTCTGTGGGAACCTCACTAAAGCATAACCACATGGCACACACAGAGTCCTAAGACTCTGCTGTCTGCTCCATACAGGCCGTGGTGGAATGGCCTGCAGGGTGGCCAGGGATCACACTGAGCAGAAGCAAAGGTAAACCCCTTGTTTCTTTCAGTATCTCAAATCTGGCTGTCATGCCTTGTAGATGGTTAAATCATATAAAACATATTTCCTGAAGCACCCACAAGGAAGTTCCTTGCTGCAGCTTCTCACATGGCTGGGCTGCTGAAGCCCAGCCTGCCCAACACTGCTCCTGCAGGCTGTTTGCCATTCTCCCAGAAACAATTGATCCACTGACACCAGGCTCTACTTTTGCACCCATTATCTCTTCCTGGACAGGCCTTTCTGATAATTCTTCTGCAGGTATTTGCCCACCATATTTCCAGAGTGAGGATTTCCAGCTAAATTTGGTTTCAACACAGTAAGGCTTTTATGCCTGGGTCCTCATGCAGATTGCATCCTGAAGTATTTAACGGAGTCAGATTGAGGACATGCCTTCAGAAATTTGTGTTTGAGGGGAGAACAGGAGACCTGCAGTTGATTTCCAGTTAAAACAAGTGATGAGAGACCTGAGACCCACGAGGTGCTGCTAGCTCTGAGGAAGGGTATGACTTCTGATGATTTATTTAGTGTTATTCCATGTATCCTGGTGGATCTCACAGTTTTCTACATGTAAATACTCCATGTAGAGTTTAAATCAACCTTAACACAGAGAACAGGTTTTCTAGAGTTTGCAGGACTGCCAGCTGACAAAAAAAAATTTGCTTTGCTCCTTTATTTTACTGAAGTGAAATTTTGCAACTTTTATCTTTGTAGTTCCAGTTTGTCAGCAGCTGTCACATTCTGCTCATTGTATATGTCTGTCTGTCTGTCTGTCTGTCTCCAGCACTATTTCTCATACCCTTCAGGCCTGCTTACTTTTGGAGGTCATCATGGCTGCTTTTGGTATGCCAGCACACTCCTGCCTGGTGCAGCTGCTCAGCAGGGCCACTTCCCAAGGTGCTCCCACAGAGGGTCCTGCAGGGCACTGGGATGAGGCAGCATCACCATAGCAGGAAGTGCCTGCTGCATCAGAGCCATGCACAGAGCAACTGGGGGTGTTAATTAACAGCCCCACATGCTCATGCTCATTCTGGGCAGCATACAGGTTGAACCCACATATCATGGGTTCAGTGTTGCCAGGAGCACAGCACTTGTATTTACCAGAAAGCTCTATGGGACAGAGATGTTTTGGCATCTTCAAGGGAGAATGTTACAGAACTGGTCCCAGAAACCCTTCAGGTTTTTATTGTTTCTACACTCTTATTCTTATGTCAGTGTAAAGTCCCTAAAGGGACACCTATGAAAACAAATCCTCTAACTTTGCATCTAGTGCTAAAGCATTCACACAGTAACTTGATTTTACTTCATGTTGATATTGCTGCTATAACACAGGCAAAGCAGAGGAGGCTACAAGGGGGTCATGCTGTTGTTACTCCTAACTTCTCTGTGCATGGAGCTGCTACCTGGTTCCAGGTGATGTTACATTTGTCCTCCAGCCCTGGGACATGTGGGGAGAAGGGTCCATGGGTCCTGCTGAGGACCTGCACACAGGTTGCAGCAGCAGCTACTCACAGCCAGGATACTCTTACTCCTTAGCAGCCTCTTGTCAGCTGATCCTTAACTCTTCTGTAAGCATTTCCTTAGGTACTCTGGGGTCTTGATTCTCCACATAACACATAAATTGCTTAGGAATCTTATTGCCACACACACCAATACACAGAAGCTGTAGCCACTAATGGAGATAAATGCCCTTCAGAAGGGTTGATTTGCAATATTTGGGGTGGTCAGAACATAAATATGACCATATTTATGTTTCTGAATGTTTTGCTTGTGGGTGGATGTCAGGTCTAAGAAACTGTTTGTTGTATAGTCAGGTCTAAGAAACTGTTTGTTGTATAATCACACCCACTGTCATCCTGTGGGAATTTGAACAAGTGACCAAGAAGGAAATTATTCCAGATTTGCTGCGAGTCTAACCAGCCGTCCATTCACTCTTCCAATGTTCTCCTTATTTCTACTTCTTCCATATTTATGAACAATGTAAGTCCTTCATATTCACTTTTGGGTGTTTCTGTTTCACTTTAGACTTCAAGTTTTTAAGAATGTGGAGAGATTTGTTTCTGCTTCTCTTCAAGCAGACCCTTAACTGCCCAGGTGACTTATATGGTATTTACTTAAATGAACCCTATATGGTTTCTAATGGAAGAAGGTGTTGAAATGGAGAGAGAAGTGCCAGAATTCAGGACAATGAAATATTTACTTTGTGGGGATTAAAAACCAACCCTGCTTTTGGGAATAGCTTGCTTTTAGTGCCCTGCTTCTTGAAAGCACAGTTATTAGAAATAGCAGCAGCTTCAGAGGAAAGTTGTACCCCTTATTGCTCTG
>NW_005054324.1:1741143-1797787 GCF_000277835.1 Geospiza fortis
CAGTTAACTATTCTTTAGCACTGAGAAATGAAAACATGCATTCCATTAGTTAAATGTATGGGGCTCACAGTGTGAGCAAACCCACGTCTGACACTGTTTCCACAGCATTACTGTTTCCACCACACCCACTCCTTGGAAGAACCTAATCCTGCTGCAAATATGTCACCCCACTCATGTCACCTAACCAGAGCAGGGCATGGGAAAAGGACTGTGCTGTACTTCACTGAAGCTTTTTTCACTGTTATTAACAATAACAATTATAAGGAAAAGAGTCTACTCTTTCACTGTTGTCTCTACAAAAATTACTTCAGTGATTAATTTTTAGCTGAGTGTCGTTCTGCAGCTTTGTCAGTGTGTTGTTTGCCATGTGTTGAAGGTATCATTGCACTTAAATCCACCCCACTGAGTGCACAGCACCACAGTGCAGCTGCTTTTCTCCTCTGGTTTCTTGAATTAGTTATTTCCTTCTCTTTTACACCAAATATGTTGGCAATGGCATGCATATCTCAATCTAGCAAATTAATTAATGTAATTTATTTTCCTCTGCAATGTTTACACTTTTAATTAATCATAATTAAATGATTAATGTAAATGTGTGTATAAATCACTCTGAAATCTGATGAAAGAATGCCAAGTTCCCAGGTTAGGTCAGGTGGAAATCGTGGTAGACAGGCCAAACTCTGGGAGAGCACTTGCTAAGTGTATTCTCTTGTTATTTTCTGCTGGTACAGCTAGTCCTGCTCTGCTTTTGGTAGTGTTTGACTACCAAGACTTATGTGGCTGTGAATCACTGGCATTTCAACACATTTTCTCTAAATAAATACTTTGTTTAGAAAGATGGGAGAAAATAATTGTCTCCATTTTTTCCCCCTTGGTATTTGTTGTGTACGTACACAGGAAGAGCAAGCAAATGGTAATATTTCTCAAGAAGGCATTTAAATTCTTTGAGAGCAAGTTCTCCTCACTACAAGCAGTGAGTGTACCTTACAGCATAGAAAAAAAACCAGTTTCTTAAATGTCCTACAGCCTCAGTGTCCCTTGAAGAATCTAATTTCTCTCAGAATCCACCCCATGTAAAAAGAGATTCAACAAATATTTAATTTTGTCTGAGTCACTGCTTCTTGAGCTACAAAATATGTATCTAAGGTATGATGGCCGAAATCTGCTTGCCTGAACTGATGGGGGAAGCAGAATGGAGTAGCAATCTTCAGCTGGAGAAGGGTGTGTTCTCTTTCAAGTGCCAGGAAATGTGCATCCTCCTCCTCTCCTGCAGCAGAACGGGGGCAGGGCAGGGGCAGGGCAGGAGCCAGCACAGCCCGCGGTGTCCGGCGGGGAAACTCACCCAGAGGGCTGGGGCTGCTGCAGCCCTGTGACAGTGAGACAGGGACTGGGACATGTGAAATTCCAGCGAACAGAATGATGCTGAGAGGTGTGTTTGGCTACAGTTTATTAGAAAAAGAAATTCATTGATGAAAAATAATTTAGCACAATGTCCCTGAATTTTGACAAATAAGCAATAGTTTTTCCTCTCTAAGCAAAATTGTGGAAACACACACTTTAGGTTGATAATTTTCTTTTGGAATGTTTGAATGTGTTTCACATAGTCAAGAATCAAAAATGGTTTTAAAATGTTTATTTCAAAATGAAAATGCAGGAAATGTTTTATTCTGCAAACTGCTGAAATCTGGGGTTTGCTGGTTTTCAGGCAAGTTTGGCTAAGATTTCATTAAAATAATTGCCAAAATCTTAATAAATAAGCATTTTCAAAATAATTTCTTTGGAAAAGCATTTAAAAAAATTAATAACCTGCAGTTAGCTCTATCTGGTAATTGCAGAAGGTTATTCTTTTGTCTGTATGCTTCACAATTTCCAATGCTTTATACAATGTTTCAGGTTATCTATCTACCTGTGTCTGTATGTCTTTTTTCTTGCAGAAAGTGTTCATATTTTCTGGAAGTTTTCGAATGAATTTGGATCCTTATGGGCAGTGGAACGATGAAGAAATATGGAAAGTTGCAGAGGAGGTAAAGCTGTTCAGTGTTATTTGTCTCCCTCTGGTGATGTGGTTGCAGCAGGGTGCAGTGTAGGTCTATTGATTGCCATATTTTACATTAATGTAGAATCTTAAGAAACAAGGGCAGGGAAAGGTCATGCCGTGCTATAAACCATATCTATTATGTCTTATATAAATAGTTCACTTCTCAGGCCAATGGGAAGCCAGCTGGGAGGAGCTCTCTTCTCTGACAAGGCATTCAGGCTTTTGTTCTACTTATGTCATGGAGCTTCCTGTGCCATGGAAAATGAGAGTCATGGAATGTTAGAATTCCAAACCTGAAGGTTCTCTTCTAATATTTTGTTGGGTTTTCCACAACGTGGTTTTTTTTCCAATTCCCAAGCTTAGGGGCCAGATTCTGTTTCCATGTTGCACTGGTGCCACACATTGCAGGTGTCAGGTGCAACCTCTTGGCTCTGACAGTGCTTCATGGGTTGCAGAGGTGTCTGTAATGCCCAGGAAAAGTCAGAAGCATTACAGGAGCATTGCAGCCCAGAAAGTGTGTACCTTTTCTCAAGGTACAGATGACCTAATTAATACAGACCTAACCATACATTGGTGCCACTTTCCTTCACTACAAGTCTCAAGTATCAAAAAATGCTTACAGGTGTGGGACTTAATCTGAAAGCTTCCTCCTTTCCCATCCAGGAGGTTAACTCTGCTTGCTCCCTTGGGTTTTTCTAATTTCTTCCCCTTATTTGGAAAAGAGGAAAGCAGACACATTCTGTAATTTACTGTCAAATGAAAGTATCATGACATTTTTGTTTAGATGGTGTGACAGCAGCTTTTCAGAAAGCCCTAGAGGAGGCAACAGTGTGCTCAGTGCTGTTTGTCTGTTTCTCTGAGGCTCAGGAAAACATTTAGTGTGGATCAATATCCTCTTTCTTGAAGAAGATAAGCTCTCCTGCTTTGGAGGATTTTTTCTAGTGTGTGTTTGAATTGAGCTTGGGATTTTAAAGAGCTAAACCTGATTTACAATGGCGTGAAAAAAAATTTATTTTGAAGTGTTTATCATAAGGAGTTGGGCAAATCTGTATTTGATACGGAGGTTTTCATTGCACAGGCAAGAATGCAAAGCAAATAAAAAAAAAGAAAGAGCTGTAATGCTTTTTACTAGGAGTGATTGGATTGTTTACCAAGTTCATGCTCTTGAAGTCTGGCTCAGCAGTGAGTCAGTGTAACTTTGGGAGCACGGCACAGAAATGAGCTGTCAGCTTATTCCAGACCCATGTTGACTGCAGAGGATTTAGAGGATCCTCCTGAGATCAGCATCAGCTTTTTACATTCCTTGCAATCAGCTGCAGAGAACAAGGCCTTGTCTGATGTTACATTTTTTATTCCTCCCATATTTCAGCACCTCAATCTGTCAGACTTGTGTTGACTTGTGAGCTTAAGTCTTACTCCTGTGGTCAGCTGTCTGAACCCTACAGGTACATGGAGAGACCTTGTGCAGTTTTAAGAAGAAAGGACCTTTTCCATCCATTGAATGTAAAATTTCATTAAGGACACAATGTGTGTTCAAAAGAGAGCAAGGAACAAAACAATGGCCTTAATTTGCATGAAAATTAAAGCACAAGCTCTTCAGAAACACAACATATACACCCATACATCACAGTTTAATATTGTTTCTATGCAAAGTGAAAACACTTTGTAGGAATTCCAATTTTTTTCTTCTCCCTGGAATGCAAATTAATTGCAGATCAATAATATTTAAAAAATCTAAGGGAGGCGGCCTTTATAAATTTCTGGAGTTTAATTACTTTTTTATAGTGCTTTATGGAGCCATGCAACTCACATATATTTCCTAGTTTTCATATTTATAAAAATGTCTGTTGAAACTCTGCTGATAAGGCCAAAGACCACAGTTGGTTTGGATATGTAGAAGATGGAAAGCTTTGCTGGGAGGTGTAAATCTCCAAAGGAGAGCAAACAGGAGCACTGGAAGAAACAGTAAGGAAACATCTCCTGGGCTGGACTCTGATTTCAGGTCCAAAGGCAGCAGCTTCACTTGGCATGGGCACCTCTCTAAACACTTTGTCACCAGTGCCAGAGGGAAGCCCCCCTCGCGCCTTTAGCATAACCAAAGTGCACAAGATCTTTGGGGCAGCAAAAGGAGCACCTGGAAACACTGTCAGAGCTGTAGAGACAGCAGCCATGGTGACTGGGGTTATTTTCTGTTGGTATAATGTAGCACATAAATTTTGGTCATTTATTTTTAAACTCCTAGTAACCAAAGAGGCCTGTTTTCCTTTCAAAAATCACTTTCCATAGCATTTAGAATGATGTAAATGATCACCACAGTCAGCAGTAATTATGTCTTGCCAACTTTTTGTGTCCTTCTTTTCTCTGGCAGGTTGGGCTGAAGTCGGTAATAGAGCAATTTCCAGGCAAGCTTGATTTTGTTCTTGTGGATGGAGGCTGTGTCCTCAGCCATGGCCACAAGCAGCTGATGTGCCTTGCCCGGTCAGTTCTCAGCAAAGCTAAAATCTTGCTGCTCGATGAACCAAGTGCTCACCTGGACCCTGTGTATGTTTTGTTCATTTGTTCTGTTTTCTAATATGGAATAAGAAAACCCATGAGGCAGCACCATTTAAGGAGATCTTTTGTAACTTGCATGGCCTATTACTAAGCCTGACTTCAGTAATGCATGTTGGTAATTCCATGCAGGGGGTCAGGGAAGCCTGGTTACAGCCTTTACTCTATGGCTGATAGGTTCTTTGATGGCAGAGATGCAGCTGAGGCACTGCAGAGCTGTGTCCCTGCTGGAAGCTCTACAACCCACAGCCAGGCTGTTGCACATGTGTGTTATGGGCCTGTGCAGTTATGGGCATGCACACTGCATTGTTTGTTTGCCTTTCAGAACTTCCCAAGTGATCAGGAAGACCCTGAAGCACGCATTTGCCAACTGCACAGTGATACTGTCCGAGCACAGACTGGAGGCGATGCTGGAATGCCAGAGATTTTTGGTGAGCATTTCTCATGGGCTCACTTACTGCTCTCTCACCACATTTGATGAACATGTAAAACACACCAAGTGGAAATGTTGTTTTCTGGATTGATGAGGGTCATTCAGGGCAGTTAAGCAACCTATCCACTGGCAGAACTGCAGCAGGCTCCTGTTTGCTCCTTCACCTGATCTGTGACAGACATCTGTGCTCAGATGAGCTGTGTCATGTTCTGGAGGAGCAAGAAGGAAAGTTGTGTATCTTATCCAGCTGCTGATCCAGCAGCTGGTGCCTTATATTTTTGATTGGCTCGGGAGATTCAGAAAAATCTCAGCATCTCACAGAGTTTTACAATTGCAAATGCAGAATCAGCTACACTTGAGCAATAGGAGGCTGCCTGGGGAAAAGGAGTTTCCTAATATGTGATGATCAGAATTGCTGACTTCTTTAAACAAGCCATGTAAATATTGCTTTCACATGTAATCAAGGGGACAAATTACCAGAGTCCTGGGGTATTTCCTTTGTTACATAAAAATGGTTAGTAAAGAAAAAGCAAGTTATGCAAATTGTTCTTAAAAATAAGGTTCTTCTCTCTGTATTTTTTTTCACTCTTCTATGAGAGGGCATCTAAATTTTGGTAGCAGAATGAAACATGGTTTTGGATGTGTATTTGATTGGATGCATTAGCACAGCAGGAGGAACAGTGCCTGGAGTTAAAGCAGTCTAGTCAGTAGTCAGGTTGTACATCCCTTTGGATGTGCTGCTACTCGGTGCGTGCTGGACTCAGTCTTGCCCCCAGCAGGCAGGCAGCCTCGCCTATGAAAAGGCTTCCCACCCTCCAGACCACATTTTAGCAACAGAGATGCTAAAAGTTCTCTCCTGTCAGACCTGTGCCCTTACCAGAGATGTGCTGATATTGCAGTGCCAGCAAAGGAGCCTGATTTTTCCTTGGCTCCTGCCGGACAGAGAGACTGGCACAACCCTACAGGGTAAACTTACTGTCTCCTTCAAATAGAGGTGAGCAGTGCTTCCTTGTTTAGTGAGAACGGAACAAAGAAAGGCTGGCACCTTGGTGGCAGCCTTCTCTCTCTGCTTATGATGGAAAAATTAACACTTTCTTAGCTGGGCAGTCTAGCAGTGCCAGGGAAATGCCAAGGTACTGGGAGACTTCAATAAGGGGACTCAGAGGTAAAACCAAGTCACAAGAAGAAACCAGCCAGTGCAGCAGCACTTTGTAATTTGGGCAACAGGCCACATGTTCAAATTTTAATGCATGTTTTTGTGGTTTTAATTAGCAACTGCAGACTAGAAATTAGAAACTGTTAGAAGATGTTTGCCATGTCTTCATGTCTCTTCCCTGCTCCATTAGTTGCATTAGCTGAATTCTGTCAGCACCATCACTGCTCATCTAACAGAGTGATGTTTCTGCAGGTGATTGAGGACAATAAACTGAGGCAGTACGAATCCCTTCAGAAGCTGCTGAACGAGAAGAGCTCCTTCAGGCAGGCCATCAGTCACGCTGAGCGCCTTAAGCTCCCACCAGCACACCACAGAAACTCCAGCAAACGTAAACCCCGACCCCAAATCACTGCCTTGCAGGAGGAGACAGAGGAAGAAGTGCAGGAGACAAGACTGTGAGATGCTGTGTAGTGACCTTTGTGGAGTGAATGGTCAGCAGTGCCCCATGGTGACAGGACCAGCACTTCTGAAGCTGCCTCAGCCATGCACAAATTCAGCCCTCCAGGAGGTGTTTACTGAAGCGACCGCATGAGCATGTGGGAATTGCTTCCCTTCTGTGGTTAATCATGTGCAAGTTAGCACACTCTTTGAGGCTTTGCCACTTATAGTGGTGAAACCAGATTTCCTTTGGAAAGCTGCTCTCATTGGATACAAACGAGATGGCAAGCAGAAGTAATCTGCCTAGCCTGACATAATTGTTTCAGAAAACTTTTAGAAAGGTTCTTGCTGGGGTGAGAGGACTAGACAGCAGGAAGAATGTGAAAAAAAAAATCAAATCTGTGTGGAAAAGGGAAAAATCAGTATGTAAAAAACTTCTGTGGATTCACTTCCTGCAACTGAATTAAGGGACAATATCATCAAGGCACACAGAAAACTTCCTCCTCTTTGTTTTCCATGGAGCGACTGTAATTTCAGCTTAGCAGGAAAGGCCAAATGCCACATGCATAGGTGAAAATGAAGGAAGAGAGGATATTGTCTTGGAAGCCAATCAACATCTGTCATGTCTCCATAGTTAAGGGAGAATTGGTATTTCCTCTGAAAACCTAGGAGACTGTTAACCTGACCCTGCACACACAATTGGATGAGTGCAGGCTGACATCAGTATCTAGCAAAAGGTAGGACTCCTGGCAGTGGACCTGTAATAGTCTGTATAGGTCTGGCATCTTTATATGCTTTTTACTTTGGCCTAATGAAAAAAAAAGGGGAAGAAACCTCTCAGAAGTAGACTTTAATAATGAAATTAATTTTTATACTCTTCTGGTTTTCAGTTTTATTATGGAACTGAATGTTCTCTAGGATATTTTATTTATTTTAATATTGTTGCAAACTTTTGCTAAGGAAATGATGTATTTTAAGAGTGATTACGTACTATAAAGAAAAATATATTTGTACAAAAAGTTTTATATTTGGATTGTTGCAGGGATATTTTGCTACTAGACTTTGATGTCTCATTATGCTAGAGCTGTTGAAAACGAGGGCAGCCCCAGAGTTTGGCCAGGTACTGTCCAATGCTGTCTTTGTGCACTAAAGTATTCTAGTGACATACTGGTGTTTTAGATTATTTTTTTCTTTAAATAAATTTTTAAAAAGAGAAACTGCCTGTATGACACATTACAGCTCTCCCCGGCCCCCTTTGTGGGGCAGGCACTGGGGACCGATTCTGGGACTTCCACTTCAGTCCTTGCTGCCTATCACAAACACGGCCAGAATTTTTAGCAGCGGCTCTCTCCTTCGGGAAGGCGGTGGCTGGAAGCGCCGCCCGGGCGGCACTAGGTGGTGCTGCGGGCCTCAGACGCTGCGGCGCGGCCTGCGCTAGGCCGGGCTGCCCCTCAGCGCCCGAGCCCTGCAGCTGCAAAGGGCAGCACCGGCAGGGCTTGGACTGAATTCCTTCAGGCTTGGACTAAACTCCTTCAGGCTTGCACTGAACTCCTTCAGGCGTCCAGGAGCAGCAGCTGGCCTGGGCTGCCCCCGGCTGGGCGCTGCTGGAGGCGCCGCTAGGCCCGGCAGAGCCCGCAGGCACCGGGGCTCACTCTGAACTGCTCACCCTGCGTCCCGCTGGTTTCTCTCAAGCTCTGTCCCCCTCTGCATACCTTCTGGCTTTCATTACACATTTCCTTTGCAAATATTTGTTGGCAGTTTTTTTCCTGCCCTGGCCCTCATACTGTACTTTTATGCTTGTCTATCATTAGCACTTACGTGGGTCTCTTTCCTTTCTTTCTGTGGGGGACACCTTGCGCTGCCTGATTTTCTCCACAAAGCAATACCTCTTGCTCACAGAGCATTCTGCATACACTTGGGTCTCAATTTTGCCATGTCACTGTTTCTTTGCCACGAAGCTCTGCTTGATTCATAGCAATGGAAAACCAACTGTGTATTGAAGTAGCATCACTTTTGAATCCCATCTCCACTGCCCTTATCCCCTCAAACTGTTCACCTCACACTGTTTGTCCCTTTCCTGACATGGTCAGCTCTCCATTTGTACAAGTCCTTACAGAGTACGTGGCCAAGGCTGGCCAGGAGGCCAGGGCTGCTGAAGTGTGGCCAAATCTAAGGAGGCGTGCCAAGGGTCGCTCTTGTTCAGGATGTTACTCAGAGTTACAGCAGACACACCAAGTGGGGGAGTTTATAATCTAAATAAACAAGATGATCAGAAAGATCAGCAGAAAAGAATAACTGTCATTAGAACTAGTGCATGCTTAAGAGCTTGCGAAACTGCTCATGTTTTTTGTCATTGTCAGAGTTAGAAGGTGGTAGGTAAGCTGGATTCAGCAGATGAGGACACATTTCAGGAAAGAAAAAAGATAAACACAGCAGGAGCATGTAGCAGATGGGACACATGGAAGCTGCTGATACAAACACTCAGAAGGAGGACTTTGAAGGAAAAAGGAAATCAGTTGACTGATGGCCTACACCCTGGGCTACAACACTCACTGAAACAGCTTCTGCCATCAGTGCCCAACTCCCACCCAAAGAGCGCAGGCAGGACACTGCCCTCTCAGGGCAACTGAGAGGAGACTGTGCTATTTCTTTCAGTCCCAAACCACTGCTTCAGCTCCTCTGGAGTTCAGGGTGGAACAGGAGGTAAGTCAGTACCAGCCTCCATGAGGAGGATGCCACAGACTCTCCTTCCCAACACAGGTTGAGCAGAGCACACTACCTTCTAGAGTAAGTGTTCTTGTACCTGCTGTCAGAGGGTGACAGCTCCCAGGCATGTTTGCCTGAAACTAATCTGGGAAGTTGCACATGCTGTTCGTGATGGAAAATGGAGCACAAGAGAGAAAGGAGAAAATAAAAAAGAAGCAAATGAGGCCATAAACAGTGGAAGAACAAACAATGACCTTCATAAACACAGGCTGAACAGTACTTAAGGGAAATTTTTCTTCTCATGTGCTTTGCTTTGCATGCATTTGATAAAACAGAACAGATATAAAAAATACTCTTACCAAAGCACTTTGTCATTAAAACCACCTATAGAGAAATGTGGGTGTGTACAACATACAGCCAAAGAGAAGAGCATGCTGACTTTAATACTACATGTGGAGATTTAATTTTGCAGCCTGCTAACAAAAAAAGTTGAAAGATTCTTTAGCTGTCCTTAAGCACAGTGGAGAAGGGTGGCCACACTGCTATTACAGCACTAAGAGGCTCTTGGGAGAACAAAGGCTAAGCAAGGATAGCCTAAACAAACTTGAACTATGCACACTTATCCATTTTCATAAATCTTATATACAAAATAACTACAAAAGTAGCTTGATAATTGTCATTAGTGGGAAATGCTCAGTATCTCACTGGAGTCAAACAAGCCTGCTATTCCAACAAACAACTTTGTTTTCACAGTTGCTTAACTGGTGTCTTAATGTCTTAAGCTGTGCTTAATTCATTAAATATCCATTTCCAAAGTCTTTCTTAAAATCCACCTCCTCCAGTTCTACAAGAGTCAAATCTCTCAGGCTGTTACATCAGAGCTCCTAAACACCTGATGGCATCTACCCTGTTTAAGCAACAGGCTTAAGTTATTTCTTAGCAACTTTAGGCCTTTTTAAGCATTTTCCTGTATTAATTTGTGTTAATTGCTGGAGGTAATTTCAGAACTACATAATTTTTTCAATTTTATTTACCTAAAAAATGTTCTGATGATTATTTTTTCCTCATTTTTCTATTACAGATTTGGTATTTTTGGTTTATAATTACTTGGCTATGATTTAACATTTGGAAAAAAACCCACACCACTTTAGAACTGACGTAAAATTGTTCATTAATGGACCATTAGTTGCTGTCTAAAAACATCTTGCAAATTAAGCAATACAATGCAATACAGTAATACATTTCCTTTACAAACCCCCATGTTCTCTAAAACTAATTTCCTGTTCCTAGGATAAACAATATTTATACTAAGTTCATTCCCCAGGGCTCACTTCAACCTCAAAATACAACCCTTGTAAAATGCAGCCAGAGGTTTCTGAGTGATACTACAGCCCAGTACCACCATACCTTGTACTCCCTTAAAGTCACTTCTTCAGGTTTCTTGAAGAACAGCCCACTTAGTAATTCTCAGTCTCTTACCCATGGTTTGAGCACCATAAACATCACTTTAGCCAGAGTTACAACCAAGAAAATGATCCTTCATCCTTTCTTCAAGCATCTTCCACCACCAGAGGCTGTTTTGCTTCTCCAGTTCTACTGGAAAGCTGGAGGGTTTTGGATGTATTTTGTAAATCACTTAAGCTGTATTACAAGAAGAGATGTGCCTCAGGCATGCTGTTTTTGCTGATGAATGTTGCTGGCTTTGTTGAATGATGGAGAAGGTTTCTTCATGGTTTAATTCTGGAGTTCATGCTCAGCAACCCAAAAAAAAAAAGGCAAATATTGTCTGACAGACTCAGATGTTCACTTAAGGAAGATAGTCCATGTTCTTGTCAAGAAATAAGAACCATTGGAGAGATGCTGAAAGCTTTTATTTTAGGGACTGGCTTGAAGTGAAGAGCTGGAATGTTTAGTACTTACCAGAGTAGATGGATGAGAAGCATCTTTCATGTTTCTCTGGTTGAAGACATTGAGATGTGTATAAAGAATGTAGTGTAGTCAGATGAGGGCTAAATTAAAAGTCTTTCACTGCCCCAGTGGCCTGTCACAAGGATTCACCAGTAGAAGCTTCCCTATACCTTCTAAGATACTCCTCCATGGAGATGGGGCCTCTCTCTTCACTTACCTCTTTCAAAGTTATGGGGTAATAGCTGTGAGCAGATGCAGCATGGATGGCTGTGGCTCACCACAGCACACTCCAATCCTCTCTGCTTGAGACACAGGAAGCAAGGAAGAGAAAGGATTTTGTCCATTACAAACCCAAAGTGAGAGCAGCTGGTATGACAAGTCACTCATGAGGAGTGCTGTTTGTAGCATCACAGGAAGAACCTGAAGACACAAGTGAAACCCTGAGCTCATGAACAGAGCCTGGCCTTGCTTCAGCACAACTTATCACAAACCAAGTGATAAGCCAGCAGAGAAGTCAGCATGTCCACAAGCAAACTGTGTCACAGTTATGTGGCGCTCACTCTTTGAGGGCAGGAACTGCTCTGGCCTATCAAGAGAGATTAGCACTTAGTGCATAAGAGAACCACCAATTAGGAGATCTGCAAGATACTGTGAAATTAAAGCTGCATGGAGATCACAGACTGTGTTGAACTGACAGACAGACAAAATGACAGCAGACAGAAGTCAAAAAGTGAAAGACACAGATAGAGAGTTTAGGACAGCAGGCTGAAAAGGAAGGATAATGAGGGCGTTTAAAAGCAATGCTAAATTTAGCAAGACACCTAACTTTCACACCATGACCAAAGTTACTCTGTCCTCCACAGATTTTCATGCACAGTACAGTACTGATTAGTTTTTACTCTCACAGACAACATGCAGTTTTAAAATGTGCCTCAAAGCAAGCTTTAGGACACTGCCCAGTGTCTTCCCATACAGAAGCACACTGTTAACGCTTGATCTAAATGAGGTGGGACATTTCCAAGGTGTGTTTTAAACACAGAACAAACCTGGCTTAGAAGCATGTCAGGATTTTTCTTTTCTTATAGCTCTTAAAAAAAATGTTATTACAAATTCTGATGTTGAAATTTATGTGATCCTTACAAATAATATCTTCCACCTGTGTTCCTCCTTGGCCTGAAATCTATACCTGAGCTTCTCACACAAGCTACCACACCACTGCTCACTGCTTCAGCACATCAGGGATCCTACTTGCTGAGACTCACTGCTCTGACCTGAAGTGTTTGGCAGCTGACTCATTCTGCTAAGAACCACCAGCAAAAGCAGCATACATTTTTCAGCACAAAAATGAATAAAAATATAAAAAAGTAAAAATCAATCTCTAGAGAAATGATCTGTATTTGGTTACACATTACTATCACACAGCAAACAGAAGTCTTAGTGAAACAGCAATTGCCTAAAACCAAGGTACTTTCTAAATATATTGTGCAGGAAATGATTTCAGAAATAAGCTTCTAATATTCAATATCTATAGAGCCAACACACACACAAACTCAGAGAAAGAAAGACAATATGCCATACAAAGATTTTATTGACATGAGTCTGGGATAACTGTTTTATATACAAAGGTAAAGTGTTAGGAAACAGTTAATCCTTTCCTCCTCTGAGCTTATTTTGAGAAAAATGCTCTTTTGGATATTAAAGGCATATCCCTGTCCAAATTCTCCAAACCATCTCCCACTAACCCAGCAGAAGGTTGGGTCTGATCTCCAGAAAAATCCACACTTTCCCCTGCCTAACAGGTCAGCTATCTCGACAGCGCACATTACCACACTCCTACAATTCACAAGGATGTAACTGCAACTATTGTAGAAAGAGGCTGGGGAAATATGCCCTGCATAGCAACTGTCCCTCATGGGAACATGATCTACCTCAGTGGTGGAGAGAAAAATGACAAAGAGTTAATTTTAACTGCAACTCAAGTATCATTTTATAGCAATTACATCTTAAATCCACAACAGAAATTGATAATTACATAGTAACTCATTGCTACTACATTATCTTGGATAATACTGTAGTTAAGCTTTTGCTCAAATTCCTTTTCAGTAAAATCTGTTTCTGTAAAACACTTTTATTTCTTGGATGCTTTTAAAACACTAATGAAGCATATAAAAGTTTTTACAGTATACAAGAAAAACTAAGTTAATAAATGATCACATTTTCTTCAATTCTATCAAAGAGTAAGAGTCTGAGAAAAATAACTTTTGTTGCATTTTAATTTCTCAATCTCTTTCCTTTTTTAAGAGATGAAATTTATAAAGGAAATTCATTACATTTTAGATGAAGAGAAGCTTGAGAAAAACAAAATCACAATTCAGCAGGCAGATGATGATGATAAAATCAAAGTATATAATATGGCTTGTAGCTGAAAGTAATTGATCTGCAATTCCAAACATTTCAGTTATTGCCACATTCACTAATTTTTCATTAAGTGAAGATAAAACATCTTTAAAATGCATGAACAATAGCTTTAAGCCATTGTTGTATATATTGTGCAACTCATCTGAATGCAGGTTAACATGTGAACTTAATAGAATATATTTATGTACAGTATATACACAAACAGAATCCTGTGGTAGGTACCCCTGAATATTATCATTTAAATAAGTAATTTTCATATTAAAAGAAGAAAAAAACCCAACCATCTATGGAGGAGGCAAAATGCCCATTTCTGAACTTTAAATCAATATAATTTCCAGCTGATGTACATAGAAATAAAACCGTGGTCCTGTACAAACTTTACATTACAGGGTAATAGTTTGTTTTTAAAAAATATTTACATATTTAATTACTTGGTTCTTTGCAATAGAGATTTTATGAACACAAAAAATTGTAAGATAGGCAGGTTTATTTATTGGATTTTCCTATTTGTTCTTTTTTGTGCAAAGTCCAAATCTCTCTTTTTGTGTTATTATCTGCCTCTATTTGCCTTGTATTACTGCTGCTGCTTTTTTTTAGTATTCTGAGAAGGCTGGGTGACTTTGCTTCTAGGAACAGGAAGAAAAGATTTAACTCTTGAAACACCCAACTCTGTCTTTGATTTACTGTTGCTGCTTTCTACAGTTCGACTGCTGCTGAGAGGACGCATTCCATCCTAGAAATAAAGGAAAAAAAAGCATTTTGTATATAAATAAGTATCACTGTTTGACATGGTTGGGTTGTGTTTCCTTCACTTCGGCCATCATCTCCCCTGAAAAATATTTTTTTTAATTCTGTATGAAAGCTTTTGACCAAGTTTTTCACAAACCTCCCAAGTAGCTAACCTTGTCTATTGGAAGTCAATATAGTAATGCCTTCTGTTGTTAGCAGGAATTTTTAAAGAAAAAAATCACTAGGAGAAATGTACAGTAGGAACTGGTAGGTCAACTGACTTAGCCAATTATCCAGGCATCACTACTGTATGAAGCTCTGATTTAGGATGCCTGAATGTGTTTAGAGAAATATTCAAAAGGAGTACACCTACTTGTGGATCTGCAGGGTTAAAATTATTTCTTTTAGTGGAGACTGTTCTATGGATTTGAAGTAAAATTACAGGAAGTACTCTAACTTTCTGAATATTTGGATATAAAGAAAAGTGATTGCAAGGCTGTTACTCATCTGACCCTGGCTCAGCTGGTCAGAGCATGGTGCTGATTACAGCAAGGTTATGGGTTCAGTCCTTATATGGGTCATTCACTCAAAAGTTGGACTCAAAAATCCCTGTGGGTCTCTTCCAATTCAGAATATTTGGTGGTCTGTGAAAGTCAGCTCTTTTAATGCTAAGGTGTGCTAGTTAATCTAGTTTCAGAGATTTCACTGTATCAGCAGAAAATGGTGTCTCTAGAAAACAATTTACTGCAATCAGATAAAACATCAGGATTGGCTTCCAAAAGACCCGTATCAAAGGAACACAGAAGGCCTGGTAAGGGAACACAGATCACAGATTATGCCCTGGCTAAGATTAATTGAGCTCAGAAGCCCTCTTGATGTTCACAAAGAGCAAAAAAGGGAACAAAATGTAACAACAGAGAAAACATAATTTTCCAAAGAATGAAAACTAAGCAGGATATAATTTCATCTTTGTATTTAGTAGGGATGGCAGCGCCCACAAACAATAAAAAAATTTCTGAAAAGAAAAATATAATAGACTTACTATATCTTCCAATAATATTCAGCTTATCTTCCCACTCTGAAATCACTGAAGTTTATTTACATATATAACATAGCAAGATGACTGTATATTTCCGCAAATAGTTAGGTCAAAAATAGGAACTGAATACGTCTCAAAAAATTGCTATTCTTCACAAACTTTCAATATTTTTGCCCCTGAGAGCTCTGACATCAGAGCAACCAGCTCTGATGAATTTTAAAAGAATTTTAAAAGTGGTACTTTTGCAAACTTATTGAATGACATTAATTGAGAGGAAACAACAAACCCAGATTTTATTTCTCTTCATATCTGATGGAAATAACTTGTAATGTCAATGTAATGTCAAAAATACTTGGCCTGGGGAGATGGCTTTATGTAGAAAGCCAAAACTGAAAGCAAGTACATCCATTGTTTTAATAAATCTTTAGCTTTTATTAAGACACATGAAAGAAACTTGGCATGGTAGTCTAGCAAGTTTCCTAAGAATTATGACAGTTTTTTGTTGTAATAAACAGGGCACTAATTCTTAGGATGCAATCAGAAATTCAGATTTGGAAAAACTCAAGCCACCTTTCCTATCCTACTGTAAAACTCATTTCACCTACCTTTTGTGCTCTTGTTTTATTTGGGTTAGTACCACTTGCTGAAAACACAGGAATGTTCTGGGAGTTACTGAACACCAGTAACTCATCCTTAGAATCTGCAATCTAGATAGAGATAAGGAAACAGTGATTTTTTTAGTTATTCACAGAGATTATGTTTAAATTTGCCAATTTTTGGAGGCTTGATTTTATTTTCATGGTTTCTGTACAATGCAATGCATAAATATCCCAAGAACAATTAAAATATCTCTTCTTTACTCTTGAGTGCATTTTTAGATGTGAGATGGAGATTTCATATCAACTACAATCAGAGGAAGATTAAACATGCATTTCCAGAGTAATACTTCTCAGTGGAGCTTAAGGGCAGTATCCCATCAAATTTAGCCACTCCCAGGAACATCAGAGAAATGAATGATTGTTTTCTCTTTCTCCTGCCATGTTTCTTCCCTACTATTTTTACTTCCCTTTTTTCTATTTTTCCTGACTAGAAAATAACAGAGCCTGCTCAAGATGCCGTCCTCACTGAAAACTAGGTATTTTATCCTGGGGCAAGCTGATCCAATTCAATTCTGCAAAAATACTCAATCCCAACCCAGTGAGGGCAACAGGAATATATTCGAGTGAAAGGGCAAATTAAAGAGCAGAAGTACTTATTCTGTTGGCATCCTGAAATTACATCACACAAAGAAAGCATGCAACAGCACCCTTACTTCTGCAAGGCTCTACTAGGCATCTGGGGAATTAACAACAGAAATTCCAGCCAAGGATGGTTCCACCCATGGTGAGGAAACTGAACAAAAGACTTGACATCTATCTCCTTCCTTATCTAACCCGTATTTCCTTGAATTGTCATCAACAAGCAATTATACTTTGCATGTTATTAAACACAATTTTAAGTTGGTTACCATTTCTTTAAGCACATCCCATTCTTTTAAGGATAGCTACAGTAAATCCCTGCTAACTGACTAGTGATTAGCTTGGTGCACGTGACTCATGCATGTACTGTAAATACTTTAAAAAAACAACCCAAAACAAAACACTATAATAAAGGGTTTCAATAAACAGGTTGAAAAATCTTCCCAAACACAATATTTCTTTTTTTAATAAAAACTTTGTTGTCTTCTAAGAATAAACAGAGTACTTAATAAAGCAAACTAATGGAAGTGCTATTCAGGGAAACCCTAGAGGATGTCATGCACAGCCTAACTGGACAATAGCCTATGACTGACTCTATCCATGTTTCAAAAGATATGGAACAGCTGGTCCAGTGTGAACACAGCCTGCTGTCACAGCCATCCACATCAGCTGTGCTAAGAGGAAAGATGAAAAAGAATAAATAGCTTGAGCCACAGGGAAAGCGGCATGGTATTGGTATAAAAGAAAAAATGAGAGAGATCCACAGCTCCTCACTCAGCCCCAACACATCTCCCATAAACATCCACAACACAGAATTTAGCCCAAAACTATGAGCCCTGCAAGCATCCTTCACCCTCTTTTGCCACTGTTAAAGAACTAGGCCAATCCACCCTCTCTTGCTTGGGCCAGTAAACTGTATTTTGCCTATGCAGTAGAGGAGCTTTGAGCCAGTTCTGTGAAGGCTAATGGGATTGTATTAAACCAAATGGTCAATGCATATTAGGGAAAACTTTCTATGTCTTTAAGACTATAGAACAGTTTCCCAATGGTAGCAATGAGATCATCAAAGATAACAAGGGAACAGTAATGCAGGGATGGCTGTTCTCAGGGAACTGGTCACTGACAGTTCAAGAAGCTTTTGGACAATGCTCTCGGGCACATAGTATGACTCTCAGTGTGATCCTGTGAAGAGCCAGGTGTTGGATTCAATGATCCTTGTGCGTCCCTTCCAACTCAGGCTATTCTATGATTCTATAGAAATTTCATCCTCCACTGCAAAAATCTGTACAAGAAAAATTGTTGAAGGTGTAATTAATAGTGTCTGTTAAACCAGAACACTTACCCTCAAATGTATCATATATTAGTTGACTATGGCTTATTCCCAAATAATTTAATAATTTTCTTCAGTTCAAGCAGGGCTTGTAAATCAAAAATTTATTTTAAACACATAAAAACCAACTGAATATGGTAATGTAGTAAATTGTTTAAAAGCCTTGTGTTTACCTTGCTTATATCAGGCTCAGATTTGCTGGAACACATACTTTGAAGTTCCTGCACAAGATCTACTTCATCATCAGAACCAACAGACAGCCTTTGCTCCAGATTTAATGTTCTCAAATAATCCTTCTCTGAAGATCTGGTTAAAAAACCCAAACAAACAATCAGAGAGAACGTTTAACTTAAGCTATAATACAGAATTTAAAAATAAATATTATAAACACCTCCAAAATAGGATTTTTTTTCCCAAATGACCTTTACTACTACAAACAAAACCAAAATAACATCTGACGAACTGACAGCAGTAGTTGTCAATAATAATCTCCTGATAGATCTTTCTATACATATTCTCTCTATTCTGAAACTCTAACAAAGGATTCCTCTTTCTAGTATTTTCAGACTCCTCTCTTTTTAAGATGCAGCAATTTCATTCCACTCTGCTTTTTGGAAATAATTCCAAACACTTAGAAAAACCTCTCGCGTACTGTTAGCATAAATATTCTATTTTCTCTGTGCCTGTGAATAAGGTAGAACTGAGGTTTCAGATTGAAGTGAAGTCTCAAATGCAGTTCCCTCTAGTTAATTCATACACTTTCTCAAGGAAACTCTGTATTAGTGGGACTAAAGTGCATGTACTGTTCCATCTTGAATTGCCATTCAGCAAGCTGAAATAGCCAGAGGTGTTTTTAAAATATAATGCCAGTTGATAAAAGCATACGGTCAACTTTTCAAGGCAGAGTGTTACCTAATATTCTTAAGTCATAGACTATTCTGTTACATAAAAAGACATGTAGTGCTGCAAGGCTTCAGATAAAGAAATGGATTCTAAAATTATATCAAAGTATATAAATTTTATTTCCTCTCAGAAATGAAAAGTTAAGAATACTTCCTTTCTTCAGATATGAGACCAAAACATTACCAAAAACTTCTGATCTATTACTTATGGTGTGCTGCTTTACAACAGAATGCTATCGTTATTTTTTGCAAAGTGTCACAAATACCAGAAATTAAAACTTACTTTGTGGTGAGAGAAGCTCTTTTCTTACAGTTTGGTTGCAACACAGTCTTAGATTTTATACCTGCACAAAAGAGAGATTGACTTGTTAGTGTGTTACCATGTGTGTTGATTTCTTTATTCTAAAATCTATGATAAACAGGGAAAATGTGTTCCCATTTACTAACTAATTACATCAACAGAGTCTGTCAAAGATCAGAATACATCCCTTAAAAGTGTTTAGGGCAGCATAAGGAGCTGCTGAAATGGCAAATAGGGGAGCAGTTGTCTAAGCTTTTGTGAAAGAGAGGACATGAGATTTCTGTGTTAGGCATTTGAACAACCCTTACTGGTTCTTCCCAAGAGAAATTTCTTCATGAGATAAAATTAAACAATTTACCATTACTGGAAACAGCAACAGCATTTGATTCTGATGAAATAGAAGAATACTAAACGTAATTGACTGCTCCATTTATAACTTATATTCACAGATATTAACTGGATTCCAAGAACAGGTATGGATTCCATTCTCAGGTACAAAATACAACAACAACAATCCCACTTCAGGTTATGTTCATTATTTCTTAAATCCTCTTAGTGGGATTAGATAAATTCACAATTCAAACAGAGAACCGGCAATCAGGACATTAGTTTCAGTCAGAAAAAGCAGACTTCTTTCTGAACAAGGGCTGAAGAAATGAATTGCTCATTTTAGTGCTGCAAAGTAGCAAGGATCAAGTATTTTGGTTCTTTGTATATGAGGTAATTTAGGCTAGAATCTTACTGTTCCTAAAATGTATGTGTGTGTGTGTGTGTGTCTGCGTCTGTGTGTATGTGTGTACGTGTGTGTAAGCCTTCTTTCTCTTCCTAAATCTTCCTTCTGAAGTAGTTACCTTTATTTTCAGAAAGCAAGTCCTTTGGTTTTATTCCCCTTGAAGTTTTTCTGTTTGATATTGTATTTAGTTACAGTAATACCAAGTTTTCCTTCTAGAAATATGTCTCCTTTAGAAGAATTATGTTGCTTCTGAATATATCTATATATCATTATATACTATCTATCATTACCTCCAATAATGTGTCTCTAATAATCCATACATTATCTGTGTAATAAAACTGCTTATTATATGACTTATGATCTTGAGGTGAAAAGAATTTTCAAAAGCATCAGCACTAATATACCTTCCACATTTATACAGATGCACAGACTCACTTATATAAAGCCCTATTTATCAAGCAACATACTGAAGATGATTGAAAACCTTACAGTATCTGTGACTTCACACAATTATTTACATTTATTTTTTGCAATTGAAGTGAAAATCAATTCAAAATCTTCAATTTACACCCGAAGATCTTTCTTCCACTGCAGGGCTTCTAGATTATTCTACTCAATTTTTCTAGTAAGACCGAAAAAGGGATGCATGATCTGGGGAGCAATGTATTAATTTATTTCTACCTGGATTCACTCGGTAGTAATTATCGTAGTGAAGTTTTAAAGGAAGTGTAAGGAAACTCAAAGAAGTATGTATGCTGTAAATTTGGAGCAAATCTAAGGAGTACCAACAAAGTAATGAAACTTTATCTCATCTGGTATTGGAGAAGAGACTGATTCAGTGTCATTCCATACAGTCAGAGGTGGAACCACTGCTTATAATTGCACCATCTGAGCCAATGCCTGCCTCATTATCGGACAACAGAAAGGGCATTAGAACAACCAATCTTACTTAGGACACCTCACAGTCACAAAGAAGTAATTTTGGGGGGGAAAAAAATAAACTGTGTTTTACTGGTGAACATAAATATAAGCGTCATTTAATTGAAAAATTTTAATTCATGATGTAGGAGAAACGCTTGATTTGCATCTACACACAACTTTCAGAACTGAAAATGAAAAGCTTTATTTACCTTCAGTATTTGTCTCCTGCTTATTCCATGACTGGGAGGACAAATGGCCTGACTTTTTGCGAGGACTTGTGCTCACTTTTCTCCAAGAAGCATTCTCACCTTTTTTCTTACTGCAATTTTTGTAGCTTGAAGCCACAGATAAAGGAAAATTTCCTCCCTTAAAATCTGCTATATAATTATCTAGCTCTGAAACAGAAGTAAAACAGTGTTAAGAAGAACTGATTGTTGCAAATGGTTCTTCTTGGAATACATTATACAACTACTTAGTTTAATGACAGTAAATACTTTTAACCCCATCACCTCCCTTCAGAACTAGAGCTATGTTTTGTGGAAGTTTTAAAATTGGAAGGAAGCAGTAAAAAGCCCCAGTTCAGCAACGCACAACTACTTAGCTTTCAGACAGTTTCACTCTTACCTGGTCTGGGTAGAGGACAGCCATGCAAAACAGCTTTATTTAGCAAGATACTGAGAGCAGCTTTAACAACAGCCTGTTGCCCTTGGCTAGGACTTTTTTTGGCTATTGCTTGTCCTGGTACAGATGGTCTTTTCACAGAGGCTCTGGAGAGTATTGCTTCTTGTACTCTGGGAGCTATCACAGCATTCCATAGCTTGGACATCCACCTGTGGTACAAAACCAATCCTTTAACTTCAAAGGCAATTATCAAAACCTGCGATTTTATACTTTGGTAACATATCAGATTTTGCATTTTAAAGAAGCATCCCATTTCAGAGAGGGACTGATTTTATTTAAGGAAGGGTTTACTTGTTGTTTTATATTAAACTATTTGATCTAAATTTCTTTAGCTTGCCTTGACAAACTTACCACAAACTTAATGCTTTTTCCTCCTTCAGATAATATAAAACATCCTTTTCATTTAAAGGCTAAAAAAATGTCCCAGAAAGATGCATGTTCATATATATACAATTTTTTTTTAAGTGCATGGAGAAATTTCCATGCTTGCAGGTGTTAATTCCTAGCCTATTTGCTGCCAGGATGGAAAAAAAGGAGGTATTCACTTATGGTTGTACCCCTCCCAGTGTTCTTCCATTTCCAAACTTGTCCAGTTTACAAGACATTTCTATTCATACAGCTGCCTTGCTTTTACTCCTCTTTTGTTTATTTGATCTATGGTGAACTGTGTTTCCAGGATGCTGTGGATATTCCAGATTGTCTGGTTTAGAGACTGGGTCTGATTTTTTAATTCAAAATTTGATTAAAGGGTCTTCTGGGACTTTTGCTTTTCTAAGAGAGAAGCATTATGTTGCATTAGCAAAGAAGTGAAAAATTTTTGTTAGAGAAAAATAAATGCTACTTCTCATAACTTAGGAGTTCTCTGGGGATACAGGCTAGAAATTTCAGACTTAGGGCTCAGCTCAAATCTACAACTGACACTGAGACAATCTTTTTAGATCAACTCCAACTCTTCTTGTTTATTCTTATATCTTCTTACAGGAGGAGGATACTAAGATTGAGTCAGATGGTTTATATTTAAGGTCTGTAAGAAATTATAGACTATCATGCTGTGTTCATCTTTGCAGAAATTCATTCAGAAAACACAAAGGCTAAAATGTCTGTTTGACTTAAATGGATGGTTTTGCTGGATACATTGATACAATGAAGCCATCCCATTACCTAAAATACTATGATGACTTTTTGTTTTGTTTTTTTTTTTCCATTTTTTAAAAGTTAGAATGCATGAGCTATTTGAAAGACATATTTTTGACAGTTGTGAAGCATAAGATTGAGCTTTTATGATATATAAATGCTCAAAGTGATTTTATAAGCTTGATAAAGTTACATTACTTAGAAAAATAATTAGTACATTTGTTAAAATATTATGTAAAATGTGCATTGCAGATATCCTTGAAGGACCTTGAAGCTTCCTTAGCATAATGTTGTAGATATTATTCCATATAGTTACAGTCTGTTTCTGCTAGCTAAGCTACCAAAATAAACAATTGCTTGTAATTTAGTCATAAAGAACTCTCTCTTTTCAATTTCTGCCTATGTAAGCTTTCAACATTTTGCAATACTGCCAGTATAAATGGTCAGGAATAAACATTGCAAAGATAAAATTAATTGAGGCCATTGTAATCTAATTAACAATGGATGGGCATGCTCTCTAAATAAAATTCCAACCTTGTATTTAAATTCAATTTTAATTTTTGCTCATCTTGATCAAGTCCCCATTCTTTGATATAGCTGATATTTAGCAAACGTATAACACACCCCTGCCCCTCTAAAAGGGCTGCAAAGTGAAAGTCATTCCTGTTGGAACATCATCTTCAGTTCCCTAAACCTAAACTAAGAAAAAATGTAGTTAAAATTTTCTTCATTTATTCACTCTACTCACCAAAATAGGTGAAGCTACATGGCACACGCAGCAGGGAACAATTGCCTGTCACACGCTCTCTCTGCCTGCCCTGCTGCTGCTTCTTCCTCCTGTCTCATGCTAACACTGAGCCCAGAGGGAACCCCATTTGTAGAAAGCTGTCTGCTGTCCTAATGAATTGGACTGACTCAGAGAAGCTTTACTAAATGCAAAAAGCATCAGAATAGCACAGTGGAGAGGAGGGGCAAGAGGAAAGGAGTGGTTAATTATACTGAAATAACAGCAATCAGTGAGCTGCTAATTAAAAGCTATTTATTACATGTCCACATTGTTAGCCATCATGCTGCTAAACTAAAAGTGTCCAGTAAGAGCTCATTGGAGCTATGCTTTTTAATTGTTTATTAGTGGACAAAAACTACATTAAAAAGAGAAGTCAGATGGCATATGACTACAATAAAGGACATTTTACGGCTGTACTCAAAATAAAGCATTGTGAAACCAGTCACAGTTACATTGAGAAGAAATCCAGACTCAGAAATTTAAGATATCCAAAGAATAGTTTTTCTGTCCTCTATTAATTCCACTGCAATAAATAAATAAATTATTAAAACATTTCAGAGGACATGATTCACGAGGAAGATGGGAGATAGATGCATGGTATACTTTATTCTTTATTTCCCAGCACCCATAAAATTTCAAGTCAATCTTACGTCCACATTTAGACTTTGATAATTACTCTGAAGATTAGTATCTAACCTGTACTTTTTGAGAATAAAAAGGAAAACAAACAAGCAAAATGTATCAAGATCTGCGGACAGAACATAAAATGAGACAGCCTCTGCACATGCTAAGCAAAGGACCCTCCCTCATGTGTTAAGCAGAGGCTCCTGCAAAAAGGGTCAGCAGAAAGTAGTACAAGAGAAACAGGTCAGAGAAGGGGTGACCTGACTGGTGAGAAAAGTTATGTCACATCTCCAGAAATCAATGTTATATTTCAGTTCTGAGTAAGTTTGAATCTTAATTAGAGGCTTATTACCTTTCTGATACAGCCAAACAACATCTTAGTGTGAAATTAATATAATTTAAAATTCTGTAATTATTTCTTTTATCATTTGCTAGCATTTGGAGTTGGAATGTGATCAGATGTTCATGCAATTGTAGGCGAGAAAAGCCAAAATTTCCATTACTTTTTAATATTTTTAATGTTATTGGCCCACTAGCCATATGTGTAACTAAACTTCTATACTAAACTAACTAAACTTATTGACCAGCACTGAACCCACTGTACCACACTGCCCTACTTACTAAGATAATGTATCTCTAAACTGTATGTATATATGTCTTAAAATTATACCATGTATTTAAAAGAGTGAGAAATCATTCTTGAAACTTCCTTTATATACAACTTCAAAAGGAGAGTCTACCAACTTTTCTTGAATCTTTTAACCTCTGTGTCAGAAAATAAATGGAAGATCACAAGACTGACTTTGGTGCAGTATTAGACACCCATTTCCCACTTGTGTCCTTCAGAATTGCTCTTCCAGTAATTAAACAGCCAACAGAAGTTTAAACCTTTCAGCAATTTAAATTAAAATGGTTTTTTAAGGTTCCTGAGTCAGCAGGGTTTTGGGAGAAATACAACTACTACATTTGTGATAAGTATCTAGTTGGCAGTGAACAGCATCAAACAGGAAACAAAAATCTTACTTGACTGTTGCTTGGCTGTGCCCTGGAACAACAGGACAGGAGAAGAAATGCTTTGGCCCCATAAGTGCTTCAGGTGCTCCTAGACGAGATAAGCAAGAGTTCAGCTGGTGCCAAACAGCAAGAATCCAGTCTATGATCTTGCACACAGGATCACATGGAGGAGGCACTTTGCCTCTGAACTGCAGGGAGAAAAGATGTTTGACATGGCATAAGACCAGAACTGCAAACACTTTCCTTGAAACTCCAGGAAGGCTTGGTGCTATTTTTATTGCATGTGTTGCTATTAAAAGATCAGGAACAGTCAAGAACAAGTCAAACCTTTTTGTAGAATATATTGACATCTTGCTGTATTAAAACTTATTTTCCCAACTACACTTCAACAGATATATCCTTATCAATAAACTGACATGCCTTTCTTGTGGGAAAATAAGGCAGAAATTTTGGTAGCAGTGGTTTTCTACAGTGTTTAAGATTAGGATTACAAGAGATATGTACCATATACAATGCAATGTATATGATGCAAATAAGGCATTATTAAAAAATGCCCAATTGCACTGAACAGGAATATCTGATCCAGACATATGCCCAGTGGATTTCCACATTGATTTTAGATCTAGTAGCAGTGAAGAAAAGATGTCTTCCTCTAAGACTTGTGTTTTCAGTCTGCCTTGTTAAGGGCAAATTATTTAGTACCAGAAAAATCTCCTGTTTCCTCTGACTTCAAATTACAGTCTTCATCATCCTAATCCTAGGATTATCCTCTGTAACAGCTTAAATTAAAGGAAGCATTAAAAGATCCACCAGGGATAGTAACTGACAGCACTGAAGCCAGAGCATCTTGCTAGAGTCTATAGGTGAACTTAAAGTAGAAACACATTAAAACTGTTCCCATACAACCTAATGGTTCAAACTAACAGCAAAAAAGACCTTTTCAGCTGAACACATGAACAAGGTATCATAGTACAGCATAAACAAGGTATCATAGTAAAGAGCAATGATCTTTGAAATAGTCCATGGTTCTAACAATAGATGTGTTTCTACTTTGCTTTAGAGTTTTAGAACAGATTAATCCTTCTTCTATTTTTGACTTTGCAATCCACTATTTTAACTCCTGTACCAACTGGCATTTGAGTTTACATATGGCACATGTATGTATTTCAAAAAATGTGCTACCACACTGGGCATTTCAATATTTAATTAGGGAAGATCCAGGAAGACACATGGCTTTTTTCTCCAAATAGCCACCATCTGCATATATGCTTGAGAGAAATTAAACTTCATGAGATTACTACCCAAATTCTGTTCAACTTCAGTCAGAGGTAGGAGCCTCTTACATAGTCAAATTCTAACCTATTAGACTAAGGATTTCTTTCAAGCCCCCCCAAAAATAGCTTGAAAATGACATCTGTTATTTGGTGCTGCAAGTTCTTCTAGCCAAACCAGTTTGGCAGAGTAAGCCTGATGCAGCCTTTGACTATGAACAAGTTATAACTTTAAAAATATAATCTAAAAAAAGTAGTCTATTAAGAGTTTCATAGATTTCCCATGGTTCTTTTTTTTCTATTCTGTATTTTGGTTCTAAATTTCCTCATTATCCTAGCTGAAATGTTCAAATACCACACATTTCCTCTGCAGGATCTCTTTGAATCAGTAAGCCTTTATATAGATGAGAACTGTGGCAAAGGGTACAGGAGATGACATCCCCAAAGATAACCAAGTCACATCCAGCTGAACACTCAAAACTGACAGTAGGTCTGTTGTCCCATAACAGAACTCTTTATTACTGGCAGTTTTTTCTATTCCTAGAACAATCTCCCTTTTAAAGCCTGTTCAAAACTGCTGCCAAGATGATTTTCCTTTGCAGCTGTTTTGATTAAACTCCTTCTGCCAATGTCTAACAGTGCCTGATTGTTGGTAATAGCTGCTATCACACAAATGGTATTCCAAATAACTTCTGAAAGTCCACTGGTCCTCTTTTACCTACATCTTTATTTTCATTTCCCATTTTTGTTTATTTATTAATTTAAAAGAGACTTCCCATCTTTATTTTATTTTGAACTTTTGTTCCAGCTTCAGCAGATCTATTAGCTCAAGACAACTTTTCTAATTATATAATTTGCTCCTCTTTTGATCTGAGAATCATAGAAAATATTTTTCTGCTTAAAACTTAGACAAAACACATCTCTGACTATCTTATTTTAGATATTGAGAATAAATTCTTTGAAGAAGAGACCATGTATGGTTGTTGAACTGAGTTTTACTATAATTCTCAGAAGAATGAAAGAAGATGTTGAAAAAAATTACTGAAGGATGTTTCATGCAGTTGACAGGCAACCAATTAGCCATGACCATACACCTTTCTGTGAGACCAAGCACATTTCCACATACACAGCCTGCATCTTCCCAGAATTAAATGCTTTTTTCCTGAAACAACTTAAGTTATCTGCTCTGCTTTTGGCATTACCATCATCCATATTTCACAGACCTGGTGACGAACATAACTGCTGAAGCTGATCTGAGTTCTTACCTTGTTTATTACTTTCCTCCTTAAAATCCTCTGAAGCAAGCCTCGCATTGGCTCCCCATCCCAAAAAAGCTGAACCGAGCGGAAATGCTGCTGAACCAGCAGGTCAGAGCCATGAAGATGGCACTTTGCAATAGTCCCCAGTAAAAAGCAGTTCTCATGAAAGTAAAAAGCACCAGAAACTCCATTTGCTAAAAAGGAACCATAAAACACATAACTGAAATACTCAAAGCCTTGACATGATTTCATATAGAAGCAAGAAGCAGTGACATAATTAGAAAGGAAAAACAACCCACAAACCACCATAAATTAGCTAAAAAATATGGTATCTTCGTTAAGGACAACTGTTTACAATAAAATATAAAAACTGAACAAATTACATTTTTCTCCGGTTCCCTTTTTGGCATATATTACAATAAAACTGTACTGTAGTAAAAACATCTCTGCAAACAAAATTCTTTAAATACCTCTTTGAATAGTGCAGGGATTTTCTGAACTCCGATTCTCAAGAGGTGCTAGAAAATCTCCGAGTAATTCAGATAAAGAAGCTCTCTCCAGATTTTCTAAAATCAGAATTGTTGTCTTGTTTACAGGAGGCTGTTTCACTGGGATCAGACAAGCTGAAATACAAAAGTCCCATTAATGCATACTTAGGAAAATTTACTTCTATTTATATATACAGAATTTACTGCTACTAGTGCAACGAAAGATTTTTAAATTTTTTTCCTTTTAAACTTGTTTACAGGTCAGACAGACTGGATAATAAGTTTAAAATTGAAAGCATAAAATCAAACAATAGAAAGAATATCATACTATATATTAGGAAAAAACTTGAAAACTATGATTAAAATAAATTCCTGAAATGTCTATAATAGGATCTTCATAGATAGGAAAGATTTCAGTACACTGAATATAAATACAACAGAAAAGATAGCAAAGACATCTTCTAACATTTCTATCATTTGCTGTACTACAGCTTAAACTTTTAACATGTACTCTTTATATCATGTAGTGATAAAAGGTTTAAGAATAGTCCACGTTTGTAAGAAACTTTATCATTCTATGAGATAGTAGCAAATGTCTATAAGTAGGCAATCTTCTCTTCAAAACTTCCTTCAATATCTTTAAGAATAACTCAAATAATCAGGGCTAGTATGAGGCAAACCTAGTATCACCTGAACCTAATAGGCATTAAAATGACATCTCTGTATTTTTTAACATTTTAAATATTTTCCTTCGATTTTCCTGATTTTAACACCTTATTGCTTAAAAAAGACAGCTTTGCAAGTGTTCTTGAAACACGAAATCCCAGGTGACTGCTTCTGTAACAGAGACATAAATATGAACACTTATCTTGACAATATTGTGCCCTGCATTGTTTCACAACCTTTTGAAGGTGGTACTAACAAAGGTCATTAAAGAAATTGACTTGTAATAAGGCAAAACTTACAGCAACTGATTGTATCTGATCATTGCTATTTAGCTGGGGTTTCCTGACTGTTACTGCCCTCTTTTACTAAGAGGCTACAGCTTGAAGGAGGGAGGACAGGTACCCTCTCTGTGTCTGATGGATTCATTTAGACAAGAAATGCTCTCTTAGGAAAGGAGATGTAGCAGAACAGTGGGAAAAGGAGCTGGCAGAAAAATGAGAGACACAATCAGAAGCAGCATGCTGAACTGCAAAACCAGACTATTAAAAAGAGTGTCTTGCTGACACAGAATAAAGCATCCAAAAGAAGCAGCTTTCCTAAGAGACAGTGGCCAGTAAACAAACCAAACTACGAGTGACATTCTTGCCTCCAGGCTGAACACCAAAGCCTGGCTGACTTCTGACTAAATGGTCTCTTCTCTCCCACCAATACCATGGCACTGAAAGTGACATGTGGGAATAATCACCAGCACAAGCTATCCTGGGAACTGTGACCAGGATTTCCTTGGAGGAAAAAACTGCTGCAGACTGAAGTTACACCAGGCACTACAAGAACAAACAGAAGAGAGCACTGCACAGCACTGTATAACCTGACAGGATGGCTCTGCTTCTGTTCATGAGCACACACAGTACACCTTTAGTTCTGATTCAGATCTGAACCAGAGCCATCAACTTTTAAAGGATCACAAACAAAGGGAAAAAAGAATGAGATAGAAATTAATATTTAAAACGACTGGTTTTACTTAAATGGCATGAACTTTTGAAAGAGCTCCTTATTGGGACCTCTGTTGTGCTCAGATCTCCCTCAGTTTAGACTCACACAATTGGCCCCAAGCACCTGAAAAACTGGGTTCCATTAAAACATGCCATCCACTATGCAAAATGGTTTTACATATGTCTTTACTTTGCACCATTAAAAGTTGTCCTACAAATCACCAAAACAAGTCTTTCTGAAATAACCTTACCATTACTGATGAACAGTTCTGCAAGTTGCTCCTTGGAGAAACCAGCATCCACTTCCACTTTAACAATCTCACACGTAGATCCTGCAGCCTCTTGCTTTTGCTGTGTTGAAAATTTAAATATTTGGTGAAATAGTGAAAACTCTGTTTATGGACTAATTCACTTGATATGTTTGTGCAAATACCTTCATGCAGGCCGCTATCTGATATGCTATATAATCTTGCAAACTTCCTTCTGGACCATGGAAAATGACATTACGGTATTGTTCAACCTGAAGACAGATAAATATAAACATTTATTTAAAAAATAAATTATTCTTGGAATTCAGATTTGGATTTTTTTTTTAACCTAGATGACAAAATCAGCACCTAAAAGACAAAATTGTTTGATTTGCACTACTGGAATTGATAATCCTCACTATACTAATTTCAAAGTAGACATTATTTGCATACAACATCTTCAAAATATATTGATACATTTATATTCTAATGTGTAAAACTACATAGCAAGGTATTTCGTTACAACAGACTTTAAAACTTAAAACAGTCATCTGGAAGAATAAATTTAGTAATCACAAATATTTTCTTGATCTTGAATTAAAATATATACACTAGAAAGATGCCAGAATCATCAGTTTAAGTCACTACTAAGTTAAGGATTAAGACTGAGGACTTTATTTGCAGTAGAAATGGGTTCATGTTATCAGTATGGTAGAACAATTTTTTTTAATCTAACTCTGTTTTACCTCTAAAATATCAGTAAGGGAATATACTCACATCTCTGCAATCTCTCAGCAATATGGCTGAATACAGCAGAAACCTGTGGCATGTTCTCCTGACAACATAAAATACTACCCAAAGACACAGCAGAAATTAAGCTGGTTCTAAACTAATTCTGATTTGACGCAATGTTAAAAGAAATTATCTGTGAAAGTTAGCTCATATTATTCAATTATCCTTACGTTTTGTGGTATTAAATAAGGTGTGTTACAGGAGATTTCTACATAAGCTAGTAATAAAATTCAGATCTCAAATAATTGCTTATGTGAATGTTATTCTAATTTACTTTCTCTTCCAAAAGTGGAATAAAATAAATTTGGAAAGCAATTAAGATATCAGAGTGCTTTTAATATATTTTTAAGCAATTCAGTTAATCAGATAGCACCTATTTAAAGAAGAAAGTTAGTGCCTTCACAAGACTAAAGTTAAGGGTAAATTTAGGGGGAACTTTATTTTAGAACAGTTTTCATCCCATTTCATTTTTTTACAAGTCTTGATGCTCTTTCACAGAGCAAAAAAACCCCCAACTTTAGTCAACACTATTACAGAAGTATTTTGACAAACAAGTAGCATGCAGAGAGAAGCAAGCTTATTACTGACCAGGCGGAGATAATTCTGAAGTGTCTGAAGATGGATCATGGATGCATAAGTCACACTGTTTAAACAGCCTTCTTGAGGTCCTTAAAATGAGATACACAAATAACTTTGGTAAATTTCTCATGTTTACATGCATGTAGGACTGATACATAAGATTTTCATGCAGTATTCTACAGTTACCTTTTATAATTAGAGGCTACACAAATTGAAATGCTGAGTAAATGAAAGACATTAATCTAGCACCACAGATTCATGGGTATCCATGACATAAGCAATATATATACTACTATACAGCTGAAAAAGGCAGTAACACTTTTATGTGCAGCATATTTTCTGGCACAGACATACCAGAAAAATGTTGTAGACACTTTAAAATCTAGTTAAACAATGAAACAGATATGATGCCTCTGAGAATCAAGCAACAATGAAGAACAACACCAGTAGCAAATGACTCTCAAATTATGTAATTCATATGGAGTGCCTTAACATTCAAAACTGAAAAATTATTACTTGAAAATTACCAAACAAAAACACTGTGATATGCTCAGCTCTATTGTTCTTCAAAAAGTCCCATGGTGGCTGGGAAAAAATCTGACCTGTTGACCATGTAATGTTTCCTGTTAAAAAAAAATAAGAGAGAGATATTTCTTGTATGTATATAAAGTGTCCTACACTCAAGCATATTTGCTTGCTTACGAAGATTATATGCATACACTGACAAATTTGACAAACAAACTAATCCCATGTATGAGATGCACTAAATCATGCTATTATTTGATATACAACTGGAGTTACTAGTGTCTTCTTCCAGTTGAGACACAAGTTAAACAGCTAGCCTGTCTTTTTATCTTTACATGTAAAATAGAATAATTTGCCCAGTCTAATGTGACCAGGGTTCAGTTTTGCTGATGGAAGGTGAATGAAGGAAGGAGATTTAAGATGAAGTACATGGATTTTCAGAAACCTACACAACCGTTTCTAAGACCACCACATTTTGGCCAATTTTGCATAATTTTAAAGATTTCTCTTTTGTACCTTGCTAAGTGAAGTTATGTAAAACAGTAGTTCTGTTTACCTATGCTGGTGATTTACCGTTGGTATTTACTGTATATTCTGGATGTACTGTAAAAAAGCAATGCAGGCTTTGAATTGTTTTTGTAGGACCACAGAATATCCTGAGTTGAAAGGGACTCACAAGGATCATCAAAGTCAAACTCCTGGCTCTGCTCAGGACATCCCAAGAATCACATGTACCTGAGAGCATTGTTCAAATGCTTCTTAACTCTGTCAGGCTGGTGCTGTGACCACTTCCCAGGGGAGCCTGTTCCAGTACCCAAACACCCTCTGGGTGAAGAACCTTTTTCTAATATCCAACCTAAACCTCCCTGACAGAGCTTCAGGCCATTCTCTCAAGTCCTGTCACTGGTCACTACAGAGAAGAAATCAGTATCTGCCCTTCCTCTTCCCCTCATGAGGAAGCTATAACTGCAATGAGGTCTCCCCTCAGTCTCCTCTTCTCCAGCCTGAACAGACCAAGTGACCTCAGCCACTTCTCACACAGCTTCTCCTCTCTGCCTTTCACCATACTCACGTCTCCTTTGGACACTTCCTAATTGCTTTTTCTTATATTGTGGAATCCAAAACTGCACATAGCACTCAGGGTGAGAACTTAGTTTCACCTGACATATGGATTTCTCCTCTGGAGTACTAAAAGTACTAAAAGACTAATTAACATAGGGCCTCGTGATCTCCAAGATCATATTAAAGCACATAATTAATTGTTCCATACACAGAGCTAAAAGTAAGGAATGCTTTCATGACAGGACTGTTCAAAGTTTCGTATCTAGTATTAGTCTTTCTTAGTCTACGCTTTAAAAGATGCAATAATTCAAAGATATTTTATTCACAAATTCAAGAACACCCCCAAGTTTGCTTTTATCATTAACACCAATATTGATACCTAGTTTAACAGAAAGTATACTGCTTGCACCGAGGCCAATGTTGGATTCTGCAGCACTATTAAATGACAGATCTTCCAGGCTCCTCCATCCATCAGATGTGATTGCTTGGAAATGGTTTGTCACTGCCTGACTCACTGCTTTTGAAAAATCATCCCATGACGTCTGCTTGCGGATATTTAAAGCACATATTGTATCAAATTCCTCTGCACCGCAATGGACTGGTTCAATGCCACTGACTGAAATCCTTACAGGTACATTAAGAGCATCTGTTGAAAAACAAAATATCAACTATGAGAAAAACTGTAAAACTCAAAATAATCCCATTATTATCAACCAATAACATCCATTATTACAAAGGAAAGCTACAAGATAACTCCTGCTACAAAGAAGCAAATGGTAAAGAATGGCACAGATTGCCACCACAAAATCAGAGCAGTAATGAAAATACCAAGGAATCTATAATTTTTACAAAAAACAGTTCAGTATTATTATGCTTAAATAACAGGAAACAAAAAATTTACTTAATCTTATATTTCCTCTTTAGAGACTAATTACTTATAAATTAAGACAGATGGTAGGCAATGTCTTAATTTTTCAGTTCATTGTGTTTATGCACATTTTTTCTTATTAATGTAGGAAATAATTTTCTGGCACTAGTGCACAAGTGGAAAACACAGCTAAGCCAAACATCTTTAAATAAAAAGCTAAGAGCTAAGACAGAAAATGCACTTGAAAGGGTATATTTGATTTGCTATAGAGTAAATTGACAAAATGTTAGAAAAGGAAATTTACAGTCACATTCCAGAAACTATGAAGTATTTTAAATCTTGCTCTTTGGAATACAACTCAACAGAAGCAGCAGTCTCTGAGGATCATTTGGATGACTAAAAATTAACTAAAACTATCTTCTAATTTTCATGTTGAACAATTAAATTAAAATTAAAATTATATTTTAAAAAGTACACCATAAAAAACAACGCATATGAGATTATTATGAAGTCTTGCAACATAATCTTCTTTTGCCTTTTGTGTCCAGAAGCCAGATCTTCAGTTGATATAAACCAATGAAGTATTCCTGATGTCAGAAGAGCTCTGATTTAAACCCACTAGCCTACTAATGGGAAAAGATTACCATCAGGCATCCTTCAGATGTGGAATTGTGAGAAATGCATCAAAGGCTTGCCCTTCTGATGGCAGGACCTCAGGGAAATGAGCACAGACTGTAAGGAGTACAGAGGGTCCTCCACAAGGAAACAGGCCCCTATGACAGAGGTACAGAATATGCCTAAACTTTAATGCATGTGACCTGTAAGGCACGGCTGGCAATCCTGGCCCCAGTCTTTCACATCTGTCAGAGCACAGATCCTCCTGTCCTACAGTGGAAACCTTCCTGCAGTGTGAGGAAGGTAGAGGATGGTACACAGACACCTTACCAGGTGATGTAAAAATGTATTTTTTATTAAGTCAGGGCACATTTTTGCCCCAAAAATGCAGTCTTGGCTCAAGGTATAAAGAAAAAGAGAAGGGGAGGCCAAAGGTTCTGACCTGACAAAAGCTGTTGGATTCATGCGAAGCATGACCAGAGACACAGGGCACTAAGACTGATGGAAATAATAGAAGCATTAATTTAACAGGCTGCAGATTCAGCCATCAGGAATTTGTTTCAGTCTGATAAAGATGACTATGGAGGAGTGCCTATTAGAAAGTGAGCTGTGTTCCCCTCTGAACCTGCAGTAAAATGGTAAGATCTGGGATTTAAAATAGCTGAAGAGGAAAATCAGAAGCAGTAGACAGAAAACTTCCTCAATTTGTTGATAACCAGTGAACTTAACCACCCACATCCCTATATTCCAGAAGACAAACAAAAAAGGAGTGAAAAAATAGAGAGCATACAAATCTACAAATGCCATAATTTTAACCATGCAGAGAAATTTAGATATCTTTCTCTGTATCTATAGATACAGATATATATATATTTATACAATTATATAAAAACCACAAAACTAGTGAGAGGATGAATTAAGTTCTGTCTCAAGAAATGCACAGATGAGCCTGCTCTACTGAGTTTTGAGAAAACTTACAAAGAAGGAAGAAGATGACAGGTTTCAACAGAAGAGCAATCTTACAGAAGTTACTGATGCTGGTAAAAAAAATGTTCTTTGATGTTGTCTCTAAGACATATTTGAAGAATCAAACAAATAAGCCCTTCACCAATAAGTGACAAAATAAACTATGCTCTAAAAAGAGATTCAGATATGACCAGATGATCGTCTTAGCCTGAGGGAATTTGACAGCTACCCACCACTAAGTGACTATTTCTGCCAGAATTTGAAGAAAAGAGGAGGGCAATAGCTTTTGAAAAAGTAATTACTAATATTAAATTCAGAAATTTTAAGAGAATATGGACATTTGCAAATGTACAGTATGTATCATCTTTTTGAATGGTTTAGAAACAAAGACATGAGGAATTTAATAACCTCCAACAAAATTTTATCATATGCTTTTGCAAAATCTGGAGACTAGAAACTTGCTAGAGTAAAAGTAACTTAATATTGTGTTGCCAAAGTAACTTAATATTGTGGTGCCAAAAAAGTGACAACTACTCTTTTCATATTTCTCATTCTTACCCCACAAGTTCTTGATTAAAAACATTTTTATGTAGCGCTGATAGCATTTACTTACTTAAGTTTTCTAGGAGATGTTTGCAATCATCAGTAGCAACATCATGCAATGTTCGATTACACTTATCTTTTCTCTCAGCCTCTAGTCCACCATGGCTACAAAGGATTTCTAGACAGTTCTGCAAAGGTAGGAACTGTATTATTTACTTGTCCATTTGCTGCACTAAAGCATTCTACCAACATGTTGTTAGATTCCTAATTAAAATTCTTACACATGCATTTCCAAAGACAATCAGCTACAGAGTTTCTATATATAAAAGGATGTTTTCTCACAGAGTTGAAAGCCAGGAGTAAAAATATTTTATAGCAGATTTTAAAGTCTCAAATAATGACTATAAAAAAGCAGAACACAGAGAGCCAGGGTTCTACAGTCTCTAAGCATCAAGTGTTGATTAGCTGAATTAAGAAATTCTTACATCTGGCCACGAGTTTAGGTAATGATAAGGAGACAGAAACCCAGCTATCATCCTGGTTTGAACATCTTGGCCTCAATATTCAAACAATGCTAAATAAGCAATTCTAAAGCTTAATACAGACTATTAAATGAACATATTTAGGTAACAATCCATAAAATCAGTTTTCACTTTGTAATTCACCAAGCAGGAGTTTCCATCATGACTGACACCTGAGTGGAACACAAAAAAGAAATCATTTTCAATCACCTTGCAAGCCTCTTCTTTAGCAGAATTTCTGCAAGCAGAAACCTGAAATTCTGCAAGCATCGTAAAATGCAGTGATATAAAAATGTATTTTTATTAAGTCAGAGCACAAACATCTTGTGGATGACAACATGATGCACTCTAAAAATGTCATATGCTCAACAAAAGGGAAAATCACTGAAATTAGAAACAAGCTATTAGCATATAAATTTGGATTGGTAGAATCATTCTGTAACATGAAAAAATATTCACTATATAGATCCTCCCAAATATGTGTGGGATAAAAGAGTTCTCATAAAACCACAGTCAAATTGATTGATCAACAATCAGAAAAAGCATCAAGTCCTTGTTTCTTATGACCATCATTCTGCAATAATACAGGCGGCCACCATGAATACAGGCGGTCACCACTTTTTCATCTCAAATATGCTTTTAAAGACACATATTGAAAAAAAAGAAACCAGTGAAAATTATACTAGTTAATACTGTATTGATAATGTTTGGGGTTAAGCATAGCAGAGAAACCAAACCCTAAAAACACAGAGTAGCAGCTATTGAGTATTTTAAAGGTGGAATAGTGGCTAGTTGCAGGTCGACATAGTGTTACCTATTTTGTAGCTGTTCTACAGAAACTTTTGTCAGTGTATCTGACACTCTCAGACCTTTCATAAATATAGCACTCATTCAAGGTATATCTGCCTGTGAGGTGAAATTTTACCAGGCTGTAGTTATAGCACCTATAAGTACTTTTAAAAAATGTTTAGCTTAGTAAGCTTGCCAGAAGGATATCAAACAGAAAAAAGCACACATTTTCTTGACAGGTTAATTTGTTAACACTATCTCTCAAATAGAAGCAATGAATAGCAGAACAGCAGAAGGCTGAGGACTGAACTATGAGGCTGAAAATGGGAAGTAAAGCAGGAAGACGTGGGGACAGAACAAAGAAATCAAGCTTATTTCCTTAGTAAAATGAGGATTTTTGTTGTCTCTGCTGCCTATGAAATAATAGCTAAGATGTCCTAGCAGAATTAATCTGTAATGAATGGCCCCTACCTATCTCAAAACAAGAGGATGCAAGTGTCAGCGCTGCTTAAATGCAGCTATCATGCACTGGAATGAATGACATGCAGTGTACATAATGGATTAGAGAACAAAGTCAAAGTGTTAACAGCACTTGGAGATGGCTATTAAGCTTTTTTAGCTTTTAAATATCCCAAACATATCTCAAATCAATAAATGCATCAATTCAAATACTATTTTACAGTCTCTGCAACATCAAAACCAGGAATCTGATTGCCAGCTGTGTATCACCTTCACCACCTAAGAGACTCCCCTCAACACCAAATGGAGATCTTATTAAGCAGTTGACTCGGAATGTGCTTAGAAACTCAAACCCTGGAGTTATTAATGAAAGACATACGCGAAGACTTCCAGTGTCAGACCTTTCAGAGAGCTCACTAGTCAAAGCAGTTTTAGTCAGAAAATGAAACCTAAATTCAAAGTTCCTGAGGATTATATTATTGCAGAAAGAGCCAACATAGTGCACATTATTTAGGTATTTGCAGACTACAGCAAGTATCTTAAACTCCACCTAAATTTGTATGAGTAGAAACTGGAATGAGAATCTGCATCTGCCTAACAGACACTGGTAATGGAGCACTGACTCTTTGTAATGCAAAATGCTGAGTAAGCAGTGGCTGTCCCTAAAAAAACTTGTAACCTTAACTGAATCTTAAATCTGTGTCTATTTTGAGCATATTTATTTTGAATGTAAATTTATCAGGGAAAAAAGCAAACATAATGATGGTATTGAACTAGGCATGTAAACACAAGCTGATTTTTGAAGTCTTGGACTGTATTTTCTTAAAATTCACTCTTCTGTATTCAGCATCCTCTGTTTTCTTCCTGGGTAAAAAATTTTACAGTGAGATCTGTCTGACAACTACCATATAAAAAGAAGTCCTTTGAATGGTCAGTGTTAGAAGTGTACAGCTTCAGATGTCAAGAAGTGATATTAAATTTCCAGAAATCCTCCTGTTTGTCACCAGTAGGACCTGTCAGGTCATCCTCCATGTCATCAGTTATCCCAACCTCACAAAAATGTTTCATCGCCTGCTAAAAAGACTGCCCAAAATAACAAATCAAACAAGTCTGCACAAATCTAGTTCTCAAATTTCTTCTTCACCCCTCCTTCACAGAGGAAAAATTGTTCCTAGTGAAATTATGTCAATCTAATATCTATAAGCACATGACATCCAATGAATTGGCATTCAGGGTGGGATTCATCTCACCTTAACTTTGAAAATATCAAGTAATGATGTTTCCTCTTTTTACTAATGTCCCATAAGAGGTAGAGATTTAAATACGATAATTCACTCCATTTGACACCCAGCTTCTGGGACAAATTGTCCTCTGGAGGTCTATCTCTGTCACTGTTAAATCAAGTTGGCCTATAAACTACATAACAAACTTAGACTTGACATCTAAGTTGTAATTCTTCAAAGATAAAAGAAAAGTATTTATTTTGCCTAAATTCTAGTTTCTGTAACTTGTTCACACAGACTAACCTTAAAGCCTTTTGATGCTGCTATATGGGCAGCAGTCCAACCCTCTTTGTCAGCATGGTTGATGAGATCTGCAGAAACAACAGGCTTTACTCTACTGCTATAGTCATCTTCTCTCTTCTCCAAATCAAAGTAGTCTAAATTAGACTCTGCATCCATCAAACAGTTCCCATTGTTCGGCTCTCCATAGTACATAAGGAGCTTGAGACTTTCAACATTACCAGAATCTACTGCTGCATGAATTGGTGACCAGCCATCCTAAAAAAGAAACCACAATAAAAAAGCACTCTGCCACCAAACACACAGAAAATTGTTTGCAGACTTATATCAGCAAAGAATCTGAATGGAAGGCTCTGTCTGGAAATTAAGAAGACAAGCAAGAATGACATAATAATCCTTTGGGAAAACAGAGTTGCTTGTATGTGTTTTGGATGAAAGAGAGGGAAGAAAATGTAGAAGAAAAAGAATTTTACAGCTTTTTCCAAGGACAGTCCAACAGATAAAATCTTCAAAATTTTTAGAAGAGTCTAAGTGATACAGGGCTTACATACTGTTAGTAAACTGCTTGTTTCCTGTGCATCAAACAAAAATGATTCCTACTATCAATATTGTTTCATGCTGCATTAATCCATTTATGAGTCAGTTTCACAGTTTTGACATCACAACTTTCTCTCATTCCAAGTCAAATATATTTACTTTCCAGTTGCAAAATGAATGAATGATAAAAGATTTAGTGTAATATTTACAGGAGGAAGAGAATGTTCTGTGAAGCTACTACTCTTTGTGCAGTCTATAACCCACATTTATTGTCATTAGAATCTACTGACATCACAATCATAAAAAAAGTTTAGAAAAGCATCTGAAAAAGGCAATTATGTAGGCACTAATTTGAGACAGTCCTCCTTCCTTTCTCCTCTAGATTTGACTTTTTTTTGGCCATATTCTGCCATTTGTGATATATAAGACTCTACAATACTGGCAAGAAAGTTTTGGGGTGTTGTCTCTTCAAGGACAACAATAAAGCACGCTAATGTAAAAAGTGGAAGTATTTTACAAAACCAGTGCTGGAGAAAAGTTGCAGCCAATTGCCAATGGAATCTGAAATATGTAGAATGGTATGAAAGTCACATCATTTAGGAGATTTTAGACAATCTACAGTTAAAAAAACCTAGAAAGTATTATGAAAATAACAAAATACTAATTTCAAATTATATGGTTTATTTCAGATTTAAAGAAAAGTTTAAATAAATATTTTAATGTCAATATTCAGTACTATACAAGGTACTGTTTTAACTTACACTGGTTTTTATTGTTCGATCTGCTCCACCTTCCAACAATAGTTTAATACAATCGTTATTTCCATTTTTACAGGCCAGGTACAAAGGCGTCTGTCCTCTTTCAGCAGCATGGTTAATATCAGCCTGATACATAATTAATAATTCTGCACATCTACAGCAAACAATAAAGCAATAAAATTGTCTTATGTTAGACATGCAACGCCTCTTTAAAACTTAAGACATTTAAATATTTTAAATAAAGTATTAATTTTACAGATACAGATCTACCTGTGAGCAACCCATATACACAAGTATAAAGGATAATTTTGTACATAGGTATAAAAACAGACTACTTCAAACATGTAAATCTTAAACTACTGCAGCTGCATTTAAAAATTGTGAATGTAAACCACTCAATTTCACAAGACTGATAAAAACTTGATGACAGCTGCTTAAGAAAAACACTCAGTTGAGCAAAAAAAGAGAAACATTTCTGATTACTGATATTTAAAATAGAATTGAGAAGGGAAAAAATAAAATGAAGGACTAGGATTAGCTTTACCAGCAAAATGGACACTCATCTAGGGAAGTAAGCTGGTGGGGGCAGCAAAACAGCTATGGCAGTACCTACCATTCAGCAGGTACCTGAATGGAGGCTACTCTGCAAGGATGGCTTGGGTGTATTGCTAGCAGCTACTGGGTTATGGAGGATGGAAGATTAGACGGAGTGCTGAAGAGCAATTCACTTGCAGTTGGCATTCAGATCCAAGCTCCTGTATATCCTCACAACCCTGTAGCAGTAGGTCCATTTTTTTCCCAGTTCTTGTGCCAGAGTTGGCTACTTTTCCCTTCCCCAGCCTAGATTTTCAAAAACACTTAATACCTTGCAAAAATCTTAATGCCAGTCAATTCACTCTGCAGTTCAAACAAGCACCGTTAACAAAGATAAGTTCCGAGCTCTCCAGCTCAATATTTATCAGTCCATAAAAATAGAAAGCATATCAACAATAAAGCCTCAAAGCAGTTAGTGCAATGCTGCATAACTACTGATTAAGAGACCATACTGTAACACAGTATACTGTGACAAAATATTTAAACCAATGTAAAGTATATATATAAGTAAGAATATAAGAATGTAAGTAACTATATCCTAAAAAATCACAAGTATTTAAGAAAATTGTTTTTGATATGTTTCCATCCAGTTAGAAAATCAGTTAAGTTCAAGGTCAAATGCACAATTTTAGAGAAGAGTAAAACAGATATCATTGATATGAATTACTTATCTATATTTTCCAAAAATTCTCAACTGAACAAAAAAAAATTCAAATAAAAGCAGTGATCTGCCTTAATAAATGTTAGGCATACATACTAACCATACAGTCACAAAGTCACCTTAAGAAAGGCTCACAACAAGACACTTCCATAGAGCAATTCAAGATTTGAGTTTTAAGTCTGCTAGGTTAGAAATACCTGGTTTGATACTTTACATTATATTTGGTGAATCTCGAAAAGCTACATCGACTTTCCACCTCAAGTTCAGGGTCATCGTGGCCTGGACCACATGGGAAATGATTCTGGAAGATTCTCCTAAAACTAGTTACTGGACCAGCCTCACAAAAGTAGAATTTTTTTTCTGACTACATAACTAGGGTTAGAACAACAGTATTGTCTTGGCTCAGGAACAAGGTTAATGAAGATGTCACAGGGGACTGGTTATCAAGTCTATGACAGACACCTACTGTGCACCTGAGAGCAGTTTAGTGCTGTCACTAACCCCACATTAGGAATCAGACAATACTGTTGCCCCAAATTCCACCTATTACAGATTTTTTTTTTTGTGCCTGAACTCTGAGGAGACCAACAAATCAAACAGCCTGAACCATTTGCAGTCTTTCTGACATTTTTGGCTAGCCCTGTCATTCCATGCTCAATTTTACAATTCAACTCATGTTCAGTATCTTAAAAAGTAAATGCAAAAAATCTGTTTAGGGATGTCATATTACATAAGCAAGTCTAAGATAAAAAGAATATAAAATCTGCAATAGCACAACACAGCTGATGATACATAGCAAAGTGTTCAGGGAAATAAACAGCTTCCTATTTAAATGAAGTGTTAAGATATTTATTTTAGTGAGAGAATATGAATACAAAAAAATTAAAGCTTTAAAAAACCTTGTTTTGTTGTGTAAGGCATTTGATTATATATCACTCAGGAGAAAACTCAGATGTTCATTTGCCTCTGAATATGATAGTTTTCTATGCCTGAAAAAGATCAGTGCAAAACTAATTTCCTTCTTCCTTTCTCTGTTAATCCTATACTATGGCTATAACTCAAAGATAATTAAGAAATTCAGTGGTATGATGCCCTGCACCACACTGTAATTGCTAAGAATACATTTGCAGCAACCTTAAGAGCTGAAATTAGAAAGAAAACAAATAGAAAATATTAAAATCAGAATGGCATAAGAATATGAATTTAAGTAGCTGCTTTCAATAAATTATAGTTAAGTACATTTATACATAAGAATGCAACAATAATGTAATGAAAACCTATATAATGTAAAGATAATATAAAATTGAGTAACAGCTGACACGCAAAATCTTAAAGGCTTCACTTACTTGACATGTCCCTGAGCAACTGCTGAACACAAGGGTGTAAAGCCATTTTTATCAGCAGCGTCAACTTGTGCTTCTGCAGCCAGCAGCAATCTCACACAATCTATAAATGGAGCAGAACCATGGAATGAATCAACAAGATCAGCGTTAAAACTGTCAGAGGCTAAAGTCTGCTCAAGGGGCAACAATCAGCCAGTCTTTTGGACTGCACATCACACCTTAGGGGACTGAAATAAAAGCTGAAGAAGAAGGTTGCAGGAGAGAGATGAGAATTGCCTCCCATGGGCATGACCACCCTTCTGCAAAAAGGGCTTGGGTTGGGTTCTGCTGGGATTCAAACACGTGCCCACTGCAGCCAACTCCCACAGCATTAGCTATTCTACCTCCCAAGTGGGGAATCTGACTTATCCAGGAGTCCCTAAGGGCATCACTGCCTACTGGCAGTAGTGACAAATATAACAGCCACAGGGGAGATGTTCACAAGCCGCACAGACCTCAAGCAACACACTGGCCAGTCTTATTTTAGGGCACTGACTTGTGATTGCAATGACAAATAAAATAAGCTGAAAAACTCAAACCTCCCAAAACCATTCCCATTCATGTATTTCCAAAACCACATGCTAAAAATAGTACTAGCCTGATTCCATCATCCCTACAGCTAATTTAAGATAATTAATTACATAGTAATTAGACTGCTTTTCATCCACAAATTGGAATATCATTGGACGCAATTAAGTTTGAAGAAAACAGTTGATCTGCTCCTCATTCTTGAAATTGGCTCCAGACCAAAATAAAACAAGTCTTTTGTAATTGAAACTACTACTTGGAAAATAAGCTCAGCTACAACACCAATTACAAACTCCTGACCTGATTTCTGAGCAAGCTTAATGCATGCTGTTCTGGAACTCAGCAAAATCCTGAAGCCAAGTTTCGTTAGTGAAGTTTAACTCTAGATATCAGAACCAAACACACACTAAGAACAACTTGGATATCAGAAAAATATATTAAGAACTACTTATAGATCTGACTAGTCTACACCATTTTTCAATGTATTTACTCTTGTTACAATTTTTTCAAATACTAATACAGATGTGGAGTTGATTGAATAAATAATTTAAAATTAAGGAACAAGATTCTAAAACACTCTAAGTTATTATTTTGTAAATGAGGATTCTTTAATTTTGAAGTAAGTAATCGGATGTGAAATTGGTTGTAAAGTTGGTAAGTTACCAGGACTTGATCTGTAATTTTCTTTATGTCATAAAGAAGCTCTCTGTTAACTAACTTACCAAGTCCTTCCAATTGTAAGATAGCACCACTTAAAATAAAATTATATTTTCATTCACTTTTTAACACAAAAATACTCTGCTAAGAATGACCTATCTTTTTCTTCTTCTTTCCTTTGTCAATTCTGGTCCTATATTAAATTATTAACTGAAAATACAGATTTCTGGATGTTGAAAAAAATTTCATCTAGAAGTTTCAAGTATTTGGCTAGAATACTCTGCTGTTTATTCATAAAGCATATGTTAGCCATGCAAAAGCCATGAACACACAGAACAAGACTACCTGTCTAGAAAAGCATAGTTAATTCATACTTATTGATCGACAGATCATTCAGGTGGTAGGTGATATCTACATAAATGCCGTTTCTGATGAAGCTTATCTCTGTGAAAATACTGCTTCTGAAAACAGCTTTTTATTCTTAGGGATAAGTGTGACCATGAGGAAATACAGCTACTTGCATAAGGAAGAACATGTGAGCTAGTAAGCTCCATATTACCTGTTCTGGTGGCATATTAAATAAAAGAGCAATTATCTCCAAGATGCCTGGGTCTTCTGGATGGACTTTTTACTGGGATTTGGAGAAGGGTAACTTGGGACAGACCAGGCTCATTCACTCCGGTTCATTCTGGTCTGCCATAAAATAATAAGCAGTGGGGAGAACTGGATGGAAGGGCAGGAATTAACAGACATTGGTGTCACTAAGTTGTAAGTTTTGGTCATAGCAAAAGCAAAACATGGAAGCAAATTAAGATAAACACCTGGAGATTTTACAGCTCTCCACCACAGCTGGGTAGTTAGTTCTTCCAGAGTGATGGCAAACATCATGCAGATACATCCGTGGCTTGACAAAGCTGACTCCATGTAGCTGTATGTCTCTGCACCTCACTCCTTTCTACTTCCCACACCATTCCAGTTTTTTTCTATCAATCAGGGTGCCACAGCCTCCAAATACTCAGAATAGAAGAAAATCAATTACACCGTAAATGCACATGATTAGCACATAGCTGAGTCCAAAGGATATTATTTTCTCCACATCTCTCAGGTTCAGGAACTCTTATTGTTTCATTCTGTTCTTCTCCACATCTTTGTGGTGGAGAATGGTCACAATTTGCAACACCATACAGCTATGCAGATCTATTAGCTAAGAGAACTACTGTTATTAAGCGCAGAGTAGACCTGAAGTAGTTCCTTCTTTGCTAATGGTAAAGCAAGGCAGACTGACAAAACAACCTGTTCAGCTATCGAGTCTAGTGGTTAAATCATGAAATTAACAGTTTCCTCATGTCCATTAAAATACAAAGAAACTGTGTATTTTTAGAGTGAATTTCTCTCTCTCAGACCTACAGAATTAGGGACAGTGTGTGTTGGAAACAAAGCATCTGCTATTAACTTCATGTGCTGCAAAAAACCTCTGCTGTAGCTCTCAAAAGGCAACTGTTTCCAAACAGGAAAGCTACACATTTTGCAATTAGGATAGATTAGCACAGAATACTTCAGTGCTCTCTTCTTGTGTAACTAAATTTTTTCTACAGAATGGGCTGAGATCATTTAACAGCTGTTGCCACCATGCTGGTTACAATGTGCTCTACCACGCTCTAGTTATCTACACATCTCAAATACTGCATTTCTGCACTGAAAATGTGTAGGGATCATTCAGTTTCCACTCTTCTCAGAATCTCTGAAACATGGTTTTTCTGAAGGGAGACACTCATGCTTGCTTTTATCAGTTCTAAAGTTACTCTTTTCTTCTTGTGAAATCTTCTCCAGGAGAAATAGGAACATCTGGTTAGTTGACTTAGAAATCTCAAAATCCATTTAGTCAATAAATCCACTTTAAAAATATTCTCAATAAATTAAATCATGGTGTGATCACCCACCAGTGTAGGCTTGTGTTAAGTTTTATGGTTAGACTGAACGATCTTAAGGGTCTTTTCCAATCTAAGTGACTGTAAGATTCTATGGGGGAAAAAAACCAAAACAACAGAAACTTACCATTGACAACACAACTCAACAGATTGAAAAATTTGAACAATAAATTATTTTATCCTTAAAATGACAGCAGTATCATTTCTTTCCACCTGGCTAGTTAAGGAGAGGTATTAGAAAGGACTTTTAAAAAGATTTATTTCTATACATCCATTCTTAAGCCTATATAATTTAAGTAAACTTAAAAGTCTCCACTTTGAATTGCTACATATATCCATTTATTTGAAAACAAATTACAAGTTTTATAGATCTATAACTTTCAATTTTCATATAATTTATTAAGGAGACATCAACATTGCTGTTGTGTGATTCTCTCATTCAGAGTTTATACACTCCACTTAGTTGCTGAAATGTGATGATTTGTACAACCAAGTATTTTTCACATCCTGTCAACTATAAATAGAAGAGCAACACTATAACCTCTGTAATACAGTTTTTATCTCAAAAAATAAAACATACTAAACAATTTCAGGGTGCATATGTTTGTTTTTATTATTGTGTTTGCACAATTCTTTCAAGTGTCTTTCTTATTTGAAATTTTGACAATAAAACAAGGAACCAAATTGCCTTTGCTGTCAGTAGGAGCTGTTCAGTAACTGAAAATCATTTGTTTTGATGCAATTTTAGAATAGAAGATGAATAAAGAAGAATTGTGTTAATTATGGTCTCCCACAAATATGAGCAATGATAATTGCATGTAAGCCTGGAAGAATAGACCAAACATCCATTCAGTGAGGGGAGAATAATAAATGCATACAATATAATTAACCTGGATTCTTAGTACTGCAGATAAGTTGAAAAAAGGAAAAAATCACCAAAGGAAAAAAAAGTACTCTTTCACTATTTTAAAGGTTTTGACAACAGGAAAGAAACTCAGGTGAAAAGGCCCCGATGTTTCTACAAAAAAAGAAACAAAAAAACAAAAAACCCCCATATCACCTAGGAAGCAAAGACAAAATACACCATTTTGAACAAAATGAAAATTCCTCCTTCTATATGCCTGGTAGCAAAATTAACCCTGAACATGTGAGAAAAATGTACACTATATGCTTAGCTGCAGATTTTGTATCCTAACTTTAGTTTTCTTTTTAAAATATTTCAAAAGAATTGTGAAATAGCCTATGTACTACCTGGAACACTGGATAAGGGGCTTGTAATTGTGTCACTAATAAATATTTCATTAAATAAAACCACAAAGTACTCTTGAAAGCAGTGGCTTTGATGGGACTTTGTTCCAACTTCTACTCTGAAATAAAATTCTGACTTCACTAAAAATTCATGGTATATTTGCCATTGGTATTTCTGGACTTCATCTTTAGTGTCCAAAACAGCGTAATAATACCACTTGCAATATAAGAATCTGGAGGTTTTTATTTAGGTAGAAAATGCTATAGTAATGTGCACTAGACTTTCAAAACAAACTGCTATTTGATAGCCTTGTCTTAAAGTCTGAAAATTATTGCTAGGAGTTTGTATCCATGAAATTCATATCTGTCAGTAACATACTTTCTGCATTTCATAGATATATTCATAAAATATGAAGACTGATGGTTGAAAGGCTCAGAAGTGCTTCTTCCTCAATACAGAGAAGGGTTGGGGTCATGAAGAAAGAAAAAAAAATACTTTTAATTTTCTCAGGAGAGCCTAGATAACAAATGAAGGCTATTTTATTTAGTTCAAAAATAAAGACAGTTAATCTTATTTCCCAAGTACCACACTATTCTGACACTATCTTCCATCATTTTCACTGCTGCTGCAGAAGATCAAAACCCTGATGACCACCTATTCTTTGCTGCTTACTCCCTGTAGAGGAAAGTTCTTTCTTTCAAGCTCAGAAGATTGCTATTGCTACAGAAGATCTTTAGTGTTTCACAGAATATGGGGTGATAATATCTGATAGGTTTTTATATTAATGGATCGGAGAATTAGAATGGCTGTTCCTGCAGAATGCTACCAATTTTTTGTGTTTCAAATGCTTTCTGAGTTCCAAAGTTCTGCTCCAAGAAGCATTGCTTATATATGCTATAGCATGATTTTGGTTATATAATCTATATATCCCATATAATCTATATATCCCTATATATCTTAAAAATTTCACATTTTTAAGAAGAATGCATTTGACTTAATTGAATATTACAAACTTATGAAGTAAGCTTTCACTAGTTTACATGGATGCCATACTAGATCTTAGTATCATTTACCTGTGTGTCCATTCGTAGCAGCAGAATACAAGGCAGAATAGCCATCTTCACAAGAGTAATTAATGTCCAGTCCTTCTTCATTAAGCAGCATTGATAATAAAGTGACATTTCCCTGGGCAGCAGCTTGGTGAAGAAGGGTGGGCCTGCCACCCAGGGGGACAGGACCACCACTTGTTAACAAAGGGGTTAGGGAGGAAGACCAGCCTGTGAGTTAAAGCAACAGAAGTTAGAGACATATAAATAAGCCCTGCATTTTCTGTGTTAAGTACTAAAAAGTATCTTCAACATGACTGCATTTGTTAGTTTAGCAAAATTTTTGTGATGGTGCTTTGTCTACACATTAGAAGGTATTCTGAAGAATAAAAACTGCATTGAGGGGTGACACTTGTTACTACAAATGAACAGGACCTCACAACAAAAGGTCAATGTGAAACTTGTGAATGGTAGTAGCATGTGGATGTCTCAAAAAATTTATATTATCAAAGCTAACAGAAGTTTTAGAAAAGTTTTAATTTATTTGCAATATGCCAGGAAGATTTTTTAAAATATCTATAGAAAAGTTTTTGAAACTAAGTACTTATTTTCATATGTAATTTTATCCTCCTTAGTGCAAACATTAGTATTTATATATTGTTATTTATATAACTCATGTGTAGTTATAAAGATTAATTGCACAGAGAGCCCTTATTGACTTCAGGTGCCTTTCAATAAGTTTGAAAAAACATGTAGAAATCATTTACACAAATAATACAGAAAAAAAAAATATTATTGAACTCTCCATTAAGGTAACGTTCCTTTTACTCTGTAATACTTAAACATTATAAAATGCTCCAGTGGGAATGAATAGCAGGTTATACAAAATTAATGTATGAAAGCTTTCAAGTCACTCCATTAACAAAGAATATTCAATCCAAAACTCTGAAAGCTTAGGAGTTGTGGTTAAATGTTCTGTTGACTACTTATCAGCTTTAGTAGGCACTTTGTTAAGAACATGAAGTTTGCTGCATAAGGCATAGAATATTTTATGCATCCTTCCTTGAGCAAAGACTGCAAGAGAAAATAGGAGAAAGGCTAGAGTTTTTCTTAATATATTTTCACTATTGCCATTAGAAAATACACATTGTATTTATCTCTTGAATAAATAACTTTGTCTTCTGTGGCCACAAATAGGCTACTATATGAGGTTGAAATTTGATACAAAGCAAGTTAAGGCAGCTTTCAATGCAGTTTTGCAATGCCTGAGACTGAAGAAGAGTTGCAGGCCATTAGCTTCAGCTCTGTTCAAGCTGGTAACTGCTATCCAACATCTCAAACTAGAAAAAGTATGTGGTAGTAGCAGTGCCATGCTGGGATGGTCTGCTCCACATTTTGGAAAACAAAATGAAATACAGAAATTCCCAAGAGAATTCTACAGAAACAATGGACTGGGTGCCTTGTAAGATCTCAATACATTTTAATTAACATCAAGACTTACACAAGAATTCATCATCTGAGCAATACCAATGAAAAATACATTGATTCCAGTTAAATATAACCCAAAACAACAAAAAAATGCTTGGAGTATTTTCATATTTGTTTCTAAAGTTAGCTAAATTTAAATTTAAATTAAGTTTAAATTTAAATTAAGTTTACTAGTGAAGTATCTAAACATATAAACATATTTTTAGTATTTTCCCAATATTATTAGCTTATTATTAAACTTATTTTTTTATATTCACTGTAGGAAGCCATCACTGCAGCTATGAAATTACCTTATAAATCCAAATTTAAACAAAAAATAAATTGTAAAATTAACTTCATACATCTTCTTATAACTTCAATTCTGAAGCTACCTTCTGAGTATTAATACTCTTAGTAATATTTATTTCTCCAATACTTGTAATCAGAGGGTTGTGAGGGTTTCTGAAGTTTATAAAAAAAACCAAAAAGCAATATACAAAGTAAACTGCATCCTTTAAGTGGGAAAAAGCATATTATCTTAAACTTCCACCATTTGAGAACAGTTAACTCTTACAAAATTCCCAAAGGTCCAAAGAAAAACTTGTAGTATTCCTTTCCTTTGTGAAAGTGGTTTTATTTTTCCAGCCTTTTGTTATTCTTTGAAACTAACTGTGCTGCAGCTGTTACTATACATATATTAATGTTTTTAAAATAGTACTTCCATAGTTTTTACTGTCTTCTTGTGGTAGTTAACTGATAGTGGATATTGTTAAGGTGGCACTGCCATTACTAAAATTGTTTATCCAAGTAAGACTGGTATTTTTGTAATATGAATAGTATTTTGAGTTTCCTTTCTTTTTTTAAAAAATGCAATTTTGGATGTAGTTTATTTGCTTGTTTGTTTGCTTGCTCTTGAGGCATCTTTAAGAGAAATGGCAAAATGAAAGGAATTTTTTAATGTCACATCTTAATTTTCATTTCAGCTCCTTGAAAAGAAAAATATGTTGTTGCAATTCAGTGATGAAATAATTTATACTAGGTTAGCATTAAATGAAAACCTTCTACTGATAAAGATACAAAAATAAGTAATAACACAAATATAACTTTACATTCTATTATCAGTGTGAAGCAGTATAATAAAATTCAATCCATCCAATAAAAATGTACCAACATTAGAAGATAACAATAAATAAGGGACACCATTACAGACTCAAAGAGTTAGGAAATGTGAAGCATCTGTGAAAGCTTGTAGGGCATGCAGTGATGAAGGGCAGAGGGACAGACAAAAACAGCTTCTGGCATCAGCTTCAGAATGTGAGATGGTTAATTTCAGAGCCTAGATCAGTCCTTCACCCCCCCCCCGCCACACACATTTTTATCTTCAAAGCCAATTGTAAAGAGAGAAAAAATCAATCATTATAGAAATGAGCAAAATAAAAAAAATATATTTCATTCAAGAGTGACACAGAAAGCACAAAAGTAAGAAGAAAGTGAAAGCAGAAATCCCAGGGATATGGTAATCCAAACGCCTACATTTGTTTCCATTTTGAAGTCTTACAGCCATTGAACTGCAGAAATCCAAACAGAGCAGAAGCATTTTGGCACTGAATCAAAAGCTGCTGAAGTTAATGAAAACACTGCCACAGATTTTGAATCAGGCCATAAATGTTCATTGTAATGTCTCTATGGGCAGTCTGCTTAACATTAATGATGAAGGCCTATGTCTTTTCCTAGCAGGGATGAAAAGAGCAACATGAGGTACAACAGCCACCTCTAAAAGAAGATACAATCACTTTACTTTAGCAGAATGCCTTAGTGATGGATCAGAGCTCCCAGTTAAAGTTTGCTCTGAAGAGTTCCTTCTCCTAGAACCAAGACATTTCCTTACTGAAAATCTGGCTGTTGATATGTTCCTATATCAATCTGAGCTCACTAGGAAACTCTATTAAAATTAATAAATATAATACTTTAGTGATTAGGTTATTATCAATTCTCCTGACTCCATGGTAAGAAGAAAGAAGCATGAATTTACTGACCAACAAAAAGTATAAAAATGAAGGATTCTGTCAATGTCCTTTAATATGGTAAAATTTTTTGTCACTGTTGTTAAATTATTAAAGAATTCTGATTGAAGCTCACTACTTACTATTCAATAAAATGAATAAGAGTTAACCATGTTCTGCTTTAACTGAATGCAAAACTGGAATTCTAAATATTTTCTGAAAAAAAGTAAATAAAGCATATTAAAATCAACCAGATGATTAATAGAACTAACTGATTCTGTGCCTAGAGGACATACAAATGCAGATATGGGAAGGAGGTTTCAGCAGTACTTGTAGTTTGTTAGATGTTTCTCACCTCAAAGAAAGTCATACTTAAAAACAGGCTAAAAAAGGGAATAAGTGCCATGAATTCAGGTATTACTGACCACGTTATCTCAACAAAACCAGTGTTATTAAATTTGGTTTATCATTCTATTTCCATATATATTGATAATTTTTTTTCTTAGCATGTAATTTTGAAGGAAATGTTTTCCATACTTGCATAATATCCATTGCTCTAAATGTAATTAGTTCTGCAGTTTGCTAGAATACTTGGCCAAAATAGATTACATTCCTTTAAAAACATAAAGAAAATGAGATTGAAGAATAAGTGCAATAAAATATAAGCATTATTGTGGGTAGAACACAAATAACCTGAATATTTATGTGAATATTACAGATCAAGTTATTAAGGTTCTTTGAGCCTGTATGTAGCCAGTAAAGGAGACACTAAAATAGCATGTCTATAGAAATAAAATAAAATAGCATACAGCTAAGTAGAGTTTAAGCAATCTTTCTTAGAGAACTTTGGATCGTGCTTCCCATCTGCAATTGTAAGTATTCCAGAAAAACAGTGTCACTTACAAAGTACTAAGATGAAATATTCAGAGCAAGGATTATAATGGAATTAAATCAACAAATATTTCCAACAAATGTACCCTCAAAAAAAGTGAAGGGAGTTAGAGAAAGAACGAAACCATAAAAATTAAAAAAAATCTAACAATTTTTGACAAAAAGTCCTCTCTTTGAGCATTTTCCCTGAGAATGGTCACACATTTCATAAGAAACACAAATTAAGTATTTGGGGGGCAGAGTCTGACAGAAAAGAATTACTGTTCTCCTAATAAAAAAGTTAATACTTCAAAGCATGAACTAAAGCTTATTCTTCTAAAGAATAATCAATAACTACCTTAAGTGATTACGAAATATCAGATAAATAATGTCATACTAACTGTTACATACACCTAATTCATGCTGATAGGATTTGTGGAATACAATCTCTTGTTTACAAAAACTATTCACTTGGAAGCTGACTTTCCAGTAATTTGTTCTATGTTCATAAAATCTTTTTTTTTTTTTTCTAAGAATTTGAAAATTCTGTTATGGAGCCTAATAGCACTTGAAGGCAAATTAGTTTGGAAAATATTTGAAATACTGGAAGACTAATAAGGTATCTGACATGGCAATCAGACTCATCTTGGAATATGAATTTAAGATGAAAATTCAGGACATCCATATGAAAAACAGCAAACTAATAGGCAGTCATCAAATCCCAATGTTGTTGACTCTGAGGAGTAGACAAACGGATAAGATTTCTGAGCTCATACTTTTATGGCACAGTTCAGAAAGGAGAGAGGATTCTGACAGTATGGTGTGACAACCAAATGTTAAAAGGATGAGTAGGTTACTCCTGATACATGTAGAAAGTCTTCAACGAAGTGGAATGAGAATAAAAATTGCTTAATAACAGGAAACTTGGAATCTCCTCACACAATATTGCCACACAGTTTTTGGAGTGGCTTCCCCAGGACTGGTGCTTGAGTTCAATTCACTTATTAGCAAGTGGTGCAGCTACCAAGAGAAAGTGGTTGGTTATATGTTGGAAGCAGATCAGCTGTGTAGGGCTTTTATGCCCTACAGATGATGATGCAGGGACTAGAATTATGAGGGACTGCAGTTCCGTAACTGAACTAGCTGTTGAACGTTTGAGACAATTCAAACATTCTTCAATGCTGATGAAGGTCTAAAGTGTTCCAGAACAGTGTTCTTTTTTTTTCACTGCAGTGCAAGTCAAACTAAAGAGGAGCTTCTACCTAATGTTCTAGTGCTACTGATCCCAGCAAGGAAATACGTTAATAAAAAGCTTTATAGGAGATCTACAGTTCACTGAAATGTAGATCAGTACTGTCTTTGTTCACTTTAATACCATCAGTAAGATTCTGTGAAGCTGGTGGCACATCAGACACACCAGTAAGTCCCCACCAAAACACAAGATGAGTAGCAGATAGACACATTGACTCCAGACTTCAGATTATCAACAGCTAGATTTTAACTTTTCAACAGCAAACTTGTGCCCAAATCTGTTGAAGTAAACCTGTGAGATGCCATGCATGAGTATTAACAAAGCCTACAACCAAAAAAGGAACTACAGAAAAACAGAAATAAAAATGAAACATATTCTCTAGGCATGTAATGATATATAGGAAAGTGCCCTGTTATACAGGCAATTACATGTCTTAATGTGAACCATCTACTGCCGTAGCAGAATACCATAGCCCCAGCTATCCCCAATTCTTTAAAAGATTCACACAGAATTGAAATACATATTCCTTGGAAGATCCCCAGGTTATATTCAAAACATCATTTCAGACTGAGAAAGCATTTTGAAGTCCAAAATAGTAGCATTCACCAAAAAAAAAATTTTTAAAAATTTAAAGGAATTTGTTTAATACACTCTAATCTGCAGCTCACTTACTCTAAACATTAGTCCTCTTTAGAAAAAGCCTTTTATATGGAGACTTCCTTGAGGAAGCCACCTTGCTTATAACATTACTAAATCAGAGAAAGAATTCCCATATCCCTGGAATGTGGAAAAAATACAAACAAAAATTTTAGCTTTTAGAAAGTAAGAAAGATAAAGTTACAAGATAAATAAAGTAAACAAGATATATAAGAAAACCAAAACATTGCTTTTGAGGGAGACAGTTTGTAGCATATCAATCCCTTTACCTGATGCTGTTACCAGGAGGCTGTCTGAATCACATGGTCTACAGGATGAAGCACTAACAGGGTTTATGGAGGAGCTACAGGCAATGGTGGTGGGAATGACAAAGGAATTTTCTGAACATGCAGGTTGGTTCAGTCCAGGAAAGTGGGAAGGCCAGGCACCCACCTGAGATGAGGCTATGGTTGGTATGGCACAGCCTGCAGGTGCCACAGATAAATCTATAGCAGGTTTTGGTGGCAGCTGAGGTGAGGACTTAGAAATAATTTCCTCATTTATTACCCTGATTCCTTGTGGTGAACTTGAAAGAGGTGAGGTCATGGTTTTGTTGTCAGTTTTTGCACTGGTATTTGGGGATCGATTACTATCCATTAAAACTTTAAGCTGTGGATGTGGTGGAGAAGGAGCTTGTGAAAGCCCTGGTTTTTTAGGAGGAATAGGTGGAGGGTTTCCTCTGTCAATTCTTGATACACTTGGAGTCTTTAAAGTAATTTTACCAACCGGGGCGTAAGTGCCAACTTCCCCTGAATGTGATGACCCTGGCCGCGAAGGAGTGCTGCTCTGAGGGCCTGTAAATCTTGAAAGAGCTTGGGTAACAGTATTCCGAGCTGCCTGCTTGGCAACAAGGTTGTCACGACTAGTAGGGGATACATCCCTTGAGGGAGGGCTTTGGGTTGTGTTTCCATTTTGGTCTTGGTCATTAGTATTTGCCTGAAATCTAAATCTAGCTGCTTGGACTCGTGGATTTAGGCCTGGATGGCCAGTAGTGTTGGCAGATGGTGAATGCAAACTGTGTATAGATGAAGAGAATGAGGAATTCTGAGCTGTGGCAGTTGGTGTGGTAGGGGTGCAAACGGAATTACTATTTGAAAAGGGGGAAGTGCTACTTGATAAATCAGGGGATAAGCCTGTACTTGGTCCATTTTCTTCAATTCTGTTTTGATTCTGTGCAAGAACAGGAGTTGTGGGAGGGACAAGTTCACTAGATGAAGATTGCCTATCAATGACAGGCTTCACAAAAGCTGCATTGGTACACACATTCATTTTTGTATTGCCAGACACTAGTGGGCTCACTGTAGAAGGCTTTATAGAGACAGTCAAAGGCAACTTCTTAGCGTTTTCTACACTACTGTCCATCATTACAGTCTCTGTTTGACAAGCAACAGTTCTTGAGCTTGGCTCTTCTGTTTCAACTGAAATAGAAACAAGACTCCTATCACTATTCTTCTGAGAAAGATTGGCTTTACTTTCATTCTCCTTTTTTAATTGCTCAATCATTTTGATCATTTTATCTCTTTCTTCTCTGAGGTCACTGGTGTGTGTTTCCTCTTTGTGAAGTTTGGCACGCAACTGCTCTCTCTCTGTGTCAAACTCAGACAGCTGCTTTTCCATTTGAGCTTCCATTTGTGTACTCTTTTGTTTCTCAGCTGCAAGAAACTCCTCCAATTCAGTAGCCTTTTTCTTTTCCTCTTCAAATTTTAACATCACTTCTTCCAGTTTCTGTGCTGCTTCTACAATTCTGCCAGACAACTGCTTACACTCTTT
>NW_005054324.1:1797817-1798099 GCF_000277835.1 Geospiza fortis
AGCATCAAGACTACATGCTTATTTTTCCCACGTTCTTCTTCAAGGCGAGCAGATAGTTTTTTGTGCTCCAGCTCAAGACTCTGTAACTGAAATTTTTCCATTTCCAACTGTAAGAAGAAAGAAAATAATTCTCACTAACAATTCTCATTTCATAATAACCTAGTATTAACCTGACACTGATATTTTAATCTTTGAAAGTATGACTAAAATGAACCCAGGAAGGTGATTTGTGATATCTATCACAAGTGCATATAATCTTATACAAGCAATGAAAGAGAAAGT
>NW_005054324.1:1798144-1829254 GCF_000277835.1 Geospiza fortis
GACAAGAGAGAGACTCTCCAAAGTCGTTTAATGCTTGTGATTCCTGAGTGATGGAGCTACCTGTTCTCCAAAAAATTGACATAAGACATAACATAAAGTCATCTAAATAAAGGAACCATACACAAGTAAGAGATGAGGTTTGCAAAAAATTTTTGAGGACAGAAATTACAGGGTTAGGTTTTATCTCTTCCTCCAACTGAAGGAGATTAGGTCCATCATAAACATAACTGGTATCCTGTATCTTGTTTTAACATTTATAAATAAGACAACTTTTTAGCACAGGCAGAAATATTTTCCTATACTTACTAATAGTAAAAAGTCTCATTGACATCAGTGATGTATAAGCTGCTGTTACTAAAATGCAGATAACAGATAAGAATAATTTTTCCCCTTATTCATATAACCATTGCCTCTAATTCATTTTGTCTACTGTTCACGCTTTTATTCACAGACCCTCTTCTAAAAAAGCACAGCAAAAATACGGCAATACACCATTTTATAAAACACCTATGAGGAAGAAACCATTGTGGGAAATGATACCTACATTTTAAAGATCATCTTGGTTTCAAATACTTCAAAACCAGTTTAGCAGCATAGGGGCTGCACTGGGGTTTAAGAGCTTAATGCCATGTTGACACTCCGCACAATGCTTTTCACAAAATTACACCCTCTTTCTTAAAAATGTTATCATAGACTTATAGAATGGTTTAGACTGGAAGGGGACCTTGAAGTTCCAAGTACTCTGCCACAGGCAGGCACACCATCCACTAGACCAGACTGCTCAGAGCCCCAACAATCAGTATTAAACATATGAAAAATGACGTATGGTATTATCAGTCCTTGCTAAACAAACTGTATCAGCAGTAATATCTCTTCAGTTCTGTTAATGGAAATACAGCTGCAAATTAAATTAACAAAATATTATAATGACACTGTATTTAGGAATGGTCCAAGCATAGTTTACAAGTGAAAAAAACCCTTATTTTTTCCTCAATGATTTCACTGCGTTTCAGTGGATCCAGCATTTGCATGGTTCACTTGAATTTCAAAACAAGGGGAGCATCCAACCATTTCTTTTCTTTGTTAAAATAGGTACAAATATCATGAGAAATGTATATAATTTCTGAAGTTTAGAGATGTATAAATATTATAGTGAAAATATTTTTTGTCAAACTTTCTATACTTTATTATTCAGCTATTTTGTTTTCAGATGAGCTTCTCATTCTATAAATTGTGTTGTGAAACTGTATTACTTCCAAATAATTACAAACAGATTTTAATATTTAACTGCCATGAAATCAGCTTACCATACTATTATAATACCTTACTTGTAAGCATTGCATCTAAAGGACAACTCCTTAATAAAAATGTAAATCCTCTATTTGATTTCAATATACAAAAGCAGCATTATTTTCTCATTTTACATTGTCTCCTATGTCTCTCTCCCTCCCTCTTGTTCTTTTGGCCGCATCATCTCAAATAGGGAAAAGCCTCTGAATATTTACATGGTATTTTTCCCTTTAGATGACAGATTTGGAACTAGCTGCAATTATTTATGAGTTTACAAACTAAGTAGAACCTGATTTTTCCAAAATGTACTATATGCTTACACTGTATCATATCAGTAATATAAACATCTGGAAATGAGTCCAAGAAGGGTTTGAAAAGGGGTAAAAAAGGATAGTGAGAAAAAATATAGTGTCCCATAAACAATTAACCAGCAAAGGCCCTTCAGAGGTGAGACAGCATACCTTGTAAGAAAATGTTGAGGAAGCTTGGCTTGCATAGTTTAGTGAAAAACAGACAGAGAGATATTCTAACAGTAACATCCTTTTGAAGGGCCCTTACAGTGATGACAAGAGTAAAATTCATCTTGGTAATGGCAGGTGGGGCTCCATAATAAAAGGTTACAGAAAAGAAAACTTGCCCTTTGAGAGGCTCAGTCTCAGAAAAAAGTTCTTCACAAGGACACCAGTGCAGAAAATATGCAGTATTGCCATTCCTGGGGGTTTTCATGACTAAGCAAGACAAATTTACAGATGACCAGATGTACTGATGATGATGATAATCTGCTTTAAGCAGAAGGTTAGAAGAAATTACACCAACAGGCCTTTTTCAACCCACGCTTGCCTTTCTTTGAGCATGCATCCCAATACTAACTCCTCTGCAAACTCTCAGCAAATCAAGAACTGTCATTTTGATGATCTGTTTTGTGTTCCCAGGAAAACTCAAAATTAATTTTCACAGCAGGTCCAAGAAAAGCATTCAAAGAGATGGAAGAGGATGGAGACTTAACACAAAGCAGATGACATCTGAGAGTGAGATGTTTGTATATGGTAAGCCTTACAGTCCTTCGTGCATCTCCTTGATTTTTCTACATGCTGGTATATTTTTATGCCTTGTTTTTTGTGATCAAATGAAAATTTTATTCATAGAATACTTTTGAGGTGATTATATTCAGAGATATCAAGTCCCCCCCAGAATAAGAGTTCACTCTGAGTCTGTTTAAAGTTCAGTAATACCCAGAGAAAATAAACACAGCTGTACACAGACTTCATTATTTAGATTGGGACAGTGAACCAATTCCAAACACAAAGATAGAGGCATCACACATTTAGAGAAGGAGGAACCACTTTTGGAGGGAGGGGCAGCAGCTGGCTTGTATTTAGGTTACATTTGCCGAGGCTGGTTTTTTCCCTTGCACTGTGTCACCCTACCTTGATGAACATTTTTTGAAGTCCCTCAAAATTCCTTCATTACCCTCTTCAACAGAAGGATTTGAGATGAAGAACAGACAGAAAAATGTGGAATGGAGGGAAGGTAAAACACTGAATGAAAGGTTTGTGAATGCATGGAGATGTCTGAGAGACACATCATCTGTTTCCACAAACCCAATGAGTTTAAGAGTGTCTTGCACAAATAGCATTTCTAATGGAGATTAGAAGAGGAAGGTGTACTTCAGTAGACAGTCATGCACACAGCTGCTCAACACCATGTAGTTTGTTTTCAAGTCCTTAAAATTAAGATTTAAAGAAAAAAAAGCTGATGTATTCCTCTAGAAGGCAAAAGACAAAAGCATCCTTTCCTGTACAAACAGACTTACAGATACAGACTTTGGTAAAAAAAAAGACAAAAAGGGACAAAATTTGAATTTACATATTAATATACTGATATATTCCTAATATGTGAGCCCATCTTAGGTGCATGTATCTGTCCCTATAATAAAAGCCAGAGATAAATGAAGAATTTAGGTACAAGAATAGACTTGTGGCCCTGCACTGAAACAAGAAACTAATTCCACTGTCCTGGCAGATGCGTCAGGGTTTCTCCCAATATCCTTTTTCAGTCAGAGCAAGTAAGCTTGTTTGCCTTTTCCTATTTTTATATTTACTGAAAAAGCTTATGAGAAAAAAAATTAATACTTAAGAGTTCTCCAAAACAAGTGTGAGGTACATATAATAGTTCATTCCACATTAAACTGTTTGAAGACTTACATATCATAGTGATATCCTTTTTCATATAATCTGTTTTCCTGAAGTCTTAACAGAGCAATGATGCTTAAACTAAACAAAAAAACAGAGCTAAAGTAACAACAAAATGTTTGCTGGTTTAATTTAAGCAACTTCCAGCACTTTTGCATGCATGTTTTTTCCCAAAGAGCAATCATTACGAAAATCAATTTTATGTCAATTGTCTTAGCCTGTTTGCTGTTTGGGGGTTTTTAAGTCAATGTAAAACTGCCACCAAAAACCTGTATCACAGCAGTAGACATTCTATCCATCTTATATGAAGATGACTAAACACATAGAGAGCATTTTTTTCTCTATTTATTCAAAAATACTGTGTGTAGATTAGTACTTTATACGACTGTTTCATCTCTTTCCTCTCAGAAACCCTTCCCCAACATATTCATATTTAGCTATGTTTAAGAAATGTATGGCTTACATACTGGTGAAATACATGCCACCAACCAATCATTCACTTTCAAAATGACACTGTTTATCTTCAATCTGGCACTTTTTTCTGCAATATAATTGTTCCAAAATTATTTTCTTTTTACAGTAAATGTTCTTAATATGCAAAAAAGTATTTTTAGAGGCATAAAACATTTTTACTGATTTATGAAATAGAGCCACCTAATATAAAAATAAAATAAATTATTTACTTTATTCAGGTTAGAATGAAAATAGGTTCTCAAGGCTTCAACAGTATTGGTTTAAACGTGTCTTGCGATGATGTTCAGTTCACAGTGAGCTATATACGTATATACCCACTGTATCAACTTGTACCAGTTATATTTAATTTTTTCCATAAATAGAGCTAAAATCACAGAACAAATGAAGTGTGCATAAAAAATATCACCAGAAAGCCAGCACCTCACCCTATATGAAAATTAAGTGGCAACATTTTAACACTTGTAATGTTAATCAAGAAAAAGATGCAAATTAAAAATGTGACATGAAAGAATAAATCGGGAGAGGGAAAAGGAAAAAGTCAATAGCAGGATACCTTCTTTTGTCTGTTTTCAGCAGCAGCCAACTGAGCTGACATTCTTTCTTGCATTTTCCTGCAGTGAGCCATAACAGCCTCTAAAATGGACAGAGGGTTCATGCATATTGGCTTCTTTTCTTTATCACCAGCACCTGCCTCAAAGTCTCTCTGCAGAGCCAGAAATGGGTCGCTCAGATTAAATCTTCCATATCGCTCCTGGATAAAAACCTCTTTGCGCCGGGCCTAAGAGAAAAAAAAGAAAGCAAACTAAAAACAGAGAAATAAAATGCATTCTTTGAAGTACATCCTCATACAGAAGAAACTTACACTACAGGAAAAGCAACATACATAATTTAAAGTTTTAAAATATTTTCTTTAGGTATTCATGTACAACCTCTAAAAGAAAAATATGCCTAAAAAATCAGAAAAACACCCACAGTGCAGGGAAACACTGTCAAGAAAGAGGAATCATCAAAAAATAGGGAAAAACATTTCTCTGCAACTTTGTTCAAATTCTGTTTTGAAGAATGAGCAGAAAAAAAAAAGGAAGAATAAAGTTCTGATATACAAAAGAGAAAGAGGAGAAAGAGACCAAATACTTACCCAATGGGTTAGCACATCATTTGGAAAGCTTGAAGTTAAAATTTTAACATATGAAAAGTTTATGAATGATAACACACACTTCAGGGCATGAGAAAACAAAGAGGAATGTATGAACTATGTTAGAAAAACCCCTCAAAGACTAACTACAAATTAAAAACCTTAGTGAATGCCCAACTTTTTTCTATATATTGTCGACAAAATTGAAATGTTCTCATAAATGAGAATTTGTCTGGAAAAGAAACAAGTGGGCCTACATATTCTGATGCATGAAATACTTCTAGTTTGCTTTTCACTGTGATAGTATAAATAGAAAATCTTTATTAAAAAGGCCAAGTCTTTGGAACATAATTTCAGAAAAAGCTGACAGAGTTCACTCAGCCCTAAAGTCTAGTTTGGCTTACAAAGTCAGGTAGTGACTGATTGAAGAGATAAAAATAATAGATAGAACCTAGTTATTTTTTATAAACTGCCTTGCAAGTAACCCCCAATTAGTCTAATCATTCTTGTATTTTAATCCCTTAATTTATAACTTATAAAATACAAAAGCTAGTTCCAAAGGTAATATTACAGGACTAGGAGGAGAGACTGTATCTGTAATTTGTGGTTCTATAGGATGAAGTTACAGGACAGTATGTAGCTTAGGAATTCAACCTTCATGGAAAGGAAACCATCAAAACCAAAAGCCCTACCATAAATGGATTACATTGCTAATTGGCCAAGCAAGATGATAAATCCAAGCAGGTTAAGAATTTAAAGAAAGGGATTCACAGTCCATATATAAATTATCAACAACTTAAAAGCCACTTAGTTTATATAAAGTGAGATGTCAAAGTAAAGGACAAAACAGATGTAGCAGGTCTGCTGTAAGTCCAAAAAGAAGACCACCAAGAGCCCTCATTGTTAAATCCAAAGAAAAAGCCAAGATGATTAACTGACCTTAGAGGCAAAGGCATAACCTGTGCCTTTACAGAAAGACATTGCCAGCCAGTGAAATAATGTGTATTTTCAATTTTTTTCTATGACCCATGAATAACTGTTCTCTTGGCACATACTAAATGCATGTAATATGAATATATTCTTTGAAATGTTTTCTAACATGCACGGTAATTAATAAAGCAGGGCAAAAAGATTCAGTGTGCACCTGCCAAAATAGCAAGATGACGAGGTTCAGATTCATTAACCAAGAAAAGGATGAAACTACATAGTAGGAATTATCTGAATGAAAATCAAAACCAGAATTAAGTGGCTATGGGAGAATGTGGAAGGTAAACACTGGAAAAAACAATCGGTCTCAAACAGCACATGGTTTGGGCTGACTGACTGGCTGAAGCCGTAACTGCACAACCCCAAGCACATGGGAAAACAGACTGGCAACTCTCAAACTATAGACAGCAAAGTCATCTAAAGATGCTTCCAACTCAAAGGGGAACAAAATGTATGTTAAAACAAATGCTTCCATGTCTTTATACAAGGACTATAAATACACAATACAATAATTGGGTGATTTCATGGGATGAAAATACATGATTTATAAAGAAGGTACTAGAATAAAAGACAAAGCAAAAACTTGATAGAAGGGAGATGATGAGTATTTTCCCGAAACTTAGGCACAAAGTGACAGAAAGACAAATGAGGCTTAAGGATTTTTACCGGATTCCTCTAGCCTCTAAATAATACTTCTGTCCCTTTGCAAATCAGTAAAGTACATCCGATGGGAGAAACAGAAATGTTAGAATTTTTTTTCTCCTATATTGTCTTTCTTTGCTGAACTTCAAGTCATAAGAGTTAGTAGCAATATTACAATATCTGTTTTTCAGGAAAGCCATTATCTGTGGAACATACAGTCTCAAGTTTTCTCTCCTAAATCTGTATCAACAAGAATCTGAAGGATTGGGCTGTTAAGGTAAACTGCTTCCTTTATGATTCTTTCAAGGAGCCTGTCTCCTACTACATACAGCAAGACACCTCATTCATCCTGCGCCAACCTTTTTCAAGTTATCTGCAAGCTACCTCACAGAAATTTTCACTTCTTAACCTGACCTTTTTGCAGTCACTGACCCCATTTATCGACTGGCAAATGAAGATGGGCAGTGGGGCGCACAGGGAGAGAACAAAATGAAAATGGCCTGTGGGTAAAGCTGCAAATCCAGTATAAGAACTGGTCTGTAACTATTTGTTTCTTGCATTCCACTTCAGAAGAAAACAAACATTTATTTTCAATAACCAAATAGAGAACTATGAAGTTTAATTAGACTTTTTCCACCTGTTATTGAAACAAGAATGTAAGGGATCAAGGAGGTCTTCAAATAATATACCTATTATTGTAGACTTACAGCTGAAAGCATAAAGCTAGGAAAAAGAAATATTATCAATTAATGGAAAAAAGAAATAAGCCAAAAAAATTAATCACATAAGCTACATTACTAGTTTTACATCCTTAAAAATTTATATTGATATTAGTTGCATACATTCATTGAAATAAGCTTTCATAATTAGCAACATAATTCACATAAGCAATAGAGCTTTTAAGGTCAATACAGTATTTTCCCCACTATGTATCTCAGAGTTTCCTCTTCATTTATCTGCCAAGTTAAGAGAGCTCAGCAGGTCCAAATCTTCCATGCAGCAACTGATGATAAACATCAAAAATAGGACTGCATGTCCTACACTGCTGGGGAACAACGGAACTGAATTAAAGCTGCCCCAGAACCCTTCAACAAAATTTCCTTCCTTTCAAGAGCATTTGTTGTTCTGATTAATTTCCTTTTCTACATTTACGATAATTGTTTCAACAGATGTTGACAGGTTCATATTAATATTTTCTCTTGACATATGAATTAGGGAGTGGTAAAAAGTTTTCTAAAACTAACCAGTACAGAGGAGGAGGCAGTAAAAGCTTATTTTATATATGATGTTAAAGATGAGGGTGAGCCCTTCATTCTAAATAAAACCAAAAGGGTAATTGATTTTTTTAAAAGAGGAAGATGTCTGAAAGAGAACATGTTTATAAATCTTCTTCAGTGAAATTATATAGTTTCTTTAAGTGATTTTTTGTAGCTATTCAATTAGGCAAAGAGAATTATCAATGAGTATATACTCACAATAAAAGCAGTACTTTCAGACACACCGTAAAATATCAGATTGGAGGATATCATGCCTTTCTATGATGAGTTAAGAATGAGTCTTTAAAGAATGCCAGCAATTTTCATACACAGTTGAGTCTGGGGGCTTTGTTAGTTTTTTTTTAGTTGCCTTTTTCTAAATGCAGATCGAAATGAATGTTTTCAAAGTATTGTAAGATGCTACTTCGATATAAAGTTGTATAGGAAAAATTAAAAATGGAAATGCAAACATCAGTGACTGATGAAATAGAATCTTGCAGCATGATTTCTGTCAATGAGCATGTGATCAATTTCTCCTTACAATTTTAACTGCCATCTAAATTCCTTTCTTCAGCACAGTGACAGTACATACCCATGCAAAATCTACAAGGGAGTTAAATTTTAATGAATTCCATACTATATGAAAAATATTTTACCAACACATTCAAATGTTGATTTCCATGTTAAATGTCAAGTATAAGACAAAACACTTGTCTGTCCATTTTAAGGAAGGAAAAATGGAAATTGCCTGGACAAAACTGACAATCATAACAGGCCACTAGTTCAAAAAGAGTGAAAACAGTAGAATTGAGAAATTGGAGGATACAAACAACAAGTTAAACAAAACCAGCATACAGGTTGATTATGCTCTAACAGACCTAAATATTTGTTCTGTACTATAAGGAGATGCTCTTTATGGATGACTGAGCAGTACCATGAAAGAAGTCAAGTCATTTGGTAGAGGTGCTAATAAAAAAAAGAAAATATACTCAGTAATTTTCAATGTGAGACACACATACTCTTAAAAAGCATTCAAACCTATCTTGGAGAACTATCTCGTAACAGTCATAAGGCATGCAAATACATAAATGAAATGTGTTACATTACAGTAAACTGCATGAGATGTAAAGTTTTCCTATAAAAGTTATCCCAAGCATGAAACTAATATCTAAAAGCTGCATTATTCTCTCATTTAAAACAACACACAAAATTTAAAGAAAAATTTATAATTTGCAAAGTATCCCTGTCTCTCAGAATCATATAGCTTTAAATCCAAGCTTTTAAAAAACATTTTTCAAGGTAAAAAGACAGCTCTGAATAAAAGAGTGTGTGTTGTTTTAGAAGGCTATTCTATTCTCCTATCCTTAGGAGATTTTCTGTTTCATGCAAGTATCCAAAAATAATAGTGCTTTGGAAAAAGCTGTATAATTCTCTTTTCTCAGCTTTAAAAAGCATTCTTGATAAAAGCACAAAGTGCCAAACAATTAATTCAGATCTCTGTGTACAGAAGGACAAACATTTAAGTAACATTTAAACAATCCTGACAAGTACTGACATAGAATTTTACAACCAAGGTAATGATCAAGCCTGAATTTTCTTAGGGGTCTAACTCCATAAAAGGAGAGTATCATCCAGTGACACCAGATTATTACCACAATATTGATAACCTCCTTCTTTTTCTCTCTGTTACTTGACAAAAACCTCCATGAAAGGAAAAGTACAGACAGGACAGACAGACATATGCTTCCAATTCTTCATTATTAATTTTCTCCCGTAGAGTACTAAAAACTCACTATTTTGAGGTTGCAGATTTTAAAAGGAAAATGCCATACTGAAAGGCTAAGATCAGTTACTAACAGATCAATCCCAACAAGAAAAAAACCAGCACAGTGAATATAAAATATTCTTCACACAATGTAAAAGGTGAAATTCAGGCCTTGCACTAAGTTTCTAAATGAGGAAAAAGAAAAAGTTCAAAGTCATGAAACAACATGTGGTTTTGATTGAGAAGAGCAATCTAGATATTCCATATAAAGATTACACAAGACCTATTTTATGACAGCTTTGTTGTCTGGTGCTTAAACATTTGAAAATTATAGGCCAATATTTTGTCAGGAAGTATCACTGTTTGATGCTCTGATTATCTAACCGCCCAGACATTTATTTCTGAAAATAATACAGATTTTATCATACTGATAATGAGTGTCAGCTGATAGAAGAGACTTGAGCTCTCTGGTTACTTTAAATAACCATTTGTCATCTAGACTTTTTTTGCATGTTCAAATTTATAGTTGAAATTCATGCAAATCAATTCATAATTCTTTGCCTGGAAATCTGTCAGAAATTCTTCTGAAGTGCTGAAGGAAATCTGACTTAATCTCTAACCAAAATAGAGCACTTTAACCTTCATGCTTAGCAGTTAAAAACAAAGCTTCTTCAGCTCAGTAACAAAACATATCAAAGACATAACACTAAAACTTTTACTAAATCAATCTGTGTTTCTGTTTGAGTATTGACATGTTCATATTTTCAAGTTATCAAAATCGCAGTTAAGATACCATCCCGGATTACTTCATGGCAATTAAACTATTACCAAGCCTTACATATTTTAATTAAAAAGTATGCAAGTTATGTATTTATAATGCCATCATCAGGCAGAGGCATCATGAATTGACAGAGGGAAAGGGTTGTTTAGCTTGTTCAATATCCTTCTGTGCAGAGGCAACCACCTCATGGATGAAGGGAAGGCAGTGGATGTAGTTTTCCTGGATTTTAGTAAAGCTTTTGATACTGTCCCTCACAGCACCCTTCTGGACAAGTTCTCCAGAAGTCTATGGAATGAGTAGGTTCACAGCTGGGTGAAGAACTGGCTGAAGGCTTGCCGTGATGTAGATGTACACCAGTCAGTGTACACCTGGCTGGTGACTGCCATCAGCAGTACTCCTCAGGGCTCAATCCTAGGGACACTTCTCTTCCACACATTCATTCAGCAATGATCTGGATGCAGGAGTCAAATGCACCATTAGCAAAATTGCTGATGACACCAAACTGGGAAATGCTGTTGACTTGAGGAAAGGAGCAGCCCTGCAGAGAGGGATCTGAGGGGGCTGCTGCCAGCAGGATCAACGTGAGTCAGCTGCGTGTGCCCAGGCAGCCAAGAGGGCAAACCCCATCCTGGGCTGATCAAACACAGCATCAGCACCAGCTGGGCAAAAGGGGCGATTATCCCACTCTATTCAGCTTTGGAGCAGCCTCACTGTGAGTGCTGTGTGCAGTTCTCGGCTCCACAGTTTAAGGAGAATGTGGAGGGGAGCGAATGCATCCAGAGGAGGGCAACAAAGCTGGTGAAGGGGCTGAAAGGAATGTCCTGGGAGGTGGGCAAGGACTCTGCGCTTATCAGATCTGGAGAAATGAACACTGAGGGGTGACCTCATTGCTCTGTATATATTCCCCAGGATGCAAAGGGGAGAGGGAGGGGCTACTCTCTCTCCCTGAGATTCATTTAGAGGAAACACAGGAATGGTTCAAAATTGCACCAGGAGAGGTTCAGACTGGACATTAGGAAGCATTTCCTTAGTAAGATGGTGGTTAAACACTGGAACAGGCTTCCTAGAGAGGTGATCAATGCCCCAAGCCTGTCAGTTTTCAAGAGGCATTTGGACAATGCTCTTGAAAACACACTTTATCTTTTGGTCAGTACTGAAACTGAAACACACTGACTTTTGGTCAGGCAGCTGGACTAGATGATCATTGTTCATATCCTTTTCAACTGAAGTAGTCTCTTCTATTCACACTATAGATTTATTTGAGGCAGATTATGAGAATTCAGTGTTTTCAACTTATTTTTAATATTCACTGGAAGGTAAACTCTGAGAGCAATATGTATTACCTCCAAGAAGAATTTAATTATTGATACTACCCATAGCGAAAAAGATGAATGAGCAAACACATTTTACTAGATTTTTGGATTGATAGAAAGGCACATTTTAAAATAAACAACACTGGATTTTACATCTTGGATTTTATGCTGTTTGTTAAAACTTCAAAGCAATTTTTCAGCTAGAACTCCTTTAATAGCATTACAGTTAGCAATTTTAAAATTTCCACATAACAGCTTATATCTCCAAAATATGTAGCTAAAATTTTACTTTGCTACCTCACCTCAGTGCTAATTCACCATAATCACTGTTACTCTATTTTCTCAAATTTTTCATTTATTAATAAAAATGAAACTCTGTCTGTAGTAAGAGACCTAGCGGTAAGTATTTTTTACTACACTGACAGAGCTTCTAAGACCTATGCCTCTCTCTGTGAGAGCAGCAGGTGGAAGGATCTGTCCACCATTTGAACAGCATCAAAATAGAGTGGGAGGGAGAAATGCCTGGGAACACGTACACCCACGCACAACAAAAGTAATCTAAACTGTATCTTTTGAAAGGTGTTGAAAAGGACTGCAGTCAAATCTCTTGTCTTATTCACAATTATTTTTGACAGATTATTACCATATTTTTTTTGGAAGAACCAAGGACAAACCTTACACCTTATACATTTCTTCTTCAGCAACACTAACATGAAGAGACACACAAACCAAGGCAAAAAGTTATGTACTCAGTTGCACTTGAGCGTTGCTATCAGTGAAATTACCTGTACCATTTAAAGGCATAGGGAAAATCTGTTCCCTGAACTAGAAAATGGAAAATTTTGGGTAATACAACATAGATAACAGATGACCCAGTTACATTTTTCATTGTCAGTAATGTGGGTAATGATGGCAAACAGAAAAAATATTTCAAATAAGTCACATTTGTATAATTCACAAAGATCACAGAAATGGAGAAACATTAACATCATGTTGTGATATTTTATTATTATTGTTATTGTTACAAATAATGTGTGCATCTATTTCTACCCACTAGTTTATGTTGGATTACGCAGAAAGATCAAACAAGGGTGGGAGAAATAAAGTGGGAAAAGCAAAACAATTATCCAAATAAAAAATCAGCAGAATACTTTCAGGTAAATCGGTAGGATCACGCCTGCCAACAATAGAGATATTCAGATCTTGTGTGAGAAACAAAAGGAGATTATGATCAATTCAACAGTCACTGCTGCAATGAAGAGTGAAAAGGCTGTTTGCAATGCAAGGCCATAGAATTTCACACTAGAAAACAAGCCTCATAGTTTCATACTTGTGTTCTCCAGCATTGGGAGAGTCTGGAATAAAGGTATTTACCTGAGTAGTGAAGCAACACAGATACAGATGGTTTAGGAAAAGCTTAATGGCCTCCTTTGGTAAACAGCAAATAACTACCACAAGAAGTTATTTAATATGACTGAAAGCTTATTTTGTCAATAAATTCTAGAAGTGGCCTTTATATGTGTCAAAATAGCAGGACCACTGAGATCATCAAAGTTACTTGGTCCAGGGATTGCTGCTGCCACCAGCCCAACATCTATTGGAAAAAGTGAGACTTGATTCCATTCATAACAAAGTGTACACTTACACAATTACTACTATAAAAAAATGAATGTAAGTAAATATAACGCCATGTAAAGTAACAGAATATATAAACCATAATCAAGTAGGGGCAAATCAAAACCTGAACATTAAGGCTGTAATAAACAATGCCTTTTCAATTAGGTTCAAAGAGCATGCTTCATTAGTCTAAAACTTGAACAGATGTAGAAACAGTTTCAAACTAAATACTATAAACAATAATTTCATCCAATAACCTATCTGAGGTTTATCCCTATTTCATAATTTCCTTGAAATCCATTTTAAATAGCTTGCAATAGTGAAATACCAGATTTTGACTGACCCATCCAGAAAAGTACACTAAACTCTTATTAGGCAAGTAAAAATTCTAAACATAACCAGACACGTTGAACAGGTAAATACAAACTATATTTAAGAGAAGAGAAAATGGATAAACAGCCATCATTAAATTCAATAAATCAAAAGTAGTTAACAGATAAGCAAAGACATAATATGCAGAGATGAGAAAGAACAATCTGCAGATTATTAGCTCCCAAAAATTTATTACAAATTAATTTTATGCAAAGAAATTACAATATGCAAAAATGACAATGCAAATAAGGCATTATCTGACTGCTATTTCATGGTTCACTTCTGCCACCAAGACCAACAACTGCCATCATACTGTCTACAACAATAACCTTCTGTTACACACAGTTTAACATCTTCTGCTCCTCCTTCTACAGAGTTACCATTTTCCCAAGACACCTGGCTACAAAACAGGCTGCCTTACTAGCTGCCAGAAACCTTCAAAGCCACCTTCTGTGCGCTGTTACTCCATTCTGGGTTCACAAGATTCATATGCATAGGAGAAATTCGAATTCACATTTTAGATTCCCAACTAAGAACAATTACTGCACATAAAGGTCTACAATTTATAATATTTGTAGCTCCCTTTGGCAGATTACACTTGATATATGTGCAATTTTTCTCCCTATCAGTCAATTTGAGAGCAACTAAATTAAGGATTCATTCCATTTTTCCAGATATCTCCCAGATTTCTTCCCTTCTAACCCCAAAATTAATTCTAGAAGTCTTATTGTACAATTCTTGCTGACTTTGTGCAGTAGTTCAGGATAAAAAAAACTTTATTCACAAAAAAATTGATAGTTATTGTGTTGGTAATAACTCTATTTTAATGTTTAACTTTCAGTGTACAGACAAAACCAAGTATCACCCCATGACAAGATGCAAAAGACAACAAATAACATTAAAAGTATATGGAAACTCTAACTCATAAATCAAAATTTTTTAACCCAAAATCTCAGCCTACAGTAGGCAAAAGTCTGTCTTGGCCAGCTGAAGGAAGCCCTTTAGCTAGACAGGACTCACTGGTAAGCACACATGTCAGAGTAGGCAAGTACAGCTTGCAAGTATCTACAGCTCTCGTGCAATTTTTTTTTTCCAAGGAACAGCCTATGCATTACTGAAAATGCAGCTGAGCATGAAAGGCCACACATTCTGCAAAGAAATTCCAGTATCGTTCCCAATTACAATCCAAAAATCTAACATAACTATACAGTATACTCTTGTGATAAACTATGATGCAAAAGTGATACACCTACTTTTGCCAGTTATCATCAAAACAGTTCATGTTTTCAATGAGGTTAAAATAAAAGTACACTGTTGAGTGTTTAATCATTGTGGATCAAAATTTAAAGACGAGTTTACCAATAAAAGCCTTCCACAATGCACAGCCCAGGACTTGAAAGCAAACTCGCTTAAGGCAAAAATGCAATCCATCCTTTGGGAAGAAAAAGGCCCCATGTGCCACGGTCCTGCTTTTTTGGAAGAACAAAGAAGTCTTACTTAGGACTAGCTGCTGTCAGTTCAGCTGACACAGTCCAAGAGTAATCTGTGAGGCAAATCAAAGCAAAGTTAGGTGGAGACAATGGGGACAGTTTGTTCAAAAGCATCTTCTTGATCAGAATGCTAAGGTAGGTTCACTCAAGCAGCTCATTCACACACACTTATAACAGATATGTAAAAAATGGCCTTTATCATTATGAACTCCAATACTTATAAGCTACTCATAATTTCTGAAAAAATCTCATCATTCTAAAACAAGTGAGCCTTCTGTGATCCTCCCTTTGGGAAGACTTGTGTTAAAATACTGAATTTCTCAAGCAATTGAATACTGACACCCCAGTAATTCTAAAATGATTAACAGGAGAGCTGGAACCTGAAAACTGGCAGTCAATATACTATGCATTAGCTATGTCAAAAAAACATTGTGCAAATCTACACAGTAATCATTATATTCTCTTAAAAGCTGTTAATCCTTTTAAATCTTGCATTTTTAGACTGTAAGATTTTTAAATAAAGCTAATAGAATGGGTGACTAAACTTGAATGTGAGCATGAGGTATTGTTACAGGATGCATTATTTTCTTTCTTTTGACCTACCTATTTCATTACATTAATATTTGTACCTTCATTACAGAATTCTTCAAGAACTCATATACTTTTGCTAAGGCAAGTCACAAATTATCTTACATGGATTTCTACTTGGACATAATAGAGAAACTATGATTTATTTGTAGCTCCACTGATTAAACTGCATGCCTGACAAAATGCTTAGATTCAGGGAGATAAAATTCAGCCAGAACTAGCTTCTACACCAGTGATTTTTTTTCTTATTATCTTTTTATAAATTTAGGTAGTCTAACTCAAATTCTCTGAGCCATCAAATTAGCAAAGTCTGACTTTCCCTAGCTCTGTACTCTACAATTCCTATGTAGTGCTCAATAAAGGACAGCACAAATCTCTGCCTTCCCTTCAACTAAGGCCCTAAAAACAGTACAAATTTTCTTACTTAGCTGCCTGGTTTTATGACACTACCTATTTTTGAAATGTTTAGCCTTTTGTCGGATTTTTCAGAAACTGGGTGAAAGTTTAAACAGATGTTGGTACCAACACATATATAGAAAATAAGCTTTCATGTCTTAGAAAGTTACAGTAAAAAGTAAATATAGTAGGGCTTTCCAACACTGAAGAAACACCTATAACCAAGTTCACATTGCCATTCATATATTGTCTTCCTGACTCAGCCAGCACATATACAGAATCTGTTGATTTGGAGCTCACTTAAGCTCAGAAAAAAAGCTCACTGATACTGTAGTCAATTTTAATCAACCAAAAATATATCCACTGTTGGTATTGGCTGTTATTTTAGATATTTTTTTAATTCACTAGTGATTTTTCTCAACAACCAAATAAAGTTGTTCTAAATCCATGCAATGTGGTATATTAAAAAAATCTAGTATAGTAAAAATTAGTCTTTTTTTATTCGTATTAAATAACGTACACCACAGAAGCAAGAATACATTTTCAATTTACCATTTACCACCTAATGAAATCTACATAAGCAAATAAATGTGTTTGTACAATAAATAGAAATCCCAACTGAATGCGGCTTTAAAATTTTAGATGAAAAATAACCTACAAATGATTTAACTTTATGAGACAATTACCACAAAAAGCAGTATTTAGTATTTACAATCCTATCCTTGATAGCTATTACTACCACATCAATTCCTCATATGAGGGTCAATGCACATTAAAAAAATCCTCTAGAAAATAAACAGCCACAGCAACTACTTTTTGTCTGGGGAAAAAAAATTCAACAAATGAACACTGTATATGAGATCACAGTTGTGGGAGGCCAGACCTGTGCTTTGATTATATGGCCACATTACCTGCACATTAGGAATAAATTATCCCCTTATTACAGGCAGACAGTTTATTTGGATAATTGAGACAGATGGAGGCAGCGGCTATAGTTAAGTCTCCCTCCATCTTTAACTATATGGAGACTCAATAAAAATTAACCAGCAAGCTGTTTCTCATTAATGGAATAATTTTAATGATCTAAATGGTAATCTGAATCTAATTTTAATAGTAGCACAACCATGATCATGAAGCTACTAAAATACAGAAATTACAGATTCAAAAAAAAGAGAAATCATGTTCATCACTTGGTGTAGTGGTTATACAAAATCAGAGCGCAAATGAGAAAGATTTGCACAAGGATCCTTTGAGCTGAATTCTGATGCTCTTCTCCACAGTAAATTAAGTTATGATTTGGAGAATAAACGTGGAAATTTGACTGTAAGCATCATGAGGCTTACTTTTCCAAGTCTGTTGGTTTTCAAAGGGCTGAACTTGTCCAGCAACTTAAACTGCCCTGATTGATAATTACTTTAACTATTTTACACAGGAATCAGTTGTAAACAGATGACATCTGTGTATTTCTTACAAACTTCTTCTTGAAGTTTTGGTTTTGTTTCAAAAAGTGATCATCAAGGTATCTAAAATTTATATAAAATCCAATGGAAACTCTACAGCACATGATGAATAAAAGGCACAATAAAAAGAGTTAATTGTTATACATGACACTGGGTTTGATTCTTTCTAATTTATCATGTGGTACAAATTCCATTACCTTAATAAAAATCAACACTCTACCAACTAAACTTATCTTCCCTCCCCATCCCAGCCCCCAGGATGTTTAATTTAACAAGATTTCTTCACATAATCTCAAACTGCTGGCCTTTCACTTAAGAGGAAATAAAAAACACACACTCTCTACTATAGTGTTAGAAATTATCAGGCTCTGATCTATTATAGAAATTGGGCTTTGAAACAGCCCTGAGCTACTAGTAGGATTACAGAAACCCCACAACAAGCCAAGTCCCCCATCACACAAAAACACACTAACAAACTTTTACCAATTCTGAAACAGACCATCATCTCTTTTTTTAAATGTTAGTCTTTTCCCTTATATGAAAACAATTTCCTTCTTGCTTTAAGGATATGCAAACTGTGTATACCTGTTTGTTGCAGCAAATCAAAGTATTAAATCTGACACAATTCCACTGGAATTTTCTTGTTATACACTTTTGTATTTGGCTAGCTAGTTGTTTTTGTGTGCTGCTTGGAGAATTCAGCTGCTAATGCTGCTGACTTGCAGTTTCCCAAGAAGATCCAAAAGTATCATGCTACAACAAATCAGCCTACAGTTCTTCAGCAGGTATGGCTTCCAAGCTTCCCAGTACTGGTACTGCTAACAGGCAAACTGCCAGGAAGATTTGAGTTATACACAGAGCTTGTTTAGAGAAACTAGAAACTGAGAAACAGGAGAAAAAAACCAAAAAAACTACCAAACAAAAATATCCCATCGCCCCCAACTTTCAATATTTAAATACCTTATGTAAAATTGAACTACTTTTCATATTTATCTGTGTTAATAATCAAAATCCACTATATACATACATGCCATTTCAGCAGGTGCATCTGAATTTGATATAGACTTTTTTCTCCTGGGACTGCACTCTGCTGAATATTTAATGTTTATTGCATTTTCCCCCGTTTTTCCTCCATTTTGATCCATTTCAATATATACTTTTTTATATGTAGCATAGTAGCTTGTTCCTGAATATTTACTAGAAAAAATTGACTGAATTTTCTATTTGCATTCCTTCAAAGTTAGAAGAGACAAAAAAAAGAGATTCTGGATATGCTGTGCGCACTGTTTTCACTTTTACAAAACTTTACCTGGCAGACAGGGAAAATAAAATCCCTAGTCCAGGAAAATGACCCGTGAAATTGTGAAACAGCTAGATGAAAAGGCAGTACATTTCAACATAAGCATATTACTGAAGGCCAAACACAAAATAACTTCAAAGTGCAGTAATACTCCAGAAAAATATTGCTCCTGGTGTCTTATTGTCATTACAAAATGATAATTACATTCTATAAGAGAGATTTATAAAGCCGTCAGTTATTAATTCATGTACATCAATGTCAGCTACTTTAAAGCTCCATTTCAACAGGTGATCTGAAGACATCACAAAACAACTTAAAACTGAATAAAAATGCATTTACAATTGTTATTGTGAATTTCAAGAGGAAAATGTTCCCACACTACTTGATAATCATTATACACACTACTAAAAATTAGCACTAGGTGTATTTTATTACATTAAGGTTTAGCTTTACAATACTTTCAATACCTTGAAGAGTACAATTTCCCCTTATTCAACTATGAACTTATAAATATTTTTAAAACATAGAATACTGTTTTTCACCCAAACCTGCAGTCACTTAAAAAATAATATTTTAATAAATAATTAAAGTAGTTTTGTTTGTACATCTCCAAGCTTAGTTCCAACTAAGTTGCCTTTCAGTCTGCAATTTTCTGAGGCAGAAAACTAACCTTCACATGTGCTTAACAATAAAAATCTAACCAAATACTTGCAAGTGCTGTTAAAAGCATGTATCTTGTATTTCACCTTATATTAAAAAAGGCAAACAAACAAAAAAAGCCACAAAAATATTTGTCCCTACTTCCATTTCACTGAAAATGAAAGCACTGAATAGAGTGTATGACTGAATATAGCCCATCAGAACAAATTACAAATGGACTGATTTTTTCTTTGAAGTTATTCCTTCCTTTCACAAATAACAGACTTTAGAATATAAAATAATTTAAAGAGGAAGCAATATCACAGGTTTTTCACTTATTTGTTTGAAATTTTGTTGGTGTTTTAGACCAAAATTACATAGAATTACCAAATGGCTACAACTAAACAAAGATCTATTTTGTGATTACTGAGATTTAGTCAACCAAAACTTTAAAAATCACAACTTACTCCTCCACTAACAATGTTCTATGTACAGTATGGAGGAAGTGGCAAAAGAGAATTTAAAAAAAAAGCCTAAAAGAAAGCAAACCACAACAACTGAGTAACTTACCCGCAAGGCTTCAATCACGAGGTCTCGTGCTTCTAGTTCTCCTTCCATTACACTCAACAGCATTCTCAGCTCTGGCTTGCTCAGGTTATCCACATCAAACTCTCTTGTCTGTAAGAAACAAAACACTGATTGAGCACACTGACTATAATAGTTACTGTAATTTACTGTAAAACACAGATGTGTCACCATTCATCTATAGTTGTCAAAAGTTGGTGTCTTTATTTGTACTATACAAAGTCAAAATTAATAGCAGATAGTCTGATTATTTTTTTAAGTAAAGAAATTAAAGCTCTCCCATATTATATTGTTTCAAATTGTTGCAAGGGATCCGTCCTGCAATGTCTTGTGAATGATGAAGGTGAAATGGTAAAGTGGCTAACTTTGTGACTTTGTTCCCTTGTGCAGCTTCACAGAGGCTGAAACAATTGAACAGATGTGAAATAGCACTACAGGGAGGAAGGCAAGACAGGGGGGAAGGATCTTAACCACGGCACACCTAAGGCACCTGTGCAAACAGCTACCAAGTTACCACCACACACTGGGCTGAATGTGTACCTCTGAAGAACAATTTGTGAAAAGACATGAAGTCTTATGTGCATGCTTTACTTGCAGTCTCATTTGTTTGGCTGGAGGGAACAGTTCAGGTTTAGGAGGCACTAACATTCTTAGCAGCAATGTCCTTCCACTCCACAGTTACTAAGAATGGTGTAGGTCTGACTGCCACCCCGAGCAAGACAGGAGAACGGGTTTATACTGATGCATAAAATCACTGAGCACATACTCAGCGTACACTGGGAATATCAGCATGGCCTCTGTAAAATCTACTTCACCTCACAAACTGCTACAGTTCTGTAACAATGTCCAGAGGCACATGGTAAAGTGGATCCACTGGACACTAACATATTTGAATTTTCCAGAAGTCTTGGACAAGGTTCAGTATCCAATATTATACAGAAACTCCTATCCAAATGTACAGGAACAAAAGATACTTCATGGATAGGAAACAAACATCATGGGTAACAACCACTCTCCAAGATGGAAACAGGTAAGCAGGGGACACCTCTGGGACCACCCTTATTCAAGTTCTTCATCAATAACCCAGAAAAAGGATAGAGAAATGGCAGAGACAGCTATTTCATGTGGAAGCTGCCACATAATTCTTCACTTACAGGTGAACAACCGCCTTTTCCTGCTATATAAATCCCTGGTAAACCCATCTCAAGTACTGCATAAAGTCTTTATCTAAAAAGTGTAGAATTGGCTAACTAAAAGAATGAAGAGAAAAGGAGTAAGTACTATATGAAAAATCACTACAAAGCTGGAAGTCTTGATTTTGGAGGTGTGGTGAGGAAAATGTTATAATATTCACAAAATCACAAAGGTAGATAAAATGAATACAAATCTGTTTTTCGCCATCCACAATGCTAACACAAGTAGGCACTTAATGAATTTAGAAGGGGATTACTCTCAGGGAGAGAAAAAAAAATATTCCATGTGCTAGATTTAGCTGCCCAGATTGATTTTCAATATGCTATTATTCCCTGTAAGGTAAACACTAGACTCCTAGCTATGATGTAGATGTGTTTACTAGAAAGCCCTGCAAAGCAAACACTCAGCTATCTTCAGTGTGAAGTAATCTGTTGCTGTTACTGTGAAGTAATCACCAAATTAGGTGAGCAGTGTATGTGGGTATACTGTATTTTCTCCAAAGCACATACAATTTTAACATTCAGCTACTCAGAACTTAACTTCAGTAGAGAAAAATCCAATAAAGATTAAGACAAGTACCATTTCTACTTTTTCAAGGCTAGAGGATGGCAGAAAGTTGTTCTTCCCTCAGGCTAGAAGGCCATAGATCTAAAATACCCAAAAGCTGGATCTGTGTTAGTATTACTGTGTTACACTTTTACTTTGCAGTTAAAACACTCAGAGGTTAACAAATGGCTAGTGAGAACTCTGTGCCAGAGCTTTAGCTATTTACATGCAATATATGTTGGCCTGAGTTTCCTCATTCAGGTGAGTAACACGGATCAACCTCCCTGCACAAGCAGGGCCATCCCTGAGCACACGGCACAGGATTATGTCCAGATGGATCCTGAATATCTCCAGTGAGGGGGACTCCACAGCCCCTCTGGGCACCCTGTTCCAGTGCTCAGTCACTGCACAGTAAGGAAGTTCTTCCTCATATTCAGGCGGAACTTCCCATGCATCAGGTTCTGCCCATTGCCTCTCCTAGGACTGCTCGGTACCACTCAGCACAGCCAGGACTCCATCCCCTTGGCACCCTCCTTTCAGACCCTGATTAACATGGATGAGGTCCCCTCTCAGCCTCTCTTCTGAAGGCTGAAAAATTCCCTCAGTTTGTCCTCATAAGAAATGCTCCAGTCATGCTATTTCTATTAAGCATAACTGTTTTGAAGATGAGGCCATTCATTCTAACCAGAACTTTAGCCTGAACAACAGTTATCTTCTATTTTTGCTGCCTGGGTCAACTATTCCTGCAATCCAAAAAATAGCTCTTACTCTCCACACCAATGAATCAAGAGAAACAACCAGTTTCTCTAAAGGCTTTTTTCCAATATATGCTGCAGCAGCCTCTCACAGTGCTCCTCACAATTCTATACAATGCTCACTGATCTAAGGACACATATAAAATGAAAAGTCACTAAACTTATACAGCTTCTCATGTAACCTAGTGTCAGTAGATTTTACCTTACTGGCTGCAGCAGTTTTCATACTTGGCACTTCAAATTACTAAATTTTATTCAATCAGATACAAGGACCACTTATCCACCATCCTTCTTCTGCAAACCACTTCACAAAACCTAATACTTCAAGGATAGGAATTGGTTTCTTCATACAACTTCTTTTATTATAAAGTCTCCATTTTTCAGATGGAAAACTAATGCAGGGATATTTTTTTTCCAAAAATAGAAAGCAAGTAATAGAGGGACACCCACAAAAGTACAGCACACGTATAAAGGCAGATCTTTGTCAAAAGACTGTCCATCACAGCTGAAACATCTAATATCTGCAGTCTTTCCTGAGACATAAATGAAAACATTCTTAAAAAAACAGAGACATTCTTCAACATACTGTGAAGCAGTGATGAGATTTTTAACTAAGCACCTGATTAAGCAATTACATAAATTTTGTTCAAGTGTACACCTTGAACTAGAACATAAGAAAAGACAGCAAAAACTAGCAGTTAAGTGTGCTCTTTGGTAATTTATGGTTAGATATAAATAAACGCAAAAAAACTTTAACAGAAAGACATTCCAACAAAATATTCAAATTATTGTTTATATTTGTAATTTTAAAAACATGAAATAAGAACTAGCAAAACCACTTCATATCTAAACGACTCTAGCATATGAAGCTAAAAACCCACCTACCCAGGCATCTTGTCTCCAAAAGCAGCCAATAAGGGATGCCTTGAAATCAGGACTAGAACAAAACAAGCTCACAATGATACTTCCCAGAAATATTCTCTCAACCTCCAGCAATTTTCAGCTAGTTCACCTTCTGAGCCAGAAATTATCATTTTGTATACAGCAGCACTCAGCTGACATATCTGTTGTGAACCTACCCCCTTGCTCTTTGAATCTTTATGCAATTTTAGCATCCACAGCATTCCATAGCACAACTACACATTTTGTGTAGAATCACCACCTTTATTGTCAGTTACTTCTGTCTGATTCCTTCTTGTTTTAAAGTATGAAACTCTCCACAATAAACCAGAAGAGACACAAAACCAGAAAAATTCTTTTTAGGATATAAGAGAATAACATAATTTCTCTGGTCTTGTTTATTAACAATTTTATGCTCACTGGGGCTTTTTTTCTCCCAACTTTATTTGACAAATTATGAAATTGGAATGACTACTTTTTTCCAGTACTTTAATGTCATCCCCATACAAATCCCTGAATCAGCACTCACAGAGCTGCAACATACCCCAACTGGACCAAAATGCATAGTTTAAACATCCGAAATATTCTCAAGCACAGTTGCAAAAATGTCTTAAAGACCTGAATTGATAAAGCATATGGTGAAATAAAACTATCCTCCTTCTTAAACGCTCCCATCTCATCTTCTGGGGATCAAGATGTCAGTCATAGCAGGCTTGCCCCAAGTTCTTATTCAGATGCAGCACTGTTTGGTCAAGTCATATAAAAAACTGCTGGTTAGATGTAGAAAAGTAATCTTCCTAACATCTTCCAGTGAAGCACTAAGTCTTAGGACTCCAGAAAATAAAGACTGCATTAGTAGCTCATGGCTTATGCGGCACCTGGGGTTTTGCTAGAATACTTGTGGCAGAGTGCCAGGTTGTAAAAATTTAACCATCAACTTAACAACTATGTAACCAAGCCAGCCATTGTATTGGTTTTATAACAGAGATATGGGAATACATTGCCCTAAAAGATATTTTGTATATATAACCTAAACACAAGAGAACTTTTTCCTCTACCTCTTTCATATTTCAAAATGTTTGGTTTATTTGATCTATAAGAATAAAGTACCTGAAAAACACTACTTCAGTTCTCTCTGTCTCCAAAATTCCATGTTATTCTTCCAGATCAGTTTTTGTCAGGGGTGTATGTTGCCTGCACCAACAATAGAGCAAACTGCCAATTAGCTAAAACTCATCCAACTACCTGCATGTGCATCACTTAAACCATACAGGCAAAATGATACCAGCATTGCTAAAGTATAAAATAAGCTCTACCAAGATAAAAGGAAGAAAAATCCATCAATTCTGAACAAGAGGAGGACTACTCAGAAGAGCAGTGATCAAACTGGAAGGGCGTTTTCCAGCCTCCATTGCCTTTGGAAAAGGTAGAAAAAAGATGAAAGTGGAAGGTCACCATGAGGCACAGGAAAAGAACGGCGTCTTTCTCAGATGCAAAGCAATTTAGAGTAGAAATGGTGAAAGTCTTTACAGTTAAATGCATCACCTCACTCTCAAAAAGAAACCAAATACCCACAAACACCAAAAACCAAACCAAACCAAAAATTGTGAGAGATTGGTAGTGCTAACAGTTTGGTTTTGCTGACATAGCCTGGTGGATAGTACTGGCAACCTGACGAACTAGAAACGCTGTTCATTCTGCTATCGCAGCAACTGTTAAAAACTCTGCTGCCTTCAGCAGAAGCTGGAAGAGATAGGTAAAGTATAAAAGCCACAACTTTGTAATTTCCCTAAACATAACAAAGGCAAAAAACAAATTAGCTGTGAATTAATCACAAATGACCATAGGAAACAAGACCCTTCTTGCTCAGAAAGCTTTTTGAAAGATAGATCTGGGTAATAATCCAGGACATAGGGAAGAAACCTGTGGAGCATAACTGAGGGCTGGAAGGGCAGGAGTGGGGCAGGGAGAAGGATAAAAATGGTGTACAAGAAGATACATAGGGAAAAGCTGTCAAAAGTAAAAAAAAGAAGTATTCTCAGAAGAGAAGGGAAAGGTACATATCTACATTTATTATATTTTAACTTGAGTACTCATCAATACACAGCAGAATCCTCTTGAGGATTCACATAGACTTCCCAGATAAGGTTCTAAAAATTAAAAAGGTTTGCTATTACTTATTAGGCTACACAAAATAAACTTCTAGTATAGTGATGGCCCCACATCTGCCAGACCGATGAAACAACTGCAGCAGAGAAACACAACCATGGTTTGTATGTTTTACAACACTAAGTATGTTTCCCAGGTACAACTCATCTGATCGAGTCTAAATATCTATATTCACTAATTCTCTTTAGTTTCCTATAGACAACTACTTATTATGATTTGCAATGTCCCAGGACTCAGAGACAGCTTTTCTGGGACAGGCAGATTTCATACAGAACTTAGGAGAGTCATCCATGCCAACTGGACTAGTAGCAGAAGTCCAGCTGGGATGCCCCAGAGTACCGCATACAGGCCACTAAAGGTGAAAACCTAAAGGTGTGTGTCTTATATGTATGTATGTTAGTGAGGTATCTAATGGTACCAGCTATGCAAGTCAGGTACCTGATGTCCCTTTATTTTCAATGGAGTAGAATCAGCCCAGTTAAACAAACAAAAAAGCTCTTCAGCTAACCACCAGCAGAACTATTTGCTCATGGCTCCACTGGCTGTAATAGGATATTAAATATTGTGCATACACATAGACACCTCAATTTAAGTGTTTTGAACTCATTCACACCTCTACCCATACCTTCAAGAGCCAGCTGCCTAAGTCACTTCACTCAAAACCAGTGAAGTTCACAAACCTGCTTCTAAAACAGGTTATTCCTTCTAGCCACTTACTTCACCCCACCAACTATAAAAGGAAGTGGGTGTGTGGTCAAATGAATCATAGCCCTCTTCTAATAAAGAAAACTGCAAACAGAGAGACTGCTAAAAGAAGTGGTTATAATATCCACATAGTATTCATGAATACTTCAGGGAAAACCACAGTTTATTGCTTTGCTTGTGGAAGGCTTGTTCTTTAGTCTGAAACTAGGGTAAGGATCTGTGATCCCCTTCTTCACCAGAAATTATCTGATGCAAAAATACGTGTCCGTTTCCCACCACATCCAAGATGAAATTCAGAAGATATAACCTTTAGGAAATTTTCTTAGTAACAGAAATAGGTATGAAAGCAGAGAAATATCCTCCAAGGAAAAGCAATGTCATTGCATTTGCTCCCCAACTAATATGGAATTTTTTGCTGAAGAGAATATCATCCACTGTTAACATTCAAGACTGATAAAATTTCATAGTCATACCTAAGGGATCATGAGGGTACTGTATATGCATTTAATTATAACATCCATTAGCTCAATGATTTTTATTGGATTGTTCACCACAAGAAGTTACCCACTTATTCTGCCCTCCTCAAGCACACCTCCCCAGATTTCTGGGTTTATCAGAAGGTTTTCTTTAAGTGGTGTGGGGGAGGTTTTGGTTAGCTATTGTGGGCTTTCTTGGCTTCAGCCAACAGCAAAACTTTTAACAGTTTCAACATTAACCACAAATATACCTCAAAGCTTGGAAATTTGTTTTGGAAACAACAAAAAAAACGCAACCAACCAGCCCCCAACCCCTACAAAATGACTAAGACACTGACCTTTATACATACCCAGATATTGTCACAGCTGTTAAAACATTTCTGCAATCTATTAAAAGCCACAAAGATATGTTACCATTTTTTAATTCAGTGCAAGTTAGGTTCAGTGCAAGTTAGGCTTCTATAAAGATTGAGGCCCAAAAATCTTCTACAATCATGTTTAAATTCTTAGATTTAATGGGCAATTTCTGTTCAGCAAGTTGCTTCCAAATAAGTCACTTGTAAGGCAACTAGTAAATGGTTAAATACAGATATGGGTACACACTGTTGAAGCTATCTCTGTTTTCCATAATTTTACACCTTACTTTGTGCTATGAGAGAACCAAAACACAATGCCCAAGAAAGCTTTAACTCGTATATCACTTGTACATACCAGCACATCTCCCCTAAGCCTCCTTGACAGCTTCTGGTTTATATGTTCAAGGATTATACAGGTGTTTTAAATCAATTGTTCCTTTTCTTGGGTTAGAGTAGGGGCACAACCAGACTGCAAACTGCTGTCTTCCTGAGATCTTTTCTTCCTGTTTCTCCCAGTTTCCAACTCTATTCCCATCCCAGTATATCCTCTCTGAGGCCAAAACAATGCTCACACAAATGAAGTCAAAGCAGTTGGGAAAACAACAGAACTTACTGCATCCATCAGCTTTACACCTCCATGTCACTTTCACATATCTGGCTCAGAATTTTCACCTCTGCACTTCATCTCTAATGACAGTGTGACAATCCACACTTGGAAGAGAAAGGAACATTGACAAAGTGGACTGTATTCAGTGGCTTTCTTTTCTCATCCCCAAAGATCTTCACAACACAGGAAGAGAAGATGTGATGCAGGTTGTGGAGTAGAAGGCATAGAAAAGGCAGTGCTGTAGTTTGGAAAAGGGGGAGGAGAGGAAGAAAGGAGGTTTGAAGCGTCACTGCAAGATGGATCGAGACCAATCCCTCACCACAGAGAAGCAGGAGAACTAGAACAGACAGAATTGTGCTGTCTCTGCATGTCACCTACATGCTGAAACACAGTGGCATCAAACATCTGACTAGAAAATAACTCCTCTGAATGATAATGCAACACTGAAAACTTGTATTCAGATGAAAACAGGGTTGCTAATGGTCCTTCTGTAAGTGACCATTTTCTAGGATGTAATCTCTTGTAAGAGATACAGTCTTTGCTTTTCAAGGTTATGGTCTCATTTTCTACTACTCGCAGTAGTTTTCAGATAAGAATCTTTCCAACGAATCTAAATCAGCCTATATAATTGATATGATCAAGCCATAATTTAGCATTTCACTATATTGACCAGAATGGCAGTTCTACTACTAATATTCTTACAGATCAATAAATAGTGAATACACCAAGCTAGGCATAAAATACCCCACAATGTCACCACAAAGAACATGGAATTTCTCTCAGTTTATATTTTTTTTAGTATTGATAGTTTTTAATGTAGTGTAACTTTTTTGTACTGTAACATGACCCACAGCAACCCAAGTGATCCTCTGGGGTATGCACACATTCTCAGTGCAATTTTGTAGCAACATCCTTACTCACTCTAGCGGAGTCAAGATTCCACTCAATCAATATCCACTATATGTACAGCTTTACAGACAGCTGAAGGTACTGTCTTTGAGGGGAAAATAACATTTATGCTCTTGATCATTGGTCAAGCAAAACCAAACCCAAAGATTTTACTGAATAATTTCAACAGACTTCATGTTTGATATAACAGGCTTTTCATAGGCTTTGTTAAATCTACACTGAAGCTAAAGTGTGTGACAAGCCAACCTTCTCTGCACAGCAGGCTGATGTTCAATGTTTCAACAAAAAGACTGTCAAATTGGATTATTTCTTGCTATTATATAATCATTATTGGTAGACATTAGGCAGATGGAAGTCATTCAAAGATGTTTTAAAACACACACATATGTTTTCTCTCAATTCTAGTCCAAGCTGCATCAACACAATTTCAGTGACTTCAGTGCAATCATGCTGAGCAGGTATGAAAAAGAACCAGAACCACTCCCCTGCCATTTTTGCCTGTCATCCTTACCACCATAAAAATACCAGTATTTTGTGGGAAAGAAGTGATGGGCTCACCAAAGAAAACTCAGAATAACAAGATTATCAGCTTTGCTCCTAAATGTAACACACTATAGAACAGTCTAGGCTTTTCCAGTCAAATTCCCTGGTGAATGTAAAGCACTTCCCTTCCTTTTCTACAGTGCTTCTAAAAAGAGCAGAAAAACTCTTTTATTTTCCAGTGATGCTATTGATACAAGACACAAGAACAGTATTTAGTATCAAGAAACCCTGTTGTACTGTCCTTCTGCTTACAGCATTAAACTTACACATTAACACATTACTAATACAAATACTGTTTCTTCAGAAAAAGCTCAGGAAAGCTCACAGCTTTTTACTGCACCATTTGTGCAATCAGAATTCTGAGAACTAGAAGAAAAAATATTATAAAACAGAACAAAACTAAAACCCAAAAAACCCCCTAACCTAAAACTGTACTTAAAACAATATTTTGTGGTACGTTGAAGTTTACTGTGACTTATAAAATAGTCATCTGAATGATTACGGTCATCCAAAAAGTAAGCCAGATGATCCAATTCATAATTCTGTATCTCTAGTTTAAAGACAGAAAATAAAAGCTATTCATACTAACCCTTCAAAATAAATATTTAGGTGTTATAAATGTATTGTTTTTTTAAAAAGTCATTGCACAGAGGTTTTCTTTTTATTTTCCAAGAGAAAATTAATCAACAATAAAATGTTTATACTGGTAAGGAAAAAACATAAAACGAAAATTAAATAACTGAAGGTAAGTTAAAAAGGAAAGCAGTAATTTAAAAATATTTTGTTATTGCTCAAGTATAGCTATTGTTTTTGTTAGGGAGAAACACACAGTTTACATCCTAGCATCTCTTCACTTTTAAAAACATATTTTAAAATGAGTGTGCAGTGGAGAACTAGCCCTCCTTTCACAATGAGAACACCAAATTGCATGAGTGGCTTATACTCCATTGCCTAACAGTGCAATATTGAAGTGCTACTTGATTACAGGCTACTTGTTTGATATTTTAAAACTGAAAATTAAGGCAGTATTAATATGAATATACTAAAGAATTTAGTATAAATAATTTTGATGAAAACCTGGGCTTTAAAGTATTTAAGCTTGTTTTTAGTAATTCTTACCTTAATATTCGTATTATTGTTATATCGTTGTTTAATAGAGAGTGATGTTATAAATATGCACTGTGCAACATTAGCTTTTTTAAAGGAAAACTGAATTTCCACAACACTGCAGATTTTAAGACACACAAGGACAATTATGTACACCAGTTGGAACAAGGTTTCAGATAAGAACTACTGCCTGTTTGGAAGTTATCAAGATAATAACAAATAAAATGCTAGCAATAACCTAAATTTCAGAGAAACTAGTGCCCCTAGCTTCGGGAGTAATCGCCTTCAGGAACGAACTCAATCAGAATGGGCACCACCGCGGCTTTCATGCCCTCAGCTTCGCATGTGGCTACGAGACCGAGCAGCTCCAGCCTGACCCGGGACCTGCGGCTGTCGGCCAGGCGAGTACCGAGGGCTGGTTCGCCCGGCGAGTCCCCAGACATGCTGGACCACGGCAGGTCTGGGCTGCAGCGGGAGAGGGAGAGCCGCCGGGCTGCCAGAGATCTGCCAGAGCACGGGCGAGGAGCCGCGGCCCAGCAGAGGCGCAGACCGCCCGAGGAG